>NC_056748.1:1070945778-1071045778 GCF_019279795.1 Protopterus annectens
GGGCACGCCTCCTTCTGCCTACTGAAGCAGGCTCAGGCTGTTCCTCCTCCAGGTCACTCTGTGCCTGTGCAGGCCTTGGCATTAGTGGGAGGCTGTGTGGCCCTGCCCCGTGCTGTTTCTGCTGCAGCTGCTTCCACAGGATCATATTGTGTAGCATAGCACATACCATAACAATTTGGGTACATGTAGCTGGTGAATACTGCAAGGCTCCACCGGATGTGTCCAGACACCGTAACCATGACTTGAGCATCCCAAACACATGCTCTATTATATGTCTGGCCTGTGTGTGTGTGCCTCATTATGGTATTGTTGTTCAGGTGTGTTTGCATTTCTGATGGGCATCATCAGCCATGGCTCCAATGTGTACCCAGCATCCCCCACTAGGTGGCTGTAGGGGGATGTCTCCATTGGCAAATCTCTGGTACAGCTGCATCAGATGCTATATGTGGCAATAGTCATAGCTTCCAGGGCAGCCTGCACACACATTCATTATAATGCCCTGGGCATCACATACAACCTGGCAGTTGATGTAGGGGATGCCCCTGCAGTTGATGTAGGCCCTACCCTGCTCACCAGGTGCTGCTGTGATGCATATGTGCGTGCAGTCTATAGCACCCACTACCCCAGGCTATTCTGCTATTTGGTGGAAGAGACACATATTGCCGGTCAACCCCTCACAGGTGTTGAGGAAATATACGTGCTCACTGGCATGTGCTGACATGGCATCCAGGAACTGGTGGAATACTCTGGAAGCTGATGCCTGTGAGATCCCCATGATATCCCCAGTTGTGCTTTGGGAGGTACCTGTGGCTAGTATACCTAAGCCAACATATACCTTGGTATCCACTGGGATGGGTTACCCTCGATCAGTTTGGTGTGACAGGTGTGGCCAGCACAGCTCAACACATTGCTGTAGGAGGTCTCTGTCCACCCTATAGCGCTCCACTATCTCCAGCTCATGTAGCCCCTGGTAGGTTACCCTGGATCTGTACACTCTTCTCCATCTACTCCCTGTGGGTTGTTCGGCAGCTTTCACATCCTCACCACCCTCAGCCTCTTGCACATGTTGTTCTATGTTGCCTGCTGCAGCCCTTCTCATTTTGTAGGTTTGTTAGTTAAAATTTTCCCACTTGTATACACCGGTGGTGTAGAGTGCAGGAAAAAACAGAGGGGTAGGTGTTTTCTTAGTTTATAGTAGTGTTCTGCGCTAAGCTGGTCTGCTGCCTGTGTAATTGGCTGATTCTGATACATTTCACCTGCCAGCTAAGCTAGTTCTCCTTGATTACCTTCCTACTGCTGTTTTCCCTTCCCATTGCCTTCCTGTTTAAGCCCGTGTGAGCGCCGCATAAACAGAGTGCTCAAATGTGCACACCTCTGCTATTTCCTGGTGTAACCTCTTTTTTCTTCCTGTATGACCTGGTGTGTTGTGCACACACCTGCTTAGGCTTTGTAAAGACTGCTAGGCAGGTTTAGACACACCCCCTAGCTTAGCTGTGTTAAGCTAGGAGCAACCCTGAGCTACAGGGCTCCACTCCGATTACAATATGCCTGACACCACCCCCATGACAACTACCTCCTAGTCTTGCACCCAGCTATTCCTACTCTTACACTGTTGGGACCTGACTCACATCCTGGGGAAAACTGGGATTCACTATCCTTCCCCTCATTTGCATAGGATTGCATGCTAATGCATAGTAACATGTCTCACACTGAGCCTCCCCCTTTAGCAACCACTACTCACTGGCCAGGTTGTCTTCTGCCTGTCATTGACTTGCATGTCAGAATACTGATTTTAGTTAGAATGCTTAATTTAGGTTCATTTTGTTATTTCCCCCCGATCCCCTTTGTGCATCGCTGCCCTACGCTTACACAGCTGAGATCAGCTAATAAGAATTAAAGTTGATTTTTTTTATTTCTTGTACTGTTTGCAATGCCAATGGCATTATATGTGGCAATTGGCATGCTTACTACATAATATGCAGCATTTATTTGGGGCTGTCATAGCTCCATTTTGGATTTTGTAGAAATGTACTGGGTTACTAACCGACTACATTTCTGCTGATTGCACTAGTAGTCCTGCACGGATAGTCACAAGCTTCCTGAATCGCAAATTCACCTCATTTGCATGGATTTCTCCTGCAAATGGGGTGATTTGCATACAAGGGCTTTGTCTGTGAAGGATTAGTGAAGGAGCTCTCGTGCGCGCCCCTGCAGGCTGTTCCTGGATCACACGGCAGACATATTGCCTACTTGAGCTCCTGCACTGATCTTGCAAGCTTGATCTTGATTGTGCAAGCTTTTGAGATTCCGGGGTTATATCCCTAAATGTGAACAAGTACATTTCATTCCTTATATTTCCTTATTCTTCTTTCTTCACTTACTTTCTTACTGCTATCTAATTCTCTGACTTTACTTTCTCTCTAAATACACTATAAGCCTGTTTTTCTCTCACCTCATATTGCAGTTCCTATTTATATTAGACTAACTTAACTTTACTTTGTCTACAAACTGTTTAAAGTTTCTTTAAATATTAAATGATTGCCATATAATTTGTATTGATTTTTAGCCAATTTTTTCATGTTCTGTCTAGTTTGTTATAATTATTTAAACTCATAAAAATACAGCCCCAATAGTCCCAGCCAAACGTTTATTCACCACGGTTTTACAGCTTCCATTCCAAAACACAGGAATTTCATCAAAAACGTTTTCTGATAAAGTTCCTGTGTTTTGGAACAAAAGTGCTAAAACTGTGGTGAATAAATATTTGGTTGGGATTACTGGTGCATTATTTTTATTATTTTTAAGTTTACACAGTACTCCATTTTGTGATTTATTTTATAAAGTTATTTAAACTGCAAGTGTTTTTGTTTTATTTTTGAAGATTGTAGGGTTATTGTTCTTGAAGTGTTTTGTAATGATTCAGGGCTTTTCTCCCTCAGCCTCCACTGAAAATGGGCTTCTAACCAGTTGAACTTTAAAGATAAGTTGATTATTTTGTTATGTGGTACACAAGTTTAATTCATGTTAATATTAAAAATAACACTAAGTGCTCTACAATAAGTCATTATAGGATCATAGGAGGTTACTCGGCCAACAGCACTAGGGCCCTTACAAGCCTAGCCAAGTTCAATACGTGTTCCCAAGGGTGTCTGGTTAAACCAGAGATTAAATTCAGCACCTACTGCCCCTGTCCAAGAGGGACACAAGGTGGAATTCCCAGGGTGAATTTCCAGTTACCCATCGAATTGTTGAAACTGAGCTTAGATAGGGCCAATGAGGGGCTTTGTTTAACATGAATAGGAAGCTTGTTCCAAAAGTGGCACAACATCTGTGAGACAAATCTGTCTCCAGCAAGTTATGTTGATGTCACATGCCATGTTAAGGTCCTTTGAGCAAGTGACCCATGTGCCATTTGACTTGCGAATTTGCAGCATTTCCATCAAAGCTGGGTCAGAGATTGCTTATATGCATGGCACAGGTTGCCTCTGAGCAGTTTGTATGACACAGAGTAAAGTGACAATGATTTCAGTCTGTATCCATAAGACATACCTTCAAGTCCCTGAATTTTCTTTGTAAGGAATCTTTGTTGTCTCTCCAATTGTTGCAGATGTTTGAAAAGGAGCATACCAAAGGAAGCATTGTAATCTATTATTGGAATGATGAGAGAAGAGTACAGGGTGGTTATAACCTCTTTTTTTCTGAAGACAATGCCTTCACTTATGAGATGAGCAATATAAAATGCCCTTCTTAACACTGTGGAGACATGGTGATCGAAGTTAAGGTTGCTGTCCACCTCTGTGCCCAGATCTCTCACCTCTGACTGTGTGCTTAGGGTATTGCTATTGATGTGATAGTTTGCAGGAACATCACCCTTGCCAAACAGGACGACAATGCATTTTTTGCAGTAAGTTTAAGACCATGACTTTGACACCAGTAATTAGTCTGCATAAGACCTTATTGCAGGATGTTGACATTGCTAGGGGTTTCAATGATCACTCCCAGTTTGCAGTCATCAGCAAATTTTGTCAACCACAGTCCTTTAGTTTTAGTCTGTACTTCAGAGAAGTAGATTCTGAATAGTAGGGGTCCCATAATCGATCCCTGTTGAACACCACTGGTTACGGGTCTGATGGACGAGGCAGAGTCCCCTATTTGGACCATATGAGTCAAATGGCAATAAATAAATAAATATTATGAATAATAAATATTATGAATGTTAGTTCCATATTTGCTTTGGAACTAACATCAGTTAGTTCCATATTTTCTTTGAGGGCTGCCGTGGTGGTGCAGTGGTTAGTGTTGCCACCTCACAGCAAGAAGTTCTCTGGTTCAATCCTTGGCTGGGGTGCCTTCTCTGCAGAGTCTGCATGTTCTCCATGTGCTCACATGGGTTTCTTCCAGGTGCTCCAGTTTCCTCCCACATCCCAGAGACATGCTGTAGGTGGATTGGACACTCTAAAATTGGCCCTAGGTGTGAGTGTGTGCATGTGTGTGCCTTCTGTGGAAGGCTGGGTGCTGGGCTGGCAACTTGACACCATAAAAAAAAAAAAAAAAAAAAAAAACTCCACTGTCAATCATGAGCAGACAGGTGATCTGCTGTGGCGACCCCTAACTGGGAAAGCCAAAAGAAGAAGTTCCATATTTGCTTTGGGTATCTATAAATGCTAGACACTAAGCCATGGTTGTTTGTCTTATAACAGCAGTCCCTTATTTTACTTGTTAAAACTTGTGGCTGAAAATGTCTCTTTGTAAATATGTGATTACTTCTGTTACTAAATACATGTGCTGTAATTTATTGTTGTTGACATCTTTTACTTTACCCACTTGTAAATAACCTGTCATGGTTTCTTTCCATAAATTCTTATACATTTTCCTTTTGACTATTGCATCAGTACTATCTTTATGGGTCTATATTAAAACATCAAAGTTTCAAAACTTCGAATGTTCTAATATCAACCCCTATTCAGCGAAAGCTGAAAACATTGAACATACAGAACAGCAAATTTTTTCCTAGGGAAAAAAATTTGCTGTTCCAAAACACATACACACAACACAAGCATACCAAATAAACAGCAATCCACGCACATACACCTAAAATCTTACACCTAACCCTACTCTAAACTATACTATACACACACCACTAACTATCCACTTACCTTAACCCAAACCCTGACCCTAAGGTCTGTCACTATCGTACACTCACCTCACCAGCGCCCTAACCCTAACTCACCTACCCCACCCTAACCCTCACGTGCACACAATTGCACACTTACCTGACCTGCGCCCTAAACCTGACTCACCTAACCCTCACGTCCATACAATCACACACAAACCTAACCCGCACCCTAACCCTAACTAACCTAACCCGCACTCAATCGCACACTTACCTAAACCTGACCTGTAACTTTCCACCACAGTGCTGAAAATACTGAAGCAACAGAAACAGACAACTGAATTCTTTGCCTAGGAAAAAATTTATTTTTTTGTTGCTTCGATATTTTCAGCTTTCACTGAATAGGGATTGATATTAGAACATTCAAAGTTTTGAAACTTCGATGTTCTGCTATAGACCCTATCTTTATATATTGTATAGGTTGACTATTACTCTAAGAGTTTATAGTATCAATATGAAGAGTAAAAATGTCTAAAAATATACCTACTATTGTACTTGGGGACTTCAGCTGTGTAAATACTGTAAACAGTATAAACAGTTTTTTTTTTTTTTTTTTACTATTGTTCATTATTTTACAATTCAAATGTTACTACTGTCTGGTGTCTAATGTTACATTACTTTCATGCTTGTATTATTGACTACTCTATGAAAAAATATTCATAAAATATATCTGTAAAATAATTGTTGTAGTGTTTATAATAGTAAAAAGGGTTAAAGTTTTTGTTTTACTGAGCGGGACTGAGATCTGTTAGGATAAAATGGGAGTGATGAATGCAAAAAGAATGTTAGATTATGGTGGAGGAGATAGTGGTCCCCAGCATCACTGGGCACTGCCTTTTTGTGGTTATTGCATTTACACTGATTGCTACGTGAGCACTGAAAGCCAAAAGGTGTGATGCACTGCACAGTTATCTAAATAATGATATTGATGTGTCTGCATATTTTCTATATGTAGCCTGGTCTGGTTTCTTCAGAAGCAGCTGATAGCAGGTAGTACACTTAGTATCTTCCTGGCTGCCCCTTTGGATCTACTCTTAATAGTGGATGAGCTCTTTTGACATAGTTATTCTACCTGCAATTAGTGCATTATGGGATTTTAGGGATTAAAGGCAAGGGCTTTTCACAAAATATGTTACAGCTGTCTTCTGCAGCTGATTAGATGTGTTAGAGTTCATCTGGCAGCTGATTAGTTTTACATCTCATTTAGGACTTTTTTCTGAATTTCTATAGAATCACTTTGTATCTTGTGTCTGGGTGACATGATTCATGTGCAACCAGTTTATTTATGCATGTATGTATGTACTGTATTTGTTTACTGGGATGGTCCAACTTGATAGATGATCTGTTCCTTTTCAGGGAACACTGGGGAGTAATGAATAATATGCACATAATAGCGTAATTGAAGTTATTATACATTAGATTAGATTAAACTATAAAACACATAAACAAGAAAAAAGAAATGTTCAGAGTGTGAATAAAATTTAGAATTGACATATTGTTTATTGTTACAATGCATTCCGAGAGGAATGGCACAAGTTGATGTGACAACATTTTGACATTCACAATAGAATGCATTTAGTCTTGCATGTGTTACTGGGATCAATAATTCCAGAGTAGTATTGGGATTGGAAAAAACTTTGATTGGCGAGAAGTGAATGTAAAATCAAAGTATAGAGAAAAAGTATTTTGGTTATCTTGGAGAGGTGCAAAAGCATAGCCAACTGCTCTTTATGTAATTATTTAGCTAGAGTGTGAAATACTTGTTGTTCTGTGAATTTCTTAGAGACTGAGGTAAGAAATTCTATATTTTAGAGAGGAAGGAGGACTATAGTGCCCTGCACTGCTGTCTGATTTTGTAATTGTTTTTTTGTTTGTTTTATCAGTAGAGCATAGTTATCTATTGTAGCTGCAGTGTTGGAGGACATTTTTAGACTTGGACATTTATCAAGTTTCTTAATGAGCTTACGGCTAGTGAGAAGTTGAATATAGGTTAAGCAATGTCTTAATTATGCCTCTGAAGTTGCTTTAATGCAGTAGTGTATACTGTAATGACCATTGGTAGCAAATGTTGCTGTTTTATTCTAGCATGTTTGTGTGTACCTCCCTCACAATGACAGGGTTACTTGAACCTAGCACCACAATATACATTTTGAGAGGACTGTCTTGGCATTTTATTTGGCAACACATGAGCTTCTCTTGTCTATGATTAATGCAGATAGTATTGGAAAGATGATAAAGTGTCTCTCCTGGAATATCAAAGGTTTAAATTATACTCTGCTGATACACTCACTATGTGTCCTGAAGAAAATTTGTTGCAAGCATATTGGGGTAGCATGTTTACAAGAGACCAAGTTTTCTAAGGGTACTGCTGTTCCACAACTGTCTCATTGCATTAGAAAGGATTTCATGTTAGCTCTTTTAGTGGAAAATCCCTGTAGTGGTGTAATTACTCCATTTAGTAGCACACTGGGTTCGCAAAAAAGATTAGCTCACAAGCAGATAAAGGCAGAAGACATGTTGTAGTTAAGGTCAAAACAAATCAGGGAGATTTATTGTTGGTCCGTTTTTATGGCTTAAATGAGGAAGATACAGCCTCATTTTCAACTTTTCATTCCACACTCACAGCTTTGGTGAACTCATATCTCCTTGTAATATAAGGGGGCAACTTCTGTGTTATACTAAATTACAACACACAAAAAACATCCACTCTCTGAACAAGACTGCACCAGCAAAGCAGTCTCAGTTGATCTTGGTTGCAGGACTTGTATCTGTCAGATGCATGGAGATTATTTACTTTAGGGTGGAGAAAAACTATACAAGTTCTGCACCACAACAAGTCAATGCCAGTTGAATAGATTTGTTTCTCTTCAGCTAGCGTTTGTAAGAGGAGAAGGTAAGATTGACAGACATTTTACCTGCAGTCTGTTTTGATCATAGCATGGTAGCTGTAGAATTTAGGGACAGTTCTCGGCCCTGCACTCTCTTTAAGGAGATGGTTAACCTGCTTTTGCTTAACAAAATAAGCGTAGTAGATATTATGCAGCAATGAATGATACGATATTGGCAGGGTATGCATAATCAGTGGAGAAGGATGTACAGCTTTTGGGATGTTTTCAAAGTGAACCTACTGGCTAACGCTCATTATTTAGGATGGGCAGGACATGGAAAATGGCAGGCAATGTTAGCTAATGGTGAGAATCAAAGACTTCATCTTACTAAGTAGTAATTAAAGGGCCAATGTAAATATCACACATTATCTGTAGACATAAACAGATCCATTTATTATACCTTGCTATGCCAAAAATGGGAACATCTTAGGTTTTCTATTGGACTAGGCAGAATAGCTACCCTAAGCTTTTACTTTCATGGCTGAGGCAGAGGCAGAAGGCACACGCTGTTATAGAATTAAAGGACAGCATGTGTGTAGTGTACCATATAAATCAAGTAATTAATACTGATATAATTGGATTTTATGAGGAACAGTAGAAATCAGGACAGGGATTTACTAGGGAACAGTGGAACAATTCTAATAAAAAGATCACCTGCCCAACACACTCCCTCCTGAGTAGTTGAGGGAATTGAACAAACTTCTTCTCCTGTTTGAAGTTAAGCAGGCCATTGCTGCATTATTGTCAGAGATTGTGCCTATGACTGTGGTCATGCGTAAATCCCCATTGGGAGAACTTGTACCAAAAGTGCTCACTCTATTTACTGACAGTCTGTCCAAAAGAATATTGCCCTCCCATGCCAGAATAGCAAATATTGTCTCCTTCCACAAGGAAGGGAAAGATTCATTGAGCCCTCAGAACTATTGGCCAGTCTTTCTAATGCCACTAGATACCACAATTTGTAGCAATTTACATCTAACATTTTGGCCACCAGACTTGGGCAACTTTTCCATTTTGAATTTAGGGGAAATGCAGCAAGGATTTGCCCCATATAGACTTTGCATCCCAGGTCTTTTGAGACTTCTTTTCAACATATACAAAATAGGGAGGCAGAATGCAGCAATAATGGCTGTGATGTTTATAGATTTTAACAAAGCGTTTGATGCAGTACATTGCAATTTATGTGGTATATTTTGTGAGTCATACAGGGTCACTTTCTCAATTATTTATTTTATTTAGTTATTCCATATGATAACTAGGTATGTAGGCTGGTTCTCAGATCATATTCAGCTGGCATATAGAGTCACTTTCTCAACTATTTATTTTATTTCTTTATTATATTTGACAACCAGGTTGGTTTACTTGTCTTTAGACCCTTTTCAGCCATATCCCAGATGCAGAAGGTAAGAATTCCAGTAACGTTGCAAAACAGAAAAGTGGAATAGATAGCTAAAATTCCAATTAGAATAAGTTATAAACCACATTCAGAAGTGTAGATAGTACCAGATATTATACACTAAATCAACAGCTAAGGTGATAACTAATAGGTTTTGATCTCAACAGGGATGCCCTTTGTCCACATTTCTATTTAAATTATTAGTGGAGGCATTGAGTCTTTGTAATAAGCAATGCTTCCCACATTGGGGCAGTTACTCCCACAGGGGAAAGATTATCTTTGACTCATGATTTGCAGATGGCTGTGTACTCTGGATGATCAATCTCTATCTACTGCTGCCAAGATATTGTGTTTGTTTCATGAATTCCATGCACTATCTGGTTTATAAATTAAATAGAATAAGACTGTACTGTTTCCCCTAAACCTGCCTTGCCTGAATCTATATGACAGATTTGCCTAGCTGGAAGTAGGATGTGTTGATTCCCATGTCTATTTAGTTGCAAATACCTCTAAGACTTTTGCTAAAATACTATTATTAACCTCAGTCATATAAACATTGGCAAGATAAAATTAATTCCTGGACATGGTTGAAATTCCCATTACTAGCTAAAATCTTTGCAGTCTATATATGCCATGTACCCCAGTTTTTATTTTTGGGAATATATAGTCCATCCTTGGCTTCCCATGTCCTAACCCTGAATCTACAGAAGGTCTTGTTAAGTTTAATATAGGATAATAAACTTCCTAGGATTGCCAGCAAGAAAGTGAGGGCCACTAAACACTATGGGGGACTGGGAATCCCCAGAATTATCTAGGTGTTATCAAGCTTCAGACTTAGTGCATCTTGTTCAAATCAAGTCAGAGCCTCAACCACTATACTTACTTTCAGATATTAAGGTAATTCAATTGCAAAGTAGTGAAAACACTCCACAGGAATATAGGAAAGTGTAGGACTCAGAAGGAGCTGATGACAGGATGTTTAAATTACCAGTGCACACTGTACCTAGGAAAGGATCTGAGTGAATAAAGAAGTGTGTACCTAATAAAGGGCATTTTCTTGGTATGATGTTTTCCCAAACAGAAAGCACAACACCTCATCCCTAGGGGAGTGCATTAAAGTGCCATAATAATGCACATTAAGTCTTAAGTGTCAGTCATAGTACTTTTATAGCTGAGAATAAACTAGCAGATACCATACAATGGAACCCCCATGGCATTCCATTAAGTCACACCTTCAATTTCAGTATTATAGAGTTAATTATAGTCCTACAGCCTATGAAGTTAACCAACAACCTTGGGCTGCCCTTTTAAACATCCTGATTGCACCTACAGGATGGCATTCAGTATGCACTGTTGCATATTATTGGTCTTCTAAACATCCCACTTTCTTTGTTTACTTTAAGAAAATTCACTTCTGGCATCTGACATGTAGAACAAAGCCAGATGGTAGCAAAATGTTAACTGCTACTAAAACCTGATATGGTATTGTCTTGCAACCTGCCAACTCTGGATGAGAGCTCATCCTACCATGCACACTGTTAGAAATTAAATTCTTCCTTAATAGATCTGAAATTCTGAATGCTATGGATTTTGCAATGGGAAACAGACCTCACAGTTCCAGAGGGTAAATGATCTTATCACATGTTGACTACCATCTAAACCATTATATTTGTTACTGGAAGACACTGTGAAATGATTCAATAATATCAGTGAAGACTTGTATTGTTACAACTGCTTTTTTCAAATACTGCCCTCTAGTTAGTGAATGAATGTTTCATCTTTATTGATGCATGGACCTTGCTTACTTAGATGTCTCATAATTTCTGCCAAGTTTCTTTGTAATATGAATAAATGGTGGCATTCTTGCTTATTGTCTTGTGTTTGAAATTCAAATAAAGTTTTGATATCATGGAAAAAAAACTTGCAGCATACATGAGGTAGGCAAACTGGGCGACAGCTAGTCATACCTACCTTTAAGGCATCCCTTTAAATTCCCAAGCTGCTAATTGGTTCTGAATCATCAGCATCACTGACAAATGGCCTTCTCCTGTGTCACCAGGCTGTGTGAGAACAACTGATGATATAGGTTCATAGGTCCATAGGTTCATAGGTTGGTACTAGGCTATCTGCCCTAGGGCCTGTACAAGCCTAGCCGTAACAATTCCCTGGCTATTTCTTCCCACAATATTTACTTCCCTGGACTCCTGTCTAGCTCACGTGATCCTTGGGGTAAATTTCCTATCTCCGATATGGAATAGAGATGGATGATAATACAAAGAGAGAGTTGTGCAGATGGGTAAATAGGCAGAGCTTTGCTATTTAAACTTCAATGAGAAAAAAGCAGAGTATGTTAATACATTCAAAAAGTAATAAACCAGAGCAGTATAAAGGAGAGAAGTAGTCAATACCAACCAATAGCTTAGCCAAACACTCTGCTTGTGCTGTGCTGACGAGGTCATAACAAGGCCGAAATATGCATATCCACAGCTAGTGGGGTTTGGTTTATTGGCCTGAAATTGTCCATTAAAACGACGGAACAAGTCATGGGCATTCAGAATTGCTATTGAGTTGAAACACCTGATGTTCATAAGGTTCATTGGCATATATCCCATGTGCCTCTGATACAAGAGGTTTGGGAGGTCACTCAGTGGAAGTTCTAGCTTTGCTGGAGTTTTCATTTTTGATTTTAACCGATAGATGTTTGGGAATCATGTGACTGCAACAAGGAATATCATAATTTGGATTGTTGCTAGATGGTGGATCTGAAGGATCCTGAGGTAGTAATGTTCATAAACACAGAACAGGTAATGGTTGGCGTATTTCATACTGTAATGCTTCTTAGCTGCTGAACCTCTTGTTGTCACTGCTGTGATTCTGTGACTGCCTACGTTTGCTTTTCAATTACCTGCATTTATGTGAGTGTATGCATGCTTACATGTGTGAGTGTGTGTGTGTGTGTGTGTGTGTGTGTGTGTGTGTGTGTGTGTGTGTGTGTGTGTGTGTGTGACATGTGTGTGCACGCACAAGTGTGTGTGTGTGTGTGTGTGTGTGTGTGTATGTGTGTGTGTGTGCATGTGTGTGTGTGTGTGTGTGTGTGTGTGTGTGTGTGTGTGTGTGTGTGTGTGTGTATTTGTCTGTGCAGGTGCAAATGTTATCTATTTAAAACAGAATAGCTCCTTTCTTGGATTTTTCCTTTGAAGCAGGCCATTTGCATATATTCTTAGCAATCATTAATAATGTTTTATTAATTTATTTACTATTTGATAACTAGGTAAATTGATTGGTCCAGTGATCTTTTTTAAGTACAACCTGGAACTTAGAAAGCAATAATCACTGCAGATAAACATATGTTACATACGTCAGACATAAATAGAGTGATTAGCTTAACATAGTTGTAAAACTTTAGAAAGATCATATGCAGTTATACATTTTTGTAAAGTAGAATGCTGTATAGTTCTTATATATTTCTATTTAAGTATCAGGTGTACATTAGGTTTTATCAGTTTACATAGGTTGCAATACCATTTGCCTACATGAAATTACTTCTTAAAACTTTACAACTAATTTTCTTTGAAAAAAAAAAATAAACTGAAATGGAAGTGATTAAACAACAGAGACTACAGAGTAGGCCTAATGACTAAGAAGAGAATATGAGAGTAAGAAGAGTTTAAAGGCAAAAGAAAACAGATGAGAGACAGTAAGAAGTTTTACAATATCAACTCTTTAAAGAGATTATTCATCACCCTAAGCCATTCACAAGCAACTTCCATGAAAAGGTGATGAGAACTGGACTTCCTAAACTTGCTAAGAATACTTCATACTTTCTTTCAGCTTGTTTCAGAGAGTTGGGGCTGTTTGTGATGTCTCTTTAATCAGTGACTGTTTTAAATGGTGGATGTTTGAGTAATATTAACTTCTCCTGGGAATTCCTTGGGAAGTAGGAATGTTCCCTGACTTGTAGTTTTCTTTTCAGAGAGGGGTTAGTTACCAACACTCAGATTTTTATATAGTAAGGTGCATAGAAAACTAGTGGGCCTTTTAGTAATGGATAGCCAGTTTAGGTAATTTAGAAGGTTGTAGTGGTGAAACCAGGCATCAACAAGTATGGCAAATCTGGCAATTTTACTCTGTATGACTTGTAGACTTTGAGTGTTATAAGCAGACTGCAAAGTGATTTCCTAACATGTATTGTAGAAGTATGGTCCATTTGAAGGCATAAAAGTATATGACACTCATTACTCAAATTCAAACTTGTTTTTACATACTTATCAAAACAAATTTCACATTTTTTAGTTTTACACATTTATTGTGTTCACTTTTCTTTGTGAAAGCAGGTACTTTTTGGCCTATATAGTTACAAGAGTATATGCTTAACTCTCTGTGGATCAGTTTAGTCAATATTACATATATTATGAAATCCTCTTCCACATAAAACGATAGTGTAGCAGTTTACCAGATTGTGTTGTTTGAACGAGCACCAGTATTAATTGACATGCATTTGTGAGAAGGCTAAAGGTTGAATTCATAGAGCATAAATGGGATCTGTAAATCAGACCACTATACCTAAATGAGCAGATCACGAACAAGCAGTGCAAGTTTTCCAAATTTTCAATCCTGCAACAGAACACCCAGTGTACTTTCCCACATTTATAATGGCAGAAACTAAGAAGAAACTCATGAAGTCATATGCAGAAAATTCCGTATTTATCTAAGTTCATGTAAAGTCTCAAATCCTTTCTTTAATTTTCATCATCAGGCTTTAGGCACTAGCCTGTGCAGATCCCTTGAGATTTCCCACACGATCCTGCATTGAGATGAGATGAGTGCTGCTGGCCCACAGGTTACCCCAACTGTTTTAATTGTTTTTTCACAGAGTCTGTGGGTGACCTTATATGGACACCCTATTGGCCTTTTATAAGGTTGGAAAGTCAAAAGACAGGACAGCTAAAGAGAGCAGAAATGAGAAACACGACATTAAGAGTGTTACACAAGAGGAGATGTGAGAGAATAGGCACTATTTTTTTTTTTTTTTTGCTTTTTTCAATTTTTTTTTCTTTTTAATAAAGGAAGTTGGGGAAAGAAGATGGGAAGAGTGAGAAGAGACAACATTATGGAAGAATTAGTTACTTAATGCAAACAAGACAGACAGATAGATAAAAGTTAGGCACAAAGGTAAGATGAGGAAAAACAGGAGGCAGCCTACACCCCAGTCCAGAAAAATCTCATATGGGTTATATCAATTGTGTGGGGTAGGGGTCTCCAGTGGATCTGTGATCAGAGATCAGGTTACAAGTCTTCCACCCATTGGAGGAAAGATTAGTATGGTCACCAACACCCCCAGATGGCCTTCTCAGCCACAGTCTATACTAGATACTGAAGCCTTCAGTCCTAGCTTACCAGGCTGCCTCATACTGGTGGTGGTGGTGGGGGGGGTCATCTCAAACAAGGTGAGGCCAATCAAGCCAGGGAGAATTTGTCGATACCTACCCCAATCATCCAGCTGCTATTTGAAGAAACATAATCTATCAAACTGCTTAATTTGTAGTGGCAGTCTATTCCAGAGGGGATGAAGGTGTTGTGCAATGAACCTAGCTCTCCACCTTGTTTTACTTATCTGCTGGTGAATATTTAGATCCCTTGTTCTGGTATTTGTAGGACTACTCAATTTGTGAAATAAAAAATATCTTGAATCACTGGTTCCCTAATAGCTCAGAAGTCAAGACATTGATCTCCCCTCAGAAGTCTGTCAGATACTGAGTAAAGGTACAGTGATTCCATTGTTTTCCGTTAGCTGAGGGCTTTTAAGCCAGTGATCTTCTTAGTTGGGAACCACTGGATTATCTGTAGTCGTTTGATATATCTCAATAAGTGGCATAATCAATGCTGAATACAATGGGGCAATGACCTCTTTGGATCTGGAAGATATTCTTTTGGGGATCAAGTAACCCCACAAAAGCACACATGTACATGCATGAGCAAAGTGCAGCTGAAACAGCAACACAAATGCAACTACACTAACAGAGAGCAGTTACGCATGTGCAGTGATGTGATTCATAGGGATCAGCATGTCAGAGTTTCATTTGCATTAAATCTCTGCAAATCAGCACCTGCTTATGCTAGCCTGCCGGTATCTGCCTTTTTAAACACTGATGAGCTCTGAGTTCATGCAAAAATTGAGGGAAAGTGCAAATTAATGAAGAGTTTTATTAACAGCAATGATAACTTGAATTTACTGGAGAAAGGCAATCACCACTTAATTCTACTGTGATATATGCAGGATAAGCTTCTGATATAGTTCTAAGGTGGTTAATATTGTAGTACTTATGTGCTTACAACTGGAAAGTGTGGGGAGGTATAAGGCACCATAAACAGTGCTGTATACATTAGTATATGTGTACTCACTGCAGACAGTGTTTCTGACAATGCAAGCAAAAAAGAAAAAGTAGATAGTGTCAACAAAGGCAAAGCACATAAAAGTACAAAATTCAGAGACAGAACAGTTCTGCCACCAATCCTGCTAAAAACTTGAAACTTGAAAACTTTTAATAAAAATAAAACAATGATAAAATAAAACACACTGGCTCATAAACCGGATAGGCGCTTTTGGTGTAATACCTTTTTCAAATCCTAAATGTTAGCCAGTAAAACTTCCTGTTAAATACCTTCATTCTCTGGTATTCACTCATTCAAAGATACTTAGTAGCCATAGCAATGTATACACCCTTTCAATTAAGTTATTTAGGGTGCTGAAGAGGTTTTCCTTTTAGTTCAGGTTTTAAAGGAACAAATACATTCAGACCTGGTGGTTGATCTGAATGCAAGTTCATTATCCACTTCATTTCTTCAGTTTCTGTTTGATTTACAAAATCACCACCTCTTAATGTTTCATGGAGCCTAGTTAGCATCATAGGCAGCCGGCTGAAGAACCCCATGGGCCAGCGAGCCCCCCGATACTACCCCGCAAATAAGGGCCTCGTGGATGTCTAGCTGATCCATCATCCTCATCCGCTGGTTACTTACTAGTCCAACGCAGTACTACTTGCTTTCCGGCTCCTCATGGACATCTAGCTGCTCGTCGTGTGTGGCTGCCGCCCGCTTTTTTTTTTTTTTTTGATTGGCTGGCAAGCTGCACTCAATCAGGTCCGCTCGCTGAAACAGGGGATCTGATTGGTTGCAGCAGCCTAACCAAGTCCCTTTGTGGTTTTGATTATTGGCAAGCTGCACTCAATCAGGTCCGCCGCTGAAACAAGGGATCTGATTGGCTGCAGCAGCCTGCTAACTAAGTCCTTGTTTTTTTGTTTTTAAGTAGGAAGTGATGAAGCAAGGACCTGATTGGTCCTTGCAAATCACTTCCTGCACAAACTGCCTTTAGCAGCACCTGCAGCTAATAAGGATCACTTCTCTTGTTTTTCAACAGAGGAGTGTTTATCAGCAGCAGAGTGATCGAGCGTGTTTGGACCAGCGTGAGGACGGACAGCAGGAACGGATCAGCGTGGATCAAGCCTTTGCAGCGGTCGTGGTTTGTGGATTATACTCTTTTAAACTGTCCTTTTAAGGGCAACTTCTGAAAAGGTCTGACAAACTGTCCTTTTAAGGACAACTTTTGAAAAGGTCTGACAAAACTGTCCTTTTAAGGGCAACTTCAAAGGGACTGAGTGGTCTGAGGAAGGTGAACAGAGCAGGTGAGCCTTCAGTCGTGAAGGGGAGCAGAGTATTGGAAGCAGCCTTCTGTTGAAAGCAAAAAAGGTAAGTTTTGGGGTTTAGTTATAACTTTATTTTTTGTGGGGGGTGGGTGATTTTTTTTTGTTCATATTTCTTGTGTTTGTGCATATTTCGTACTAAGAGGTTTCGGGGAGTGTGGGCTGTGCTTGTATTACTTTTATTTTAGTTTTGTGTACAGTTTTTGTGCTCGGAGGTTTGGGGGGGTGAGGACTGTAGTGGTACTAGTTTTATTTTGGGGCTGTGGTTGTATTAGTTTTATTTTGGTACTGTGTAGAGTTTTTGTCCTGAGAGGGTGGGGTCAGGTTGTGTTATGTCTGTGTGCTGGTGGTAAAAGGATGGGTGGTGAGAGGCTGTGGTTATAGCAGTTTTACTTTACTCATTTTACTATACTCACTTTACATTTGTTTTCTGGACAGTGTAGGATAGAATCCATTTTCAGTGGATGCCCAGGAAGAAATGTTTTTAGTATATGTGCTAGAAATATGTAAAATAATTTGGCTTCTGTTTATATGAGGGACAACATAAGGGAATGTGAAGTGTAATATACATTTAATTTTAATTGCCGATTCGTTAGGAAAGTGTATAACTTATTTGGAGCAAGAGGATTTTGTTTTGGCTTTATCTATGCTGTATATGTAAACGGTAGAGAGAATGGGATAGGGGTGATGAAAAGGAGGGAGATAAATAATGGGACAGAGAAGGATATTGTAGTTGGCTAGAGCAGGGGTAGGTGGGCAGTCTTGTGGGCTAGAGCAGGGATAGGTGGGCAGTCTTGAGATGCTGCTGTCTAAGTCAATAGTATTGGGTGTATGGGGTAAGTGGCAAGTAAAATATTGGTTGAGAATGAATGCATTCCTCTAGGAGTTTAGGTAGCGTGGTTGAGAATGAATGCATTCCTCTAGGAGTTTAGGTAGCGGGGAAGAATTGCTCTTGGCCTATAATTTAAGTTCTCAAGCTTCCACCTTTGTGCAAGGGTATAATGTATATTTTCCAGATGGTTGACTGACTGCTCAGTAATGGATCTTTGTATTCGGGATAAGAACTGGCTTCAACTGCTACTTTTTGAAACTGTTGGTAGATTTGTCAACTGAATTTGTAGTAAGTTTTCAGTTTTGTAGTAAGTTTTCAGTTTTTTACATATTTGTTAAACGCTGTTCTGCTATCTAGGTTTATAGTACTGTTTTACACTATCCCTGCTGTTGCACCTTGTTCTGTAGTTTTTGGCTGTTTGAATTGTGCTGAGAGGTTAGGAGGTTGATGGGGCATGTACGTTGCTTAAAATGCATAATGTTGGGAGGGTGGTTTGCAGCTGTGAGAATGTTGCTGTTGAAGGCATAGATGTTTTGAATGTATACTAATGCAAGCCTTGTGAACTACTATTGCATATAACTTCAATGTTCTAATCACTGATGCAATGACTGCAATGTTTTCGTTGTCCGTACTTAATGTGTTGAAAGTTTGGGAGTGTGGTTAGGACCTGTGAGAATGTTGTAGTGTTCAGTGTTTGACTGGAGCCTTTTTATGGGGGTCAATGGGGTCATGTAATAGGACATTGTTAATGCTATGCCTATGCTTTTGTTTTCACTTTATCCAGGATTATGGGGGGTTCTGCAGAATGTACTAGTATCTTAATGCATGCTAATGCAAATGCTGTTCTGTTAAGGGTTATAGTACTGCTTAAATATCCCTAGTGTTACAGCTTGTTCCGAGTTATTTTTAGCTGTTTGGATTATGTAATTTAGAGTATGCTGGTACCTGTACATTGTTTAAAAAGCCCAATGTTGGGAGAGTAGTTAGTGGCTGTGAGAATGTTGCAGTGTTCAATGTTTGCCTGAAGTTTTTAATGTGGGGCCACACACTAAAGCACATTGTTAATGCTACGCCTATGTTGCATGCTAATGCAAATACTGTTCTGTCGAGGGAATTAGTAGCTTAAATATCCCTAGTGTTACAGCTTCTTCTGAGTTATTTTTGGCTGTTTGGATTATGTAATTTGGAGGATGATGGAGCCTGATATCTTAATACATGCTAATGTAAACACTGTTCAGATGTCTAGGTTTATAGTACTGTTTAACTATCCCTGATGTTACGCCTTGTTCTGCAGTTATTATTGACTGTCTGAATTATGCTCTTTGGAGGTTGAGAGAACTTGTGCATTGTTTACCTTGCCTAATGTCAGGAGGGTAGTTAATAGCTGTGAGAATGTTGTAAAAGGTGTGGATGTTCGAATGTATACAAATGCACACCCTGTTATGCTACTATTGTTTACCAACAATGTACTGATGCAATGGCTTACCTTTTATCATTGTCCGTACTTATTGTGTTGAAAGGTTTGGAGTGTGGTTAGGGCCTGTGAGAATGTTGCAGTGTCCATTGTTTGCTTGGAGTATTTTTAATAGGGGTCACAGACTGTAAGCACATTGTTTATGCTATGACTTTTGTTTTCACTTCATCCAGAATTCTGCCTAGACTTGGGGGTTAAGAATTCAGAATGTACTGATATCTTAATGCCTGCTAATGCAAACACTGTTCTGCTATCTGTTTATAGTGCTGTCTAACTGTTCTTCATATGCTTTGTTGCAATGACTTATTTTTATGGTCCATAGCTATTGAAAGTTTGGGAGTGTGGGTAGGGCCTGTCAGAATGTGGCAGTGTCCATTGTTTGGTTTTTTTGTAATGGGGAGTCAGACTGTAAGCACATTGGTAATTTTTTCACTTTGTCCAAAATTGTGCCGAGATGGGGGTTAAGAATTCCACAGAATGTACTGATGTCTCTAATGCATACTACTGCAAACACTGCTCTGCTATCCAAGTTTTGGCTGTCTGAATTAAGTTGACAATTTTAGGAGGTTGACGGGCCTGTGAAAATTGTGTCCAGATGTTTGTTTTTTAGCCTGTTCTCTCTCAGTGATTGCATAGCACAATGTGGACAGCTGAGGCTACTAACAGAAATGGACTTCTTGTTTCATACCCTCCACGTAATGCATGGTACATTCCTTAGATTTATGCTTTTGTACACTGATCCTGTGCTAAGAGGGGTTGTGGGAATGTCAGTCTCCCAGTCTGTGTGCCACTTCATCCTTCACACATGAGGTTGTCTAGCAAATCCATGATTTCACCCTTTGTTCAAAAAATTATTTTGATTTGTTCAAGTCTGCTAAGAGATTGAGAGGGAGTGGGCATGTGTAGTCTGTATTGTACCGTAACATTTGTCTTGCCTCAATTTGGTGTGTTCTCCTTCAAACTTGTGCCTCTCCTAGTCATTAGTTCTTTCAGACTTTAGTCTAAGAAGCTTGTAATATCAATCTTTTGCATCATCTGTGGCCACTTCACATGTTTAGGGGATGACAGGAGAAGAATTGTGTAGAAAAGCTGACATTCACCTCTAGTGATAGATATCTAACATGAAACTGTAACCTGGGCCTCTCATTACTTGTTTGTGCCTACTGGTTAGTCATTTTTTTCTGCCTGCAGTGCAATAGACTGTCAATGAAAGCCATTAAGCATTTTTAATAACAGTATGACCAAAGGACTCTGTATATGTAGTAATTCTGCTTTACTTCCATTCCCAGTTAGAGATGAAGCACATATTTGTCAGGAGCAGCAAAAAGAAAGCTTCAGCAGCAGAGAAATGAGGATGCAAAGAGACAGGGTTCCATTATGAAATTTTTCTGTGACTCATCAGTGAGGGGATTCAGGAAAAAGTCTGCCTTCAGGACAACACAATGGTTTTGCATTACAGTCTGACCACTGTGAGGCCAGCATCCTTTCACTAGAAAGTAACAACTTTCTTCCGCCACACCACAGGCTACTTCCTGTGGACCTACAGCCATTACCATGGGTGAAAGCACGGCAGCAAATGCAGACTCACCTGAGGTGTTGCCTGGATCACCAGACTTTGATACAGAAGGAGCCCATACTTCCATAGTGACAGATGTGGCCTATGACTTGCAGGGAGTGTCAGGTACATCTTTGGAGGATCTAGGGACTTGGCCAGACTTGATTAGGGATGAGTTTAGGGTAGCTGCCATTCAGCATGGACCTGTGCAAGTGGTGTTAACACAGTTCCCAGTCAATGAGCAGAAAAGAAGATTTACATCTGAGAACTACTTCCATGTGCTGCCTAATGGAGCGAGCAAAAACGGACTTGGCTGACATATTCGGTCTCAAAGGATGCACTGTTTTGCTTTCCATGCAAATTGTTTGGACATTCTAACCATCTTCTCAGGTCAGGTGGTTACAAAGCATGGAGAGAGATGTCCAAAGCTTTACACAGCCATGACCAAGCACCAGAGCATATGGCATGCATGATGAAGTGGAAGGAACTGGACAACAGAATAAAGAGTAGGCAGACTATGGATGATAAGAGACAAGCAGTGGTTGAAAAGGAGAACTCACTGGCGTGGTGTGTTAGAACGCATTATTGCTGTTGTCCAGTACTTGGCAGAACGGAACATGGCATTCCGTGGTACAACTGATGCCCTGGACACCTATGGCAATGGCAACTTCTTAGGTCAAGTGCAACTTTTGTCGCAGTTTGACCCTGTTATGGCTGAACATTTGCGTCGGATTCGTAATAAAGAGATAATGGATCACTATCTTGGGAAGGACATACAGAATGAAGTTATCCAGTTGATTGCAAATGCTATCTTAAGGATCATAGTAGGGAAGGTGAAGGACACTAGGTACTTTTCTGTGATTCTTGATTGCACGCCAGATATCAGCAATCAAGAGCAAATGACTGTAGTAGTTCGGTATGTGGACATTTCACAGACTGTAGCCACAGTTGAGGAACATTTTCTGGGATTTGTGCCTGTGAATGACACAACTGGGGCAGGGCTGACAGAAGCTCTTCTTAAGACTCTTCAAAATCATCAACTGACATTAATGACTGTCGAGGACAAGGATATGACAATGGCAGCAACATGAAGGGGAAACGGCTGGACTGCAGGCCCGGATAAAACAGATGAATTCAAGGGCTTTTATGTGCCATGTGCCTGCCATAATTTAAATCTTATAGTTAGTGATGGAGCACATTCATCAGTACAGGCAGTGTCATTCTTTGGATGTCTGCAGAACATTTACGTACTCTGTTCAGCATCAACAAACAGATGGCAGATCTTAAAACGGCACACAAATGTCACTGTGAAGCCACTGTCGGAGACTCGCTGGGAATGCAGGATAGACTCTGTCAAGGCAGTAAGATTTCAGTTGAAGGGAGTCATTGAGGCATTACAGGAGATAGGGCAAGTGGTACATACAAATGATGCTGCAACATATCAACAAGCAAGAGGACTGTGCTCAGAAGTTATGTCATACCAGTTCATTGTATGTTTAGTGGTTTGGTATGATGTGCTGACAGAGGTAAATCGTGCAAGCAAAGTTCTGCAGAGTCCATCTGTTGATATTTCAACATGTGTCAAAGTGCTGGCATCCACTATGGACCTGCTTAAGAATTACAGAGAAACAGGATTTCAACATGCCATGGGCGAAGCCTCCAAGATAGCAGAACTGGATGTTGGCACCACATTTCAAGAAAAGAGACGAAGGAAAGTAAAACGGTTCTTTGACTATGAAGGAGAAGATGAGACTGTACAGGATCCAGCGATAAAATTACGTGTAGAGTTCTTCAATGTGCTGCTGGACAACAATCCAATCGCTTACTGACGGTTTCAGCAGCTTTCCGAGTTTGATAAGGATGTTGCAGAAGACACACTGCTGCAACACTGCAAGGTTCTGAAAGAACAACTGACTGACAGAATAAGTGGCCACTGTGATATTGATGACTCTGACCTGGACGAACTTAAAAGCCTTTCTCGAATGATTGATAATGAATCGTCACCACTGACTGTGTTAAATTTCCTTCAACCACTTGCAAGACATATATATAAATACTTATGTTTCAATGCGCATTTATTTGACTGCACCTGTTACAGTGGCTACTGCAGAACGCAGCTTTTCTAAGTTGAAACTCATAAAGACATACCAATGAGTCAGGAGAGACTTTCAGGCTTAGCTGTGCTCTCAATTGAGCATGAAGTGGGCCAAAGTGTATCACATGGCAGCCTCATTGAAGATTTTGTCCGGAAGAAAATTCGTAAGATCCCAGTAAAACTGTAGATTAGGTATGTGCTCATATTTCCTTTCCAGTAATCTTTTATAATGCTGTCAGGCAGTAATTTCAGGTAGTACCTTAGTCTGGCTTGTATGCTGTGTATTCACTGTTTTCTCCAACAGGTAGGACCATGAGGATGGAACTAGCAGGATGTTAGGCAAAGGCAGCTAGGATCAGCTGGACTCGGAGTGGCAGGACTTGTCAGGAGCAGAAGGACTCATGTGGAGTGGCAGGGTAGTGGCAGGACTCATCAGGATGGTATGACAGTTGGGAGCAGCAAGACTCTTCAAGGGCTAGGACAGAAGCGAAGGAAGAACAGACAAGTGGCAGCAGTCAGAAGCTGAGGAGGTAATGCATATGGAAGATGAATGCCACTTTGGTATTCATCTTTTCTTTCTGGGTTTGAGTCTGCCTGTGTCAGACTTACTAATCCCCATTACTCTCATGTGCATGGGTTTGAGTCTGCCTCAGGCTCAGTAATCCCATGGCTTTCCCTTGTATGTTGTCTGTAATCTTTTCTGTGTCCCATAGCTGTGTTGTGTACATCTGCAGTGTGACTTGTGTGTGGTCTGTGTCTCTGTCTGTCTGTGTGTGTGTGTGTGGGTCTGTGTCTCTGTGTGTGTGTGTGGGAGTCTGTGTGTGTGTGTGAGTCTGTGTGTGTGCTCTGTGTGTGGGAGTCTGTGTGTGGGAGTCTCTGTGTGTGGGAGTCTCTGTGTGTGTGGGAGTCTCTGTGTGTGTGTGGAGTCTCTGTGTGTGTGTGGGAGTCTCTGTGTGTGTGTGGGAGTCTCTGTCTCTGCCTGTGTGTGTGTGTGTGTGTGTCTCTGTCTGTGTGTGTGTGTGGGAGTCTCTGTGTGTGTGTGGAGTCTCTGTCTCTGTGTGTGTGTGGAGTCTCTGTCTCTGTGTGTGTGTGGAGTCTCTGTCTCTGTGTGTGTGTGTGTCTCTGTCTCTGTGTGTGTGTGGAGTCTCTGTCTCTGTGTGTGTGTGTGGAGTCTCTGTCTCTGTGTGTGTGTGGAGTCTCTGTCTCTGTCTCTGTGTGTGTGGGAGTCTCTGTCTCTGTCTCTGTCTCTGTGTGTGTGGGAGTCTCTGTCTCTGTCTCTGTGTGTGTGTGGAGTCTCTGTCTCTGTCTCTGTGTGTGTGGGAGTCTCTGTCTCTGTCTCTGTGTGTGTTCTGTGTCTCTATCTCTCTGTGGGAGTCTGTCTCTGTCTCTGTGTGGGAGTCTGTGTCTGGGAGTTTGTGTACCTCTGTGGGACTGGCTACCTTGATGCGGTACAGAGGCTTGTCGTAATGTAACAACATTGCTACTAAATGCCAGTCAATGTGGGTGTCTTTGGGAGTCAGTGTAGGTGTCTGTGTACCTCTTTGGGACTGGATACCTTGATGCAGTACAGAGGCTTGTCATAATGTAACATTGCTACTAAATGCCAGCTGTAGCTCTTTATCTCATGGCACAAAATCTGGACAAAGCCACAGATAATGGGTTTCCAGCCCCAAAGATCTGGGCAAATTTTAAATATTGCTGTTATAAACTGAATGTTGCCATAGATGTTCTGAAGGGTATAAACTGAAATGCCTGTCATTTAATGAATTCAGTCATCAATGATTGCCAAAAACAGACCAAACAAGAGTCACATCTGGACATTCTTTGAAAATCTGGGCAGTTGAGTATCCAGTCAGTGTCTGCATCTGTGAGTGGCAACCTTGCTGTGGTACAGGGATTTCATAATGTCACATTGGTACTCGATGCCAGTCAGTGTGTGCACCTGTGAGTTGCTACCTTGTCTGAGTCACTACCTTGCTGTGGTACAGGGGTTTATCAGGATTGTAACATTGGCACTAAATGCTAGTCAGTGTGTGCACACCTGTGAGTAGCTACCATGCTGTGGTACAGGGGGTTGTCTTAGTGCAACATTGGTATTAAGTGTCAGTCAGTGTGTACCTGTGATTGGCTACCGTACTGTAGTACAGAAGTTTATCATAATGTAACCTTGGTACTAAATGCCAGTCTGGGCTTGGCACAAATTCTTAATAATCTGAATGTAGTGACACTAGTGGTTAAATGGTGCTGGATGAGCTTGACAGGGAAGGAGGTGCAATAGCAATGTGGTCACGCTTCATGTTCTCTTGAGTAGGGCCCCCAACTTGAACCTTGCTGGGGGCCCCCAAAATGCTAGCACCGGCCCTGGTTAGCATCATAAACTTAAAAGAATGGCTAGCATTTGCACTAATATGCATATAAAGTGCATTACTAGTAACTTTATTTCTTATGTCGGATAAATGTTTTAGAATACATTCTTTAAACATTTGGTTCATTTTTCCTATGTAGTATGCCTTACAGTGACTGCAGGTTGCCACACACATGATGTTCCTACTCCGACAATTTGCAAATCCTTCAAATTTATAGTTTTTCTTAGTTAAGGGATGTGTAAAGATATTCAAGTTGTTAATGTAAGAACATGCCTTGCAACTTCCACATCTGAACTTACCAACTCTCCTACTCATTTGAAAGCTCCTATTTTTGGAGATGACTTCAGTTTCTGTTTTATAGCATAGCATTCTTTCTAGATTTTCCCTGTTTTTAAAAGACGTTGGCTCTTTTTGTTTGGCCTTAATTATTCCTCCTTGGTCTGAAAAATAAGGTCTTGATATCTGAGATCGTCACTCCAAAGTAGTTGCTTCATTAGTTTGTATTCCTTTGATTGTATATCCCCTCTTGGTAAAGTCATTAATGACTTTAGTTTGATCTTCCATATAGTCTTTATCCCTCGTACAAAGTTTAGATACTCGAGTTAATTGGTTGGTCACTATATTATCAAGGACATATCTAGGATGCATACTGTTATAGTGTAACAGATGATTACACCATACAGGTTTTCTATACATTCTAGTATTGATACATTCTGTATCATCTAACATCAACTTAACATCCAAAAAATCTATCTCCATATTAGAGGAGGTCATTTCGAATTTCAAAAATTAAGCTATGCTGGTCAAAAAACAAACAAATTGCTCCAAAGAAGTTAAGTCACCTTCCCATAGAAGAAAAATATCATCCACAAATTGAGTGTAGAAAATATTATTGTTCCATAGTGTTTCTGACAATGGGAAAGCCAAGGACCACACCACAAGCAGCCTTCCTATCACTAAGAAATTAAATACATTACACCCCAATAATAATCACTGTACCACATCCTTACAGCAAGCCATTGTAGGCCTATATAATCACTGTACCACATCCTTACAGCAAGCCATTATAGGTCTACACTGCACTGTGCCCAGTTTCATACATAGCACATCAAAGGAAAAAACATACTTAGAGATCATGATTAATGCATCACTGTGGTTACGCAGCTTTTAAATTAATGAAAGGCATGCCACAGATATGACTGAAATTATAAAGATGAAGAAGGAGGCATTGTTTGCTAAAATGTATTTGTAGGTTACAAAAAATGCTGCAGTAATTGCAGGGAGCAAGACCCAGGAAAAAAAAAACAACTTCAATCCAGATGGGATTCACATCCTTATGCACTTTGAATATATGGGAAATGACTTTTTGGACAAGGGAGGTCAGAACAGGCAGAAAGCTCTAAGGCATGGAGGCAAACAGTGGCTGACATAAATGCAATACAAGGAAGGAACCACACCTTGGCACAGTGCAGGAAAAGAGAACATGATGGGACAGCAAAGGACAAATGCTAGGCAAAAGTAGTAGCCTTGGTGGTGACCTACCACAATCCAGCCTTTAATTCCGGATGAGGAATATCTGCTTTCTATAAGGAGTGAGGACTATGCAGATGAGGATAGTGCAGGAGTCATCCAAAGTGGTAATGACATCAGTACATTCAGAACCCTACAATAACCACAGTCAGGCACTGTGAAAGGCTAGTGTGCAGCTGGCTTTATTAATTTCTGCTTAGATGTACTTAGTATGATTCCTGTGTACATATAACTTTTACGTGTTTCATCACAAGGTATTTTATCAATGTCAGGAGTATCACAAACTTTACAAACACTGCACAGTAAGTGTGGGCATTATACTTTTATGGATAAGTCATTCTATCTGTCACAAGTCACATTAACCGCATGTTGACATATTTCCTCATGGTGTCAGAACCAGAAACAACCATACCCAGTTCATCAGCACAGCAGGCTGATGCTGACACAGAATTGCTGTTGATGATGATGTAATAACTCTCATAGTCATGTGACAGTCTGAGCACAGTGGCACACAGATACAAAGTATACTTCTAGGGCTTGTACTCCATAGCATTTAGATAACTCCACAGGCATTGTACAATAAAATGACATTACAGCAGGGGGGAGAACACCACTTAGCTCAACACCTGTTTTCTGCGCACAGACTGAACACCTTGATGAAAAGACTCCCCTTTCAGAGGTTGCAGTATCCACTGTCACACCTGTACAGAGAGGTACCAGTCAAACACATATTTCACAGTTAGCTCCAGAGACATGCAAGGCCTTGGCTGCCCAGCAGCAGATGTATGGTGACATAGTGTAGGCCCAAACTCCTGCCACTAAGAGTTACATAGAGAAATTTAGAGTTGCAGTGTATACGTGAAGAATTCCGTCAAGTAAATGGAAATTGTACAGGCAGAGAAAATGCCTTGATGATTGTCATGCTGAATATGGAGAAGGTAGAGTCTGCATACATGGTGGATCAGTAGGCTTGACACCATAAGTATATGAAGGAAGTACTGCAAACATTCATGTGGACTCCCTCAAGAAGAAGGCAGTCAGGCCTCATCAGACTTCCACAGCATGTGGTAGAACAACTTAGTCAAGGTCTAGGTCATGCAGCTTAGTTAGGTCAATGTCAAAAAGTTCCTCTGCCTCCATTTTATGCCAACAATGGAGCAACTCAGCCTCAAGTTTACATGCCAGCACTTGCTCTTGATCTATGCGACAATCGACCACACTGTCCTTAGGGGACATCATGTATGATGCCTTCCAAGTAGAAGTGTAATTTTGAACACTAGTAACACAGACTGTAGTCACCCTGAACTCACTTTGCAGACAGGGCCAGAACTGTGTTTGTTCCTTGTATCTGAAAAACAGTAATCAGACAATTGCAGGGAAAAAAAATCAAAGACAGGCTTCATTTTTAAGTATTTTTTTTCTGTACATAGGCAATTTTGTTGCACTCTGTAAATCAAAGTGTAGTAAAACAATGGCCATATAGCCATAAACATGTTTCACAACACATTTGATTCTGTACTTTAATAAAGAGTCTAATTGTATAACTAGTTCTGCCACTGATTCCCTCTCAGTTATAAATAATGACGGCTTCTACCTTATGAAAAAAAAAGTGTGATGTAAGGAAAAATGTCTGATGCTTAGTGCACCAGTCAGCAGAGCCCACAAGTAACACTGCATGCATCAGGTATTATATGTGCGACTTCACCCTGTCAAGTATTATATGTGTGACTTTACCCTGCCATGTATTATATGTGCGACTTCACCCTGTCAAGTATTATATGTGTGACTTTACCCTGCAATGTATTATATGTGCGACTTCACCCTGTCAATTATTATATGTGTGACTTTACCCTGCCATGTATTATATGTGCGACTTCACCCTGTCAAGTATTATATGTGTGACTTTCCCCTGCCATGTATTATATGTGCGACTTCATCCTGTCAAGTATTATATGTGTGACTTTACCCTGCCATGTATTATATGTGCGACTTCACCCTGTCAAGTATTATATGTGTGACTTTACCCTGCAATGTATTATATGTGCGACTTCACCCTGTCAAGTATTATATGTGTGACTTTACCCTGCCATGTATTATATGTGCGACTTCACCCTGTCAAGTATTATATGTATGACTTTACCCTGCCATGTATTATATGTGCGACTTCACCCTGTCAAGTATTATATGTGTGACTTTACCCTGCAATGTATTATATGTGCGACTTCACCCTGTCAAGTATTATATGTGTGACTTTACCCTGACATGTATTATATGTGCGACTTCACCCTGTCAAGTATTATATGTGTGACTTTACCCTGACATGTATTATATGTGCGACTTCACCCTGTCAAGTATTATATGTGTGACTTTACCCTGCAATGTATTATATGTGCGACTTCACCCTGTCAAGTATTATATGTGTGACTTTACCCTGCAATGTACTATATGTGCGACTTCACCCTGTCAAGTATTATATGTGTGACTTTACCCTGCCATGTATTATATGTGCGACTTCACCCTGTCACGTAGAGAATCTTATTGCTCATGGTTGTGGACTAAACATAGCCATTTACCATGCACTAGCCTGCCAGATGGCTTGCCATGCTACTGCTATCTACTGGCTACCATAGCTATCATCACTGGTGGGATTAATAATAGACAGAGCTTCATTGCAACTATTGGTGACTGACTGTGGCAGCTAATTCCAGACTGACACAAGATCCTGTTCTGCAGAATGCAGGAGGTGGTAAAGATCTGCATGCACTAGCAGCCTGCAGGTCATACCGAAGGGCCCTCTTAGTCTTGTCCACTCAGTGAAAATACGCTTTCAGTAAGCCACTCAATGACTATCTAAGTCTGGGACAGAACAGTGCTGAAGCACTCTTTGGCATCTTCTTGGAGGTTACAGACTGGTGTCATTAGCCAAGGTTCAAATAGGTAGCCTGTGTTACCTCAAAAACAAAACAGGGAGGGGCACATTACACAATAGGTAGATTACTCAATGCTACCTATGCCAGCCTACAGATGCAGTATATCAGTAGTAACACTATAATACTCGGCACTTACCAACTAGGTGATCATGAGGAACCTACCATGCAATAAGGGGTGGTATAGTTAGCTTTTGTGCCAGATGTTTGAATAGTGGGAACTACCAGCGTTCTGGGCTAACATGTTACTAATGCACCAACATATATCACACAACTGGCAATTGATAGAATGGTAGCCCTTGCTATTCTGATACCACTCTCCTCCTGTGGTCCAGATGGGGCCGTAATAGCAACATGTGCACAGGTTATCACATCAAGCACCTCAGGAAAGCATGCCATTCTGTGGAAGACATGCACAGCACTGGTTCACTCCAGAGGTAACACTAGAAAATAGATGACCTTCATGATCCAATAATATGTTCAGGAACTGCTGAAGTATCTTTGTGGCAGACACCTTTGAGATACCCAGTGTGTCCCCACTTTTTCTCTGGATGATCCTTGTGCCAAGTATACTGTGTATTATGCATGCCTTAGTATACACGTGCACTCCACCAGTCCCCATCTGTGGAACATATAAACTCACCAAAACCCACACTGTATTCCTGTCCACATTAAACATGTCCAGGATTTTCTGCTCAACAATATTCAGATAGGATAGCCTTTGTCTATACCTTCTTCTTCTTGGCCTGTGAGCACTGCTTGATACATCTGGTTTTGATGTGACCAAAACAAGCACCTCAGAATTGGAAGCAGCTATGCTGACGACAGCAACAGCAAGCATCTTTGTGGACTGCAATGTGGATTAAAAAGGTGCTGATTTGCTTCTTGTAAAGCAGCTTTGCACAACACACTCGTGCATCAAAAAATGAGTATGAACAGCTCAGAGGTACAAAGTGCTCCTCATTTGCATAAGACAGTTGTAGATTATTCACAAATTTCTCATTTACAACTGATTGTTGTCTCATTTACATGCATTTTTTTCTTAAAATGGTTCTAAAAGCTATCCCTAAACACAGCTAGTGTCTCTAAACTGCACCTTAGGTGTGCTTAGACACAGTCCATGCACATATGTAAGGATTATGAATACCTCCTTGAGAGTATGGTTCCAATTTCTTGCACCACTTATATTTACATTTCTGTCATATGTCACTGTAAACAACTGTCCTTATTATTTCAGAATACATGAGAAAGCAAAACTGTCCCTTCATGGCTTTGGGTGCCCTGCAGAAAATATATATTTTTTTAATTATGGTAAAAGCAAAAATATATTTACTAAGAAAATAGTATTTCATGGATTTCACCACAAATGCAAACATTATACCAAGTGATTTGTAAAGATTTTAATTTTCACCATATAACTACTCAAATTTTGGTAATAACTTTCACTAAAAGGGATTCATGAAGCTTGCACCAGGCGCAGGTGTAGTGTAGGTGGTATAACACCAAATATGGCCGCTGAGCGATTCAGGTACGATCCAATTCCACGTGAATTACCGGCGTACATCAGATCTGCGCAGCCCTTGGCTTAGGTATGCTAATCACCCCATGAGCAGTGCCGCACCATGCAAATGGAGGTACATAGCGATACATGAAGTGGTGCAGGCATAGCGTAAGCCCACAGAAATGTAAACCAAAAAACACGGTTTACATTTTTCCAAACAGAACATCGGAGCTATGAAAGTGGACCAGACTCATGTATTACAAAGTTAACATATGCCAATGGTTAAGTATACAGCCAATGGCATAAGAAAAGATGCAGAACACCTAAAAAACAACATTTAATGTCATGTCCACAGTAACACAAAGTACAACCACAGGGCATGTGTGCGCTAACGGGAACACAAAGAAAATATATACAAATGTCATAAAATCACAATTTAATACAAATCAAGATTTCACCATAATACTCAATGGTATGCATGGTACACCACAACCAAGCTGCAAGGGTTGCTAAGGGTCTGTGACAGTGTTCGGCACGGTAACTATGAATTAGTAGTCAATGCCATGCAAATGAGGCAGGTAATACTGAATCGCAAACGTCCCGCAGGATTAAGGATGTACCATATGGCGCAGTGCTACAACAGCGAGGAGTGGCTCAGAGGTATACATGACATCAGCAGTGGGGTGTGCCACCATAGCTGTAAGCACATTGGAGCAATGCAAATCTGGCCAGGCCGTTGCTAAGCAAAGCCACAGGACAGGGGTGGGGAGGTAGGTATAGCATCGTTTAGCTGAGAGCACATATGGTGCCTGAAAGCGCATGTGTACGGGGATGAAAACGTGCCCGAAACCCAGTAAGCGGATGCACGCGCCATGCACCATAGCACAAACAGGAAGGTCAGCGGAAGAAAATAAGGAAATTCCGCAGTAGGGTAATTGGAGTACAACTGAGCAATTAACACCTATTAACTCACAGCGGGCAATCGATGGCAGCTGACAAGTCTGCTCGCAGAAACCTGCAAAACAGGATAGGGGAGGTGTCGGATTGCAAAAAAAGGAGAACTGTCAAAGCAGAGCAAAGCAAACCTGCAATAGACCGGCAATAGAACACATTACGCAAGATAAGCCAGATCTAGGAAATTACAAATGAAAGCAGGCTGCTGGATGCATGCCAGAAAATGGTAGGTGAAACGTGAAGAAATGTAAAGGGAAGGGCAAGAGGTAATCCACGGCAGCCAAATGTAATTCAACACCAAAGGCACCACAATAGTAGTTCCTGTCGTAAAACACATAAGATACCCTGTAGCTACGACTGTACATACACACCCTATGACATCATCGGTGTTCACAGCACAATAGTATAAAGTGTGAAAGCACCCCACACACACACCTGTGTATTCCCAAACACTGCACCATAGGTGTAAACATACGGGGAACTTTTAAAATGTACATGGTGGGAGCTGCCATAGCTGTGATTCATCACCATGTGTTAGAGACTGAAGGTGTTGTGGAGGATGATGCTGACAACCACCGCAGGCCCTGGAGGAGGAGAAGAGTGTTCAGACCAAGGGTAACCTACCAGGGGCTACATGATCTGTAGATAGTAGAGCGTTACAGGGTGGACAGGGACATCTTACAGCAAATAGTTGAGCTGTGACGGCCACGCCTGAGATCCAGAAACAACAGAGGGGAACCCATCCCAGTGGACATGAAGGTATGTGTAAGCTTGCGAATACTAGCCACAGGTACCTTTCAAAGGCCAACTGGAGATATAATGGGGATCTCACAGGCATCAGCATCCAGGGTACTACACCAGTTCCTGGATGCCATGTTACCACATGCCAATGAGCATATATACTTCCCCCAAATGCAGGAGGAGTTGGCCAGCAATATGCATCACTTCCACCATGTGGCACACTACCCGGAGGTACTGGGTGCGATAGACTGCACGCACATACATATCAAGTCACCACCCGGTGAACATGGTAGGCACTACATAAACCACAAGGGATTCCACTCCATCAACTGCCAGGTCGTGTGCAATGCCCAAGGCATTATCATGGATGTGTGTGCTGGCAGCCCTGGAAGCTACCATGACTCCCATATCTGGCATGCCTCACCTGTATCAGGTATTTGTCAGGAGGGGCATCCCACATGGCCACCTTGTGGGGGAAGTTGGCTATGCACTGGAGCCGTTGATGATGACTCCCATCAGAAATGCACACACACCCATGCAAGAACGCCATAATGAGGCACACACACAAACCAGAATCATCATAGAGCATGTGTTCGGGATGCTGAACTCACGGTTCCATTGCTTGGACATATCTGGTGGAGCCTTGCAGTACTCTCCAGGCACGTGTGCCTACATCTTCATAGTATATGCCATGCTGCATAATATGATCCTGCGGAAACAGCTGCAGCAGGGACAAAATGGTGAAGGCCCTCATCGCCCACTGCAATTGCCAAGGCCATCACAGGCACAGAGGGATTCAGACCACGAACACCCTGTGCCAGCCCCAGTAGGCAGATGGAGGCATGCCCAATATGCCTATGCCTTGGCAAAGAGGGAACGTATAGCAGATACTCTGACAGTGTAGGCCCCTACGGACTGACACACCTCTCTACCTGCACACACAGTAAAATGGATGGCACACACACACACGACCACCTGTAAATTGTAATGAATAGGTGGGCTACTGTGTGAATCCTACATAGGCAGCCCTCAACCATTGTACACACAACAGCTATTGGAACAAGGAATGTCAACACCTGAACAGTACACGCACCTATCAGCATATGTTGGTACTGTGTGTATAGGTTCCCAGGTACATCGGTAGGTACACGCCCGATTGTCAGAGGCCATACATCAATCGAGGCAAACATTGTCCGCTTTTGCCACAACATGGAGTAATCAACTGTCGCTCAGTGGAGCAGAGGCAATTGCAGGATCCCATGTGTGTAATCACTATTCCCCACACACTCTGCATGGATCCCCTGGTGCGTTAATGAGGGGCTCCACATAATGTAATCATGGATGTCGTGTCAAGGCATGGGGTGTACCCATGACAGGTATCTGTCACCCCAGCATGCTCCACCTACGGTTGTTTGAAGGTGTAGCACATTATAGTGTGTGGCTCACTGTGATGTACATACCCAATGCTGGAGCACATCCATTACTCATCACATGGACATACAATTAATAGGACTCATCCATATGTAAACTAACTGAGTTACCCATGTGATTGCAGTATGGAGTAACAGCCGTAGTATAGTCCACATACAAAATGCCATAACACATATACAAATCCCGGATGCCCAAGTGGTAAATGCAGTGACCGTCGTGAATGTTCCCGGTCCCACGTGCAAGGGATGTAATGTAATGTGTCAGATGCAGGTCAGCAGATCATGTTTAGCACACGTTAGTGGGAATATGCGTTTCCCAGTGCTGGTAAGTGTCGTTTAAATATGACTATATGGATATACGCGAAACAGGACTAAGCTTCTCTGAATATTGCACAGATCACGGTCAATGATGTCCAGAACAGGTGAAACCAGCATTATTCACCCCTGTACTAATAGTGCCTGCTCTGAAGGGTAAAACAACCACTGCCAGGAGTAGAACATGTAATCATGTACACAATCACCTAACACTATGGTAGTCAAGATGTACCTATGGCAGGTGTGTAATGTGACAGGTTCAAACACAAATATGTGGAGTCCAGGAAACAGTATACACTGACAAGTACACAATGAAAGGTGTATTCTGCCTGTCACTCTCTCTGTCAGAGATATATATATATATATATATATATATATATATATATATATATATATATATATATATATATATATATAAAATACAGACAGAAAGGGTGATAGAGAGATATATGTTGATATATACGGAGTCACCAATATCTGCAAATATATAGATAGGTCAACGACATATACACAACCATGGAGGAATAAATAGGATACTGCCAACTATGGAATGTGTCACATACCAACACGCGTAACCACGAGGCTGAAAGACCGAAAGAACACAGTACCGGAACACTAGAACTGCGAGTAATATTATCACAATATGAAGGGACATTTAGTTACCGCTGCCGGTGTTGCAGTCCACGTAGGTACTGTGTTCAACTGTGTTTGTGATTGCTGTAGTCTGTGTATGTGTGTGTTGAGGGTGCCATGTGCGTTTCTGTGTGACTGTAATGTGTGTGTGTGTGTGTCTGCATCGTGTGTCTGTTAGTGCTAACTCGGAGGTAGATCATTATGGTAGGTGTGGTTATAGCTAGCCGTAGGCATACGGTTACCACCTGTCCCACATTAGGAGGGACAGCCCCTCCCTGGGCAGTTGTGTCCTGACATAAAACATTAAAAAGGGCAAATGTCCGTGATTGTAGGACATAATTATGTCCCATATATTATGTAATAGTTGCATTAAATAGTTATGCCTGTATGTAAGAAACGTAAATGATACATGAAATATGATAAGTAGCCAAAGTCCTACAAGAATAAGTATGTATTCAGGATAAAAGTATGTGCTATCCTGTGTACTGACCATGGGTATGTGTCGGCCGTAAACACCGATGTGTGTCCCAAAAATGTCCCATTATGGCCATTTGAAAAGGTGGCAACCCATGCCAAAGAGGTTCAGTTACCAACACAACTGCAATGAGTGCAAATATCTGGGATAGAAATACACGGGACAGCTGTCATTTAGTAACATTCCTTTACATATCGCTGTATTTCCGGAGGTATGGAAGTATCAACCTCACCTGCATACTATATAGAAACCAATTAACAACGGCCCAATGTATATGCCCATAACAAAAGTTTACTAACTGATAGGTCTTTAATTAGGGAAGGAGCCCACACACATATATGGAATATGTAGAAATGCAAGCCCCACAAACCTGTATATGCTACGTACACCCACCTACATCCCCCACACATGAAACTATAGCAATACAGACTGTAATAACAGCACAAACATCCACTCACTCAATTACATCTGCAGAAGCATTAACATACCTTGTGAGAGACACATTTTTAAAGGCGCCATGTGAAATCGTAGCCGTTGTATAATATAAACAGACAGCGATGTTACAGGTTTTGCTTGCAATAGTCCCTTATCAAACGGTTGAGATGACAGGTACACTCACATGTAGAACCACATACTCTAGCTGTCACACACAATCCACGGGGGACATGAATCCAAAATATCCGTGTCTCTACACATAGCAGTTGCAATTACATACAACAAAACACATCCCTGAAGGTCGGGCAAATGGGCAATGCCCAAGTGGAGAATTCAATTATACCCCACTATTACCGCGTAATTGGAGAATGGAGTAGCTGCACAGCTGATGTGCATGTAATAATTTACTCAGGAACACCAATTGGTGGCAGGAAACCACATGTTACAGGTATCGACGTATATAAGGATGACTTACCAGACATTCAAACCGTATGCTCATACCATAGAACTGTTTAAACAGTGTAAGAGAGATAGTTATGAAAGTTTGGAACACTAACAAGGTATGTAGAACACTCAGTATGTTAGTGTATGTATAGCCTGTTTTGTATTTAATTAAAAGTGTCCGCAATGCATAAAGTGGGAAAAGGTATTATGTAGTGATGTCTTGCTGAGCATAGTAACACTTGTAGAAATTGTGTGTCCTGCAGTGGGCCACAAGGTAAACATCACAGACACCACAAGGGATGCTACATGAGAGCTTTAAACAGAACAATTCCATACCACCTACCGTCAGTGGTAGGGTATGTCCAACAAGTACGTGCCATAGCAGGGGATAGTATATGTTGATATACTGTCACAGTAGGCATGTGTATGGGCATATAATGACAATGACATGCCTAAGGTGGTCCTGCTGTGCAAGTATGCTTTGCATTATGGGATAATATGTAAAATATGTGTAATGTACAGTTTTGTAGGTAGATATGTCAGATATTCTACACAGCATAACAGTCATATCATGCATACCAAAGGTATTGTCTATTGGCATGTACAATATACAATAACAGGATACATATGGGTTGTAGTCACGGGACACTGTAACAGCATGATAGCTAATCAAAATGGAAGAGCTACTCAATTAACCATGCACAAAGGACATGTAATAGCTTCACAGGTTCATAGTGGAGTACTATGCTGTCTGGCAAGTCTATGTGTAAGCTTAACTACAGTGTTTACACCAGCGTCACCTCTCTAGGGTAGTGCCCTGTCTGTGAACAGCAGAGCTATGTGTTACCTGAACCTCTGCACAGTACAGCCACTGCAGTGATCCCTGGCGTACATGTGTGTCTCCCATCCGCCAAGTGAGGTATCACATGAATAGTGCTACTGAGTGTCCCTGCGTGATGTACATAGGAATTATGTTCCAAAGCATGGTGAGTGGCTGGTTAGGAATGTAACCCTCAAGCACATCCCACTCATCGTTGCATGTGTGCACATATCCATGAGCATGTTGCTCTCAGTGGCTTTTGCTTTTGTCGCTTATGTGGAGTATATTCATGAATATTGTTGTGGACATGGGCCCTGTATGTTCAGCAGAGGTCACCCCTGAGTATGCAGTATGCAAATGTGTACAGTCATGGTGTGCGTAGTTCTGCCGCATACGTCAACCTTCAGAGCTCAATAATCCTCATGGCGTGTTAATGTTGTGGTATGTAAAGCTGTAGCTGTTCTGTAAGGTACACCCTAAACGGGGTGTTGTACCCTTGAATGTGTGTATATGTCAGGAGTTCAGAGGTACAATGGGTGCCTATGTTCCACCTACAAACCCAGTACAGATAAGAGTGGCCACGTAGAAGGATATCCATGCCACATTGGCAATATGGTTATCAAAGGAGTTGGTGCTACATACGTGTGTACTACGATCACTTACAATGTGACATGTATGTAGGGGACTACCACCTATGTGATAGTCAGTGGGTGATTGGTGTAATGCAAAGGGGATGTTCATGCACCTTGTGTCATGCAGCTTGAGGCCATGATATTGATATCAGGTATCCGTCACAGTGAAACCCTTATGGAGGGAGTCAGTATCAGCTTGTGGATCAATCATGGTGCTTTGTATGCAGTTGTCTGGAAAGCTAGTCAGGGAAAGTCCCTCTGTGCTAGCCTGTACTTCAGGGAAGCATATACTGAACATGCCTGAGGACTGTGGTACGCCAAGTGTAACTGAAATATAGTAGGTACTATGGTATGCTACCCTCATTGTGTGGATCCTGTCTGTGAGCCACTTTGCATAACATCCTGAGACACAGGGGTCAATGTGCAGGTGTATGTGTATGTTGTCAATACCAGAATGGAGAACAGTGCTGAAAGCCAATGAGAGGACAATGTAGGCTGTGTGGACCCCCTTACTGTCATCAACTACCCTGGTAACTGTATCAAAGGAGTCCACCAGGTGTAGGAGCCATGTTCTGCCTCTAACAAGTCCAACCTGGGTGGCATCAAAGGACTGGAGCCCACCAATGTCTCTGTGAATGACCTCCATGATGATGTGCCCTATAGCCATGCAGAACAGTTCAGTCATGCGTATAGGGCAATAGTCCCTCTGGTTCATTGTGGCACCACCTGTGTGGAGTGTGATAACTGTTGCTGTGTGCCATTCAGGGGCCACAACATCTGATACAAGGCTATTACTGAATCTGGTGGCCAAGTGGGGAGACATGTCATTCAGAGGTTTGTGTAAATCACAGCCTGGGATGTTGGACAGTCACATGGAGTCAGTGTTCCAGGCCTTAGAGAGTGCAGGTTAGTACTGTGTAGTTGTGACTGCAGGGACACCACAATGCTCCTGCATGGATTGTGGCCCTGTAGGGAGTGAGAGGGTGTAATGTTAGCATTGAACCCATCCTCCAGGATGTTGCCAACATCACTTGGTTCTGTAATGTTCCTGAGTAATTGCCGTATGTCAGAGCAGATGTGGGTATTGCCATTGACTACTCACATACCTCCATAATGCCTTGTGGTACACCCTGGAATGTGTCGCAGTAATGTTTACATAGCTAGGTTCAGAGTATGTGATAAGGGATCCTGTAGCCCTACTGCAGCTGGCCAGTGAGCTACCCCACCCATGGGATTGTACTCCACTTTGCAACAGCCTCCACCTTTTGTTGTACATTATGTCCATGGAACTGGACCCCCAGAGTGGCGTCTGTTATCTGGTGGGTACCATCATGGCTCTGTTTGGAATAGCATGATCCATGCAGTCATGTAAGTGCTAATGAAGTGCACTGGGGTATGTTTCAGTGTTTGTATGTGCATTGCCCATCTGCACGGGTGTCATCACATTTACTACTGCTATCATAAGACGTCTGTAGTAGGCATTGTAGTAATATTGTACTGTGTATGCCATGAAGGGTGTGGTGCCGGGATGTGGATAACAAGGGTGATTAGCTTATGTTCGGAAACCACCAACGAGGGGATAACCCCAGGTGTGGACCACCAGTCACATGTTGGTAGTGCCCATGTCTAGGATATAGTTGGTCTTGGAGGTGATGTGTATGGGTTGATCCAGCCAAGTGGAGGTTATGAATCCTGGATCGCATTGGCCTAATGTGTCGGTACATGAGTGGCTATCCCAGTTAAGTGTGGGGTAGTGTCAGTCTCACATCAGTAGTACCTGTGTGAACCCTACTGTCCAGTACACCAAGAAATGAGGGCTGGTAACCGTGGGGTATGTTGTTGAATCCGTAGCATGTTACAATGTGTATAGCAGTTCTGGCCACAGTTAGTTGCACGTGGATCACCTCTGATGCATTGTGCTAAGTAACTAGCCAGGAGGTGTGTACAACATAGTGGAATATGGGAACACCTCAGCCGTGGGTGTTCCGGTCCAGGTTACATGACTGAAAGGTGTGGTCTGCATATACATGACTGAAAGGTGTGGTCTACGTATAACCTGTCAGTGCAGGTGTGCTCTGCGGAGCCTAGAGGCAGGTTCCAGTCACTGCAGAGATACTGAAGTGGTCCATTATAAGGAGTGCCTTGCCTGCGTGGATCAGAGATGAAGATGTCAAGCATCGAGTCACATGACCCCATGTTTTGCTTGCCTGTTCCCATTATGGTGGTGAATGTTATTGGAAACTGTGCAAGACAGGCAGTATAGGAGCAGCAAGAGCCTTACATGCTATCTGTACTCCCAGGGCTGACAGGTGCAGGTCATCTGTGCCAAAGCATCATGTTTTGCTGACCATGCCAGTCAAAGTGGACAGATACTGGATGCCTGTGGAATGACAGCAGAAGCATAGGCAACTGTTGAAGTGAAAAAGTCAGTCGTTGTACAGTGCTATCAAGTCCGGATGAATGCATAATGCTCCCCAGGGCTTGGCCGATATCTTCAGGGCTACAAGACCGGTGAGCTATTGCATGTCCCTGCACATGTAGTCTGTGAAGTTGCATCTCAGGGCAGTCACACTAACATGGAGAATGACAGTCAAATTGTACCTGGTGAGGTATGGCATGGGTGCATAGGTTATGTTGCAGAACCAGTTACCCGACAGCTAGATGTAAGCAACTATCGCCTTGTGTAGCCTGCTGAGTGGGACATCAGTGTGACCGCCTACAGAGTCACCAATGACTGGTGTGTTGTGTATGTTATAACACCCTATTGGCTGTATGTGATGGGCACACATGAGTCTGTGGGCTATTTATTTATTTATTTTATTTGTTGTTGTGTTTGGTGATGGGGGCTGCTTTTGCTGCCTACACAGAGTATGGAGAGGTTCTGCAAAAGTTGTACTCATACTATGTGTGGCCTATGGTGGTGGAGATCTTGTGAGACTATGTGATGAGTGGGGTGTTGCAAATGTTACACATCCCCACATGACTATCAGGTTCAGTCTGGGTTGGTGAGAGAATTACCCCTAGCATGGCTACACATGTGCATCTCCCACAGGCTATAGTGTCGTATGTTGGGAGTTGAGCATTGACTGTGTACGTGAAACAATTGCTCTTTTGCCACATGTACACCATATTCATCATATAGACAGGAAATAGCACTGGTACGTGACAGTTGGACATGCCTGTATATTCAACCATGTCTCACAAGATATGTGAGTTATGTGTGTACAACAGCTGTTGTAATGTAAGCAAGCTGGAAATGTAAGCACAGACAGTGTACTTGTGAGAAATGGTTTGGAATGGGTGCTATATTAATTAGTAGCTCATGAAGTGCTCACAAGTTCTGAACAAGTGCTGAGCATGAAAATGCAATACAGATAGGGTGTTGGATAATATCAACCCACAAGTGGTGACGACAGTCATAATTGGAGGCACTGCACTATTACCCTGCTGAGTATGGTCTGCAAGTCCATGAACCTTTATCAACGTAGATGTTAGCAGTACAGACGTAGATGACAGTACAGATGTTTGACTATATGTACCTTCATATGTCACAGGAGTGACAGTGGCCTGTTGACAGAATCAACACTACAAAAGGTGTCAGAGTGACATGTGCATATCACACCAGTGGCAGCTACAGTAAAACAGGGTTAATGTGTTGTACTCCCCCCTCATTATAGCCCATACCACACAGACAAATGTGAGGCATCTGTGTATGTAAGGATGTGAATGGCCATGACCTATGAGCAATAGCTGTCTGAGTGTTGTGGACAACATATAGAATGGGCTTTGTGGGTGAGGTGTGTGACATATGTGCACAATCTCACAGATAATATTAGCATTGTCACCACTAGGTGAATATCCCTGTACCCATTAACTACCATCTAGGCTGCGGTCAACATTATGGACACTGTGTAAGGGATGGTGCTGTGCAGTTCACCTCCCAGAGTTGGTGACATCTCCAGGCCTATTAGGTAGTCATACAAAGCACCCATGTCATGACAGGGTGCCATCCATGAGCATGGAGATCGTTGGACAGGCATACTCAGTACTCGGGTGACCAATATTGGATCACATATCACCTTTAAGGGGTATTGGCCATGCGTGGATGGGCGATACCAGCCTTCACCATCCTCACCTCCACTATGCAGCATGCTGGCTACCTTGCATAAAGACATGTGCTACACTATGATGTTGGACATGCTACACGTACATATCCTGATCTGAAAGACATACGTCATGGACAGCCACCATCCTACTACTAGGATCACCACATGCTGGACAGATCCCTGTGCCATACATGTGACATACTCCCGCCATACCATGCAACCCTGTCCATCAAAGCTGCACATGTCATCTCTGTCATACATGGTGTGATGACCGCATGGTAGATGTATTATCAACTGTCTGGATCAGTAATGTGGCACTGATGCATCTCACGGTGGAAAAATGGCTGTCGGATACAGCTAGGAAACCTTGCCCATACATGCTATAGTTGATAACCACCCCTGAAAATGACGTCCGGGTAGCCATTGTCCCATGTCTATCACATGTGCAACACAGGCAATCCGTGGCAGGATGTTGAACTGCTGTACAGTGCCGTGTAGATGTATATGGCAAAACATATGCATGTAAAGGTTTCCATGCGTATGTGTGCATTGTCACTGCTCAAGTCCATTAAGGCAGTGTATGTGTTGATATGTGACATATACACAGCATCAAGGTCAACAGCATTACTGTGGACACATCCAGGCATGTGCTGATAGGTAAGAACACCAGTGCAGGCAAACAGACATGCCCACATCAAGACAGCATTCACATGGAGTATGAACAATGTAATGAGGTGACACACATATATGGTGATGATATCCAATGCATAACGGGTGTTACATGTGTGTGACACAAACATGTCAGTCGTGTCAGTGTCATGATGATTTGCAAAGATAACTGTGCAGATGTACTAGATTTAATACAAATGTATGTGCAGAAGTATCTCTGTACATCTCTGTGATACTGTGACCTTTCACCATCATTATGTCTTACAGATAATGCCTCGTTCATGCCTGCCAGTGTACAGCCATCAGGAGGATGATGTCCTCATCCCATACCTCCATGAGAACTACGAGATGTTGTTCAGCCATGTGCCACAGCATGCCCAGCAGCGTGAGGACCTGTGGCAGGACCTTTGCAGGAGGGTTAATGATGTGGGTGGCCATAGCCGCACCTACCAGCAGGTGTGCAGACACTGCACGGACTTGATACGACATGTGAAACAGCGTGCCACTGCAATCGCCAGGGAACAAGGTGGAACAGGTGATGGGCCACCAACCCAGCCCCCACTCACACCCACCGAGGAGCTTATGGCCAGTCTGTGGACACCCTCAGAACAGCATCCACAAACACTAGCTGCCATCGTGGAGGTGGGTGTCTCCCAACCAATGAGCCTGGAGTTGCCTGGTAAGTCAGTACTGCACATATGACTATTATATCCCATTTAGTTGCATGTGTCTCTGTACATTATGTAATGTAACATCATATGCAAGGTATGTTTACACACATGCTGCATACTACAGTGTGCTACCCTGTGTATGCACACATGTGCATACTATATGCTATTGTACAGGCAAATGTGTTAACATGCACAGTGCACCCTGTGGCTGTCATACAGTCATGGATAATGTTCAAACTGCTGTGTCACCCCTATACAGGTACCTCTGGTGTGCCGTACAGACATCAGTCCATTGCAGGTGAGACTGTCATCAGTATCAGGCATGTTAAAGCATAGATCTATTCGCCATGTGTCCAGTTAACACTTGTACACCTGATGTTTGGTTCAGTCACGATATACAGGTCACATCTCCCATCATTCACACTGGCTACCCATGTGCAATATATACAAATGAAATGATACACCGACATGAAACCACAGTATCTGTCACTGCTACATGTGTGGACAGCTGTGCATGCAATGGTGGAGGTGTTGTACAATGTAGGCATATGTACTATACATTGGAACAACACATGTGTGGTACGCAAACAGTACCACACAGTGAGCTGGGATATGGGCAGCCCACAGGAGTCACCATTGTGTTATATGCCCCTGCAATGGGTGCACACATTGTGATGTGCCATCTGACATGTCCCAGACATGTAGTGTTCTGGCTGCAATATTGTCACACTATCCCATAACACATACCCCACATACCAAACATACAACCTGTTGTCTGCATAGCCCTGTGGATGGTCACATATCTGACATCTATGGGTGTATGTCATATGGGACAACACAGACATGTGAGATAGACGGCCATCACAAACATTTGGCCAACACATGTTCACATATGTCCATGGGGGATGGCCAGTGACATGTAGCCACACAGTAGATGTGATGTGTATACACCCTGTTGCACATTGTCCACACATGGTCCAATTATATCCTTAGTTGGCTGATTATACAGTTGATGTGGTACACTGGACATCATAAAAGCCTATGCACAGCTAGTGGAGGTGTCACTTAAGTCTACCATATAAGATGTGTTGAACATCACGACTGTATCATAGCATGACATTAGTCACCTGTACAGCTTCCACAGACATTGACACCACATCAGGCCACAGATACTGTACATTTCCCTTGCTGCTGTAGGACATCACTGTTAGCTGTGCACCTCGTGTGTGTGGTACATCAATGTCATGTGGGACATAGTGAACTGACAAGTCTGCCATGTGTGGACATGGTTGCCAGGCAGCTAGACTCTGTAGTAGTTGTGCAGGGGTGTCATCTGTAGGTCTTCCAGTGACCTGTCACATGACACAGCATGGTTTGGTGTTTATACACCTCAGCATCTTGGGTCACAATCCACAGTTATGTCATGGGTATGCATGCAATTATGGCTATGCAATGTGTGCATATTACGCACTGTATAGCAATATAGACGCCTCATGATGCCATGCAATGGCACAGTATCTGTACTTCACACTGTCTAGCAATGTAGACAGCTCACACTACCCTTCCATGCTCATGCACATTTGCTAAACATGCATTCTATCTGTAGGGCATACAGACAACACTGCAATGTGATGCCCATTACAACGCTGTACATGTGTCAGGACACCATTGTGTCAGACATGTATGCATGTTAATGCACATGTCAGCAGATTACATATCAAGGTCACTTCAGCCATGTGTACTGTTAACCTGTTCTGGTCCACATGGTGTATCACAGGGATGCATGCTTACTACCATGATTGTGTGAACTGCATGGCTACTGATATGACACCTGCTTGCTGTTGTGTGCAACCCAGAGAGGTATGCTAACTAACACTATTAATGTCTGAGCTGATGCTGTCTGCTGTATCACATGCATGCCGCATGCCGTCTGTCAAATCACATGCATGGTGTGTCTTTGTGTGTGTATCTGTGTGTGTCTTTGTGTGTGTGTCTGTGTGTGTGTCTGTGTGTGTGTGTCTGTGTGTGTGTGTCTGCGTGTGTGTGTGTGTGTGTGTGTGTGTGTGTGTGTGTGTGTGTGTGTGTGTGTGTGTGTGTGTGTCTATTGTAATTTAGAGTCTTTCTTTGCATTCACAGGTGATGTAGGTGCGTTACCCTCCTGCGGTCCATCTGATGTTAGTGTCCCCACAGATACTAGCAGTGATGAACATATGCATGAGGTACAGGCATGGTTGTCAGGGGCTGAATCTGTGCCAATGGCTGCCATCCCAGCTATGTCCCCCTCTTCCCCGCACACAGTTCTGCTGCCAACACATACTGCATCACCAGTGGCCATAGAGGAAGGAAAGTCAGCGTCTGTTAGCGTGGAAAAGGAATGTGTGGTGGCTACAGATTTTGTGTCTCCACACCATGGTGTCAGTGTAATGACTGCAGATGTGCCACACAGGCATGTGGCCAGTGCTGCTCGTAGGAGGACCTCTGGCAGCAGCTGGTGTCACCAGACGCATGTTCCAGACTGTAATGGCGGCACAGGCACATGCTGAATGGCAGAACAGAGAAGGACAGAGGCTGCAGAGGGCTGCTATCCATACTCTAAATGACAACATCCAGGCATTGGAAAATGCTCAACAGCAGATTGCTGATGTTCTGGACAGGCGATTGGGTGACATGGTCGGAATCCTTGACTGTGGCATGGCAATCCGTGAGCGTGAGCTGTCTGTGCTGGAACATCTGGTAGGAGTGAGACATAGGCCATGTGGATGTAGGCCAGCTACACCACCTAGTGCAGGTCAACATGAGCGTGCCACCTCACATGCCCACTCCCATAGTGCCGGTAGCAGTAGCAGTGCAGCTGGTGCTGCGCTGTCCACACCAGGACACTGCAGGCCATGTGGACGTGGCCCTGGACATTAACAGCGGGGACACGATTCCAGTGGACATGTGTCATCGGACAGTAGCCAATCTGTACCTCTGCCTGGTAGTGCCCGTGCAACCCCTGGCAGGCACAGGTCATGTGACCGTGGCCGGACACAGTGAGCTGTACATCCTGGTCTGTACAATCTGGAGCTGTCAATAATACCCCTGTATAGGCCTCACAAAAGGCAGAACTGTGTGCACACATACACGCACAAGGCAAAAACATCTGTAGGGCACTGCAACACCTACATGCATAACGACCACACATGTCCAATCAGATCACTGTCCCTTACCCACACACATGATGTCATCCATTGGTGCAGCCTATGCCCCTGGCAAACATTATCACCCTGTGCATATGATGAAGCCTGTGCCACATCCCTATCATCCACACCATCGGTCCAGGGACATGCTCAAATGGTCTGATGCACAGGGTGAACAGAATAGTGAGAGAAGTGTATATTACATTAGTTGTGTACTGCTGATACGCACCAGACATACCATGTAGTACAGGTTGATCATGCATTGTTATATGTTCACAGTATGTGTATTGGTAACAACAGTAACAGCATGTTGGTAATGATGCCCTGGTTCCCTCCTTATGGTCTACTTGCATGTGCCAACAAGTAGCAGTGTTTGCAGTTTCCCATGTGTAAATGTGGAGTACTCACAGCACGTATGGCAATATCAACATTCTATACGTAGCCTCAACCTGATTGTTGGAAAGGCTAACATACCACAGATGTCCACACATCTACTGATCCAGAAGCATGTGGGCTGTTTAATAGGCTACAGTGGCTAGAGATGTGAAATCCATACCAGGTCACATCACAGGTATGTTGACATGGTGCGGGGGGTGTACACAGTGGTCTGGCTGATGATAACGTTAGAGGCCACTTGATAGCATGAGGCCTCACTGTGTAGCAGTAATACCCTGTCACATTACAGGAACATGCCCACACTCATGGGGTCAACAACACTATAACGCACACTCCATAGTGTTGAGGTGAGGATCCCTGCCTATGTGGTAATCACCCTCACAGTACTGTGCACCCACACAACGCGACACAGAGAATGAACATGTACAAGTAGCCAGTAAGGCTGAGACCGATTGCATCAACAGGGTAGTAGACTGCATCACCATGAGGGGTTAGGGATCCTGTCTGTTCTGTATGGTAGCATACACCCTCACTCCATGCACCAGGCAGCCATACATACATACACACACACACACACTCACACACACTGTGGAGTACACAAATGTCATTCACATACGGATAGCTGACATGTGTGTGATACACACACCACCCCTGCCTACGTCATGCTTTCCACACTGCAGTATGTACAAATCTCTACAACAGTGTACAGGGGTGTGTAACAACTGGGATGTATTCCCCACCATATGTGGCATATATGGTCACACAAGCAAACACACATGGCAGTACTCTGAATGATACACCTGCTCTATGATGATACATCTGACAGACATGCAGCAGTATTGGCAGCATTATGTGTACCAACGCTACCTCCGGCAATTGTGCTGCTATATGCACATGGGAGGATGTATGTGTTACAGGTGTCAAGTGACTTACAGTCAGTAACACCCGACCGCTGTGTAGGTTTTATGTCTTCACCGTCAAGTAACAGTAACATAGCGTACTGTTTGCACATGTAATGGTAGGATGGCATGTGACACACCTGTGAGCCGTCCCCAGCAAACATCCATCTGCAAAGGTGGATCACCACTTTATGTACACACATCCATCCATACCTGATGTACATCCTACCGTACTGTCAGTATTTCACCATATACAGGTGTCAATGATGGGGCTGCACTGCAACCGCATGTTGTAGTTAGGCACAGATGAATTACATACATCAGCTACTGCACATGCATGGTAGCTGCATGCACACCACTACATATAATGTATGTTGGTCCTACATGCCTGTCATGTAGCCATGTTTGTATGCATTGCAATTGGTGGACATGTGTGATGACATACATAACACATGGACTGTTGTATGATATGATGGGTGTCATGGGTAAATAGTACAGAGGGAATGTGTCCTCGGTCAACATTGCTACCTCATGTACTGTTAGCATTCAACAGCCATGGACCTACCTTCCATTTGCATGCGTGTGATTGCTGTAGCCACTTGTCTGCACGGAGGACAGCAAAAGCTATGCTATGTACATATGTGTTTTGTGTGTGTGTGTGTGTGTGTGTGTGTGTGTGTGTGTGTGTGTGTGTGTGTGGTCCATGCACATATCCACTGCGATTACATGTATGTCATATCCAAACTTGTGTGTTCTTTGGTGTACAGTGACAGTCATCTGTCACAGCTGTGTAAGACCCAGGGCCCCTGTTATGTGTAGAGCCGACCTGGTCATGTACAGTGGTATCATTGCATTGCATAACACATGATGGAACCCTGTCAGTACATGTGTAGTCTGCACAGTTGCTGTAGACCTATGTACAGTCCACTGGTCATGAGTCACATGGTTTTGTGGTAATGTATGGCTGTATGTTGCTGGTCCAACGACATGGTGATGTCTGAGGGCTACATAGTAGACTGCAGCATTTACCTCTGTGATCTGCACCTGAGACATCTGTGATGGCTCTTGAGTGTGTACTGGTCAGTACATGTGAGTGGCCTTCATGTACGTGGGGACAGTAACACCATACTGTGCCCTTCCGTGTTTAGAATCTGTGTGCATGCAAGACGGCCCTTTGCAACTGCTAAGTGTGTGAGCATGCCCAGTATGCCATTGTGTAGATGGACACACAGTACATTCCAAACTGTGCCCTTCTGTGTTTAGAATCCATGTGCATGGAAGACGGCCCTTTGCAACTGTGTGAGCATGCCCAGTACACCATTGTGTAGATGAACACACAGTACATTCCAAATGGACGTGTGATACTAAGTGTGTGAGCATGCCCAGTGGCACCTTGTGTCGGTGATGTGCCTCTGTGTATGGGCATGGCCATTGACATCCTGTATAGCGATGGTGGTCATCCAGGCAACAGATGACCATTTTCCACGTCAGGATGGATGCCTACATTGAACACACTGGTTGACTGTCTTGAAGGGTGTACTGTCTGTGGTGTGTCTCATATCTATGTAGTGTTGTAATAGTGCTCTGTAGATGGGCAGTTGTCCCGCTCACACCACTGCCGTGTGTTTGTCTACGTCTACCTTGGGACTGTAATATGCTTTTAGACTGCTCACTCTCTATACATTCCCTATCGGCATCTTTGCCTTTGTGGATGATGTCATCCACCTAGAAGTATGCTTCTGGGAGTGCTGTGTTCCAGTAATCTTGGTAGTGCATTGTGTAACTGCGTAATGCTGTAGTGTGATAAGGTAGTTAGGTGTATGTTCAACTCCCAGCCCTGCCAAGTGTGTGTGTGTGTGTGTGTTTCCAGCTGCCTGGGGGCAGAGTAATGCTTTTAGACGGCTCACTCCACATACCTTCCCTATCGGCATCTTTGCCTTTGCGGATGATATCATCCACCTAGAAGTATGCCTCTAGGAGTGCTGTGTTCCAGTAATCTTGGTAGCGGGTTCTGTAACTGTGTAATGCTGTAGTGTGATAAGGTAGTTAGGTGTATGCTCAACTCCCAGCCCTGCCAAGTGTGTGTGTGTGTGTGTGTGTGTGTGTGTGTGTGTGTGTGTGTGTGTGTGTGTGTGTGTTTCCAGCTGCCTGGGGACAGAGTAATGCTTTTAGACGGTTCACTCCACATACATTCCCTATTGGCGTCTTTGCCTTTGCAGATGATGTCATCCACCTAGAAGTATGCCTCTGGGAGTGCTGTGTTCCAGTAATCTTGGTAGCGCGTTCTGTAACTGCGTAATACTGTAGTGTGATAAGGTAGTTAGGTCTATGTTCAACTCCCAGCCCTGCCAAGTGTGTGCCTGTGTGTGTGTTTCCAGCTGCCTGGGGACAGAGTAATGCTTTTAGACGGCTCACTCCACATGCATTCCCTATCGCTGTCTTTGCCTGTGCGGATGATGTCATCCACCTAGAAGTATGCCTCTGGGAGTGCTGTGTACCAGTAATCTCAATAGCACATTCTGTTACTGCACAATGCTGTAGTGTGGTAGACTAGACAGGTAGGTGCTTGATTCCATGGCAGGTTTGTGTGTTTGGCAGTTATACCGTATGTGTCACTATTTGTGGGTGGCTAGCTGCGGGATGTGTTCAGTTTGTTTTGTTGCTGACCTATACAGTGTCCACAGCCCGCATATTCTGCCAAGACACTGGGTTGTCAACACATACATTCGCCAATAGGTCTGGTGAGTAACTGTCAGCAGCCCTACTCTTACCCTTGATACGGTCTGACCCGTGTGACGCAACATAACACACATGCCTTGATAGTAACAACACTACATGATGCAGGTGGCACATGTAGTTTCCTTTTCATTCCTGTCTAATGCATTGCTGTCATGTGGTCCGCTGTTGTGATATAAATGCCATATCTACATATGTGTGTACATGTATATGTGTATATATATATATATATATATATATATATATATATATATATATATATATGTCCATGTATATATGTATACAAATAATATATATGATATATGTAGATGTAGAGGTGGACATAGATGTGAACATATGTCTGGGGACATCAGCACTATTGAATGTTTGTGCCGGATGATCTGTACGTGATAACTTGTGATCTATGTATATCTGCCATGGCGTGGTGGTAATGCACATCGTCTGTAGTGTGCAGGGCCATGGGTTGTAGTCATGTAGACACCGGTTATTTGCTGGGAAGACCATGGGACATCGAATATGGTGATGGTAAGGCACCTGCTGCCAGTTGTGTATGGATCTGAGTGACACTGAGCAGTGGTCAATAATTTGGAGGTTCGGTATGGGTCATATAACTATTCATTAGAAGACTATACTATGCAGATGAGGTTGACTATGGTGTATCACATTTATCACCAGGGTGTGCTGCTGGTCCCTGGAGTGTATGTGTGTAGTCAGCCAGGTGCAGGTCTCGAATATAGTTGACAGCATGGAAGGGGGGGTCAGGCATACTGTATGTACATTGCAGAACTGTGCTTCGGGAGTGCTCCTGCCTTAGCACACCTAAGCTAGGGGTGTGTTTATACCTGCCTGGTGACATTGGGAGGGATGACAGCAGTGGTGGGGTAGTAAGGGTGTACAGGCTGCACAAACAGGTGTTGATCAGCACAATCAGCAGATGACATGGCCAGCCCGCACATGAACAGTACGCTAATGCGAGCAAGCAGCATACACACAGGTTTCGTCCACACTCTACACCACCGGTGTATACCTGCAGGGACATTTCATGACACAGTCCAACCAAATGACACGGGCTGCAGCAGGCAACATATACCAACATGTGCAGGAGGCTGGGGCAGTGAGGATGTGTATGCTGCCGAACAACCCTTACTGGGGTGACATAAGACTTTATAGACCGAGGGTGACTTACCAGGGGCTGCATGGGCTGGGGATGTTGGAGCACTATGGGGTGGACAGAGACCTCCTACAGCAGCTTGTTGACCTGTGCCTGCCACACCTGACACATCAAACAGGCCAAGGGAAACGCATCACAGTGGATACCATGGGATGTGTTGGTCTAGGTGTACTAGCCACAGGTACCTCACACAGCACAACTGGGGATATCATGGTATCACACAGGCATCTGCATCAGAGTATTGCACCAGTTCACAGATGCCATGTCAACACATGCTAGTGAGCACGTACATGTCCTCAACACACGTGATTAGTGGACCAGCAATATGCATCTGTTCAACCACATGGATGACTACCCTGGGGTACTGGGTGCTATAGCCTGCACACATAGCACCAGCCGAGGAGCGGGGTAGGGCCTACAGTCACTGCAGGGGCATACCCTTCAACAGCTAGGCCATATGCGATGGCCAGGGCATGAGATTGAATGTGTGTGCTGTCTGCCCAGGAAGCTATGATGCGTCCGATATATGGCTTCTGACACAGCTGTAGCACACCAATGCCTATATGGACATCCCCTACAGTCTCCTAGTGGGAGATGCTGGATAAACACTGGTGTAGTGGCTGATGACACCCATCAGCAATGCACACACACCTGAACACTCACACCATACTGAGGCGGATGCACAGGCAAGACATATACTTGTGCATGTGTTTGGGATGCTCGGTTCACAGTTCTGGTATCTGGACACATCCGTTGGAGCTCTGCAGTATTCACAAGCTACATGCATACAAGTTGTTATGGTGTTTGCTATGCTACACAATGTTATCCTGCAGTAACAGTTGCAGCAGGAACAGCATGGGGCAGGGCCACACAGCCCAACACCACTGCCAAGGCCTGTACAGGCACAGTGTGACTTGGTAAAGAAACTACCTGAGTAGGGCACAGTCGGCGAAAGCCCGTGCACAGTATGACCTACCCTTGGCAAAGAGGCAACACAAGGCATATGCACTGACACAGTAGGTACCCATGGATTTCCCCTCTCTGACCCGCACACAGTACAATGGATGCCAAACATGACAGTACCTGTGCTCGGCCATGTATAGGAGGTGTACTGTGTGCATCTGACATAGGCAGCACTCCAGCACCTTCCTCAAGTCTGGAACACACCCAGGGTATGTCTATTGACCTAACAAGTGGCAGTTGTATTAGAATGTGTAGTTACCCATTGCTATGGTATGTATGTGAGCATACAAGTGACTGTGGTGGCCAAATGTTAGGGCAGCAGACAGTATGCATCCATAGTGGCACCATGACCTCTGTAGCACATACGGGGGTCACAATGGTAGCCTGTAGTACACAGGGTGTCCTACCCACTGCAGATTATGGGCTGACCATCATGTGTGTCCATACAGCCCACACAAGTTCCATGCAGCTGGACAGATGTGGACCAATACAGACAAATGATATACGATGGCCTATGGATATGCCCAATGAATGACCCCAACCCCCTAAGACACACACAGATGACAGCAGGCCAGGCAGTTTGATGTAGGTTGTGTAAGCTAGGACGTCCAACACCACTGTGCTGGTAATTAAAGCTGGGAACTGACGTACCCTGGTATCCCTCCAACCAGCAATTTAGGTAGGTCCACACACTGACATGGAGTACCCAGCATACCAGTACAGTAGCGGCAGATGTGTACAACTGTTGGCTGTGCCCCCTGTCACACCTACACATGTGAGAGTCATGTGCACCACCTAGGGTGCTGTGTAGGACTGTGGTTGTGGTTGCATGTCCCCCCACACTATGCAGACATGTAGCAACTGTCAATGCCACATGACCATTAGCTACCCTGCAGACACAGCATGACACCTGTCGGTGTAGAACGGAGGGGTCAGCAACACAGTACTAACTGTCTGGACATGTGACACATGCAATACAGTTGACCATACTTTGCATGCTCACACACATGACGGTATGACAGTATTGTTGGTCGACAACATGCGTAACAGTCATACTGGGCATGCTCACACACTGAAACACAGGACGGCCAGGCATGCATACACCAGTGGTCCGGACATATCTGCCAGTACATTGCTATACTGTTGGATATCTACGCTGTATGGTTTGTGTGTGGTCTATTGTCTGTACATATGCCATGGTCTATTGTTAATTCACATGAGCTATGTGTGCAGGGTACTTCTACCATCATGTGTATAGGGCGGTTCTTTGTTTGTGGACAGGCCGACGCCTTTGGATACAGACCGGGTAAGGCACAGTCCAGCAGGTGGGAGCTGTTGTGCATGGTTTGCACAGTGTTAAGCACTGCTAACCTCTGGTCACAGCACCTTATACACGTTTAGACTCCACATTTCTTTGACAGTGCACTACTGGCATACTGGTAGACAAACACGCTTACAGCCACTCGCTCTCCGACATTTCCACTTACATTTGTCACTCACGCTGGGTGTGTGATCCCTTGTGATGTGTATTACATCGGACTACATGACTACAGTATCGGGTATGTGTAACCATTTTGCGACGGCAGGCGTTCGACTGTACGGACTCGGCGGCATGTCCAGTGACGTAATCATATTATATGCGTGTTCCTCATATGATCTGCTCCCATCTGCCTGATACATGGGAACTGATACTCTGCAATGCTGACATGTGACTTGAGTTTGTTAACGCAGCTGTCTGCCGAGTCATGCTACCTCATACCTACTGCATGTTGACCACCTTTCAGATTGCAAGACGGGAGATTGTAGGAGTCACACCTTTCCCACTTTGCATGGGACAGTCCCTCATCACACATCTCATGTGACAATACCAGAACTCTCCACCAATCAGGGACACATTTCTGCAGAATCAGGGACAGGTCAAGAAAAATCAGGGACGCTTTTACAAAAGTAGTGCTATTAACGTGACACATTGACAGAATCAGAGCATATGACTTAATACACATATTCTGAAGTAACAGTTGTTTATAACTCTTACTTATTGTCGTTAGTCAATAAGTGTAATTCACCACCTTTCCTTCAACAGCCACTAATTTTAGAAGGGATTAAGAAGGACAGAGTTAGACTTTCAGTCAAACTCAGGGATGTACCTGACATTCAGGGACAGTTGAGTGGTATGTACAATACTCTAGCCATTGCAACTGCCCTGATTAGGGGACCTTCTCATGTTGTAGGTGTCTGTACTGGTTGCTTATTACAGGTCTTGTATACCTGACACATCGATATGTTATATGTAGTAGCATAAGCAACTATACTGCTGCCAGACTACGCTTTGATTTGTTCCGATATGTATATTTCTGTACTATGCATGGCTGTAGGTATGTTCTGCCCTGGTACATCTGACAGTTCTACAGAGCAGGTACCACTTTGGCCATTCAGACTGGTGGCAGCCCTATAGACCCTATATGTAGAGCTATCACATGTGTCAAGGCAACACATACCCACAGCCAGTAGTAAATGGACGACTTCCACGGTTTGCATACGTTAAGGTTATTCATGTAGCATTATAATTGATAATACTGTTTCCTATTACATGTAGCTGTTACTGATACAACAAATTGATGTCTGACACCACTACACACACTATATAGCCTCCATTCCCGCACTCACAGGCCATGTGCCATAACTGTCGTTTTGCAGGACACAACTTCCCAGACAGGTGTGTCCCTCACAGGCGTATGGGTGTTGAACCTCTTCTATTATGCTATCATCTACCTGAGGTGGTCAGCAAATTATGCACTTTCCGTCAGTAGCAGAACTCACATACCAATGGGTGTGAATAAACACTGTATCAGGAACAATGCATAGCACCCTGTGGGACACATTTAGATGATTGGTTCTATTAACCAGACACATTCACAGTCACAGAGCATATGTATTCATTCACATTTGTCGAGGTGCATGCTGCTTATGACTTATACATGTTGTCATCTGTCATTACCTGTATTCCACCACCTGTTCACCTAATATCACTAGTTCTGGCAGTGTTTAGTTGGACTTTGTTACATTCTGATACATAACTATGGACGTCCATGCTAATCAGGTACACGGCACTGTGTAGGTCTCTATGTATCCCCCGATGGTTTACAGACTATCCGGTAGATGTGCTCTTCAGGTTTGGGAGGTGTAGGCGTATGCTATGCCCACATAGAAATATTAATGACTTCCACTGGGTGGGCCTACTACATCTCTGCCAACCAGCACCTGCACACTTAAGCCCATTAATGCATACCCATGGTCCACCTACCTGGCACCCCTCTACAGCAGTCATGACAAATATTTACTGCGAGCGCAGTTGGGGTATGAGCACACCCCTACACATTGCCCACTCTCCCCATACTCGGGAAACATGTCATACGTTTTGTCAACCCATGTATTATCACACTTGCACAACCTACTGTTCCATGTACACCTACATCCTGCTCGTAATAATGTCAGTGGATTCACACGTACCCTGAATTTTTGGGGTCCCGCAAGGGACACCGTTATCCATGTTTAAAGTGTAGACCTTGCAGAACTCTCCCACTGGTCCTTTCCTACCGGTGTTTTGGACAGCGGCAGTGTATTGATCTGTATTGCCTGTCTGTATGTCTGTCCTGCCTAGCTGGGCGATGTGGGGGTACAACATTTATTTATTGGACCTCCCAGTCACATATGCCCGGGCTGTAAATATGTTACCCCTAATTGCTGTGAAGTAACCTATTTATGTACATGTGTATATCTACACTGACATATATATTTTGTTTTGTGTGTATGTGTATATATCACTACCTGTTGTTTGTGTGTATATATATATATATATATATATATATATATATATATATATATATATATATATATATATATCCGTAGTATATCCTTATGTGTGTGTATATATATATATATATATATATATATATATATATATCCATATGAATATATACGTGTATGCAAATTAATATAGATATATGTATATATATACGTTTTTATCTATATATACATCTGTGTGTCCGTTAACCTATACATTTCCTGGACATGGACACTTACACATGCGTATTGGTCTCTGCTTCAACTGCATACTATTGCCTTAGTCATTCTGACACCGACACTTCACTCCTGTGAACTTGTGCTCAGTATATTGCACATTATGCAGCGGACAGATGTCACATGTTTTTCATGTCTGGGGTGCCGCTGCTAACTGGGATGTCATACAGTATAATTCGACCTATTACTCGTATGCGCAGCCTATTATTCCTGCTACTGTGTTTGTTTCTGTGCACATTCATATTATTACTGTTGATAGGATGTGTGTGTGTGTTACTGTGACTGTACATCAGCATATTGTTGTCTTCATGTAGTTGTGTCTTTCTGCTTTTCCCGGTTTGGGGTTGTCACAGCAGAACTCCGTTCCGCTCATGGGTGGCATATAGGTTTTACGTGCCGGGCTGCCAGACCTGACACACAACGTCCAACAATGATACGCCCATTCACTCATGTCTCCATGCAAACTACGCTCTATCTGGGAATTGCACCTACGTACTAGCTGACCTCCACAGGCCACTCCATTGCACCCGGCGCAATATACCCTAGCACTCCTGTGTCCATAATCGCTTATCCATAGTTTCTCCTGCTCACCCGTGTTGAGTTTCCACGCATAACAGCCATTATACACCTGATATCGCAGCCATGACACACCTTTACACATTGCCCTCTCATGAGCATTGGGGCCCTACACACATTTTGTACCACCTCGTGTATTCACAGGCTCACCATCCATTCATATTTGCACATACGTGCCTTTCCTAGTGTTATGGATTACGAACGATTTGCGGGTTATAAGTGTAAGTGGTCACAGCATATACTACATTCTGTCTGTTTACAATGTTGACGTAGCACTTCAACGATGTTATGGCCACTGGTATAGCCCTGCCTCTGGTGTGAAGAGCGGTGCTCTACTCACACTTGTGCAGCTTTATGTGACATACACTGCGAGCACTTCATAATTCCTTACTTGCTCTGGATTCCCTTCACAACCCTTATGTTTGCTTTCATCTTTCGGCGTTCCTTACATATATATATATATATATATATATATATATATATATATATATATATATATATATATATATATATATGTATGTATATATATATATATATATATATATATCTGTATATATAGATAAATATGTAGATATATAATTGCATATTTCTATGTCTGTGGATATTTATCTATACACACATCTATCTATATATATAAAAGTTACAGCTGTACAAGACAACATACATTTGCTACGCTAATAGCTGCGTACAACTTGCATCTACTTATTCTGAGTTACATATGTTTACAGGCACTTCTTTGGGATTACATGTGCCTTATTCCTTATGACAGTACCACTTTGATGGAATCCGGTTAACGGACACATGCGAATGCGGTCACCTTTACATGTATAAATGTTGGCTTTTCAGCACAGAGGCATTCATTACACAATTAATATGTGCTATAGTCGTACTTGAACCTGGAATGCCTTTACGTTGGGTGGATGCTGTAACCACTACACTATTGGTGTTCTGGCTCATTTATATGTATACCCATGGTTCATAGCTGCTCTGACATACGCCTCACCGCTTCCCTTACACAGCAGGCATCCATTCTTCTGCTGAGAAAACCGCAGTACTACAATTAGGACATTCCTTGTTTCCTACTGCTCTGGACCTGTGCTGCAAGTCTACTCACTGAAAGGATATTCATAACTCCTACGCTTATAGTCCTTGCACATACTCATGTTTGAGTTTTTGGGTGTTCATGTGCTGGTCTGGGTTTAGGCTCGGCCGACTGGTGACTAGAGCTGCCCTGTTCAAAGATCAGACGTAGCATATGGACAGAGTTACTCCAGAGTTTAACATTCTACCTGTGTTTACAGACGCAGGTGTTTGGGTACCTCTGACCACATTATTGGGTCGGTGCTACATAATTTAGGGCGGGGAGTGGTTCCACTACATAATGCAGGTTGGGGGGTGGTTTCCATGTGTTTCCCTTTCCATTTGACTATTTCATTCATTTATAGATACAATGAATATTATTCTGGACATCTGTTATAAATTCACTACAGGTATGCAATAGTCCTATCAACAGATGTGACAGTTGGTTGGTGTACTTCTGTGTACAGACCTCTCTGATACTCGAGGACTCATTTCTACAGTGACAGGGACAAGGCTATGACAACTCAGGGACAATCACGGACACTTCTACCATATTAGTACTATTAACTTGGAGCGTGTTGACAGATTCGTAATACTACTAATTTTCTGCAGTTAAATGCATCTATTACTCTTCATTGTTGTAAGTAGTCATTCTCATTCAACACCTTTCCCCCAAAGGTCACTGGCTTTGTGAGTGGTTAAGGGGCTGGCCAGTTACTGTGTGAATGCTCTGACCATTGGTATCGTTGACATTGTCATATGTACAGGTTGGGATGTATTCTGGGGACTAGGGTTGCCACCTTTTCAAATCGCCAAGATGGGACATTTTCGAAACACACATCAGATTTTACAAGCCGACACATACCCACGGTCAGTACAACAGATAGAACTTTACTTATTTGCCTACATAAAAGCCTATTGTTGTAGTGGTTCAGTTGCTTATTCTGTTTCTTGTAACATTTAGGTATTGTAGATACTGCAATAATTATTTTCTGCAACTATTACATAACATATGGGACATAATTATGTCCTACAATCCCTGGACATTTGCCATTTGTAATGTATTTTGTCCGGACACAACTGTCCAAAGAGGGACTGTCCCTCACAAAGCAGGACAGATGGTAACCCTACTGCAGACACCAGATTGTTTGGGCCAACACATAGCCATGGACAGTGCAGGTTTAGAACATTAATTTGTTTCCTAGCTGTGAGCCATATACCTTTGGCACTTTTGTTGTTTGCCTGTTTCTTGTACGAATTACGTTTATTCTATCCTGATGTGACCACTTTAGGCAACTGTTACATGCAGTATGGTACATAGTTATTTCCTACGATCACAGGACATTTGGCATTGTATCATTGTTGGTCAGGTCACACCTACACACACATTAATTGTCCCTCACACAGTGGATGAGGGGGTATCCTGTTTACGTCAGTGCCTTCATCACCCTTATACCATGTGCCACTATGCAAATGTGTGCAATATATTCTCTTGCTTATTCGTGTCAGGACACGTGCGTCACGGGCAGGTGTTTGATCCTGGTTAGTAGGTTATGCATGACCATCTAGGGCTGGACAGTCTCGTGCACCACTACTGCACATTCAAACTTGTGTCCAGATATCTACAGGACTGGACTTCGTGTCTTCCATTTTAATGTTTACACAGGTAACTTATCCCATGAGGGATATCCCAAAAATTGAACAAGACCGAAACAAGACAAATACCGACCATTCTTCTGGCATTATGAGAATGTGCTGGGGCTTTTACATGCAAGGGATACATAGTTTGCAATCCTGAAACTGCCTAGGGTGACACTACCTACTACATATGCATAGTGGTCACTATGTGTAGATGTGGCTGCACCAAACCAGTAGGCCAAATATGGCTGGATTTGGTGGACGTTCAGGTATGGGAGCGGGTTGTGTGCTGTGGAGGGGATGCTGGGTAGTCAATTATGCATCCAGGTGTGTTGCATTTGTTATGGCTAGTTCCATCAGGACCAATCTGTGGGTATGTGCCGGTGACATGTCTATACATTTGTATCGCACATTTTAATATTCATATGTTTGTAAGATTGTGTTCTACAGTATGGCCTGTCTGGTTGTATTGCAGATGTTTTTACATGTTTTTGTGTTTCTTTCTGCTTCACCCGCTGCTCCCTCATACACCTCTAGTTCACCTATTCTACATATGACACAGTATCGCCTTGGAGGATTGTACCATTACCCATCCCCCCCACCACACACATATTCCTGACACTCCATACATCACTGCTTTGGTTGTTGGCCCATGACACGGCCAGAGTAACACATTGCATACCCTACATATGTCAGGTACCTGTATGGTTGTGTGGACTACCCTGCCATGTTTGCTTTCCACATGCTATACCTCACGCACATAGGTACACACCCATACTTTCATTACATGGTTGGTATACCTGGGTAATACCCGTTCAACTGTGACACATCCTGACAAGTTCGGCTTGTACCGCTGATGTGCAGATTTTGGCAGACTGTTCTAATCATTGGTAGGATGCCACCTTTTCCTATGAACAGGATGGGATAAATTCCGGACACATATCCGAATGTACTGGACAACACGTACCCACAGTCAACGGTACGGATAATACTGTTCCTTTCAGCCTACATGTTGCCTTATTGTTGTAGCAGTTTATATGCTCCTTCTGTTTCGTTTACATGCTTATTCTATTTCCTGTCACATTTGGTATGTGAAATACGGACATACCTTTTGTATGTGGCTATTACATGCCTTGTGGGATATGATTCGGTCATACGGTCGCTAGATATGTACAGTTATCGTGCATTTTGTTATAGACACATCTGCCCAGCTGTGTACCCTCCCTCACACTATGGGTCAGCTGGTGACCCTAACCATTGGGCTGGACGTACCTATTGGCGGCGGGCTAACATATGATGCATTTCACTTCCACTTGGTATAGCTATCTACACTGCGTTGGACTATGGGCACATGGTTTTCCATGTCATTTGTTCATGGGATAGGGACCCGTTATTCCCTACCGTGCATTTGTGTTTGCTTCTTCATTTTGTCTTCGCAGGAACTATCTTGCATGCTTTGCATACGTTTCAGTATCCACAGACACTGACAGATGTGATTACTATCTTGCAAGTTGTTAAATGCAAGCATTTTAGGTTGCAAGTCGACAGCTGGCATTTCCACGCCTCCGTGCGGCACTTCGACACGCCCTATGCACTCGCGCTCTTTTCCTATGCACATGGTTGTGGTGGCGGCGCACCTTCATTAATATGCATTTGGCACTACTGCGCCATCTTCACGCCGCGCTGTCGGTGCAAGCCTACTGCCAGCCTTGCGCCAAGCTTCATGAATCCCGGGGAGTGTTTATATATCCCATGTACAATACTAAAAGCTATTGCCATTATGTTATAAGATGGTCTTGTATAAAATATAATGAAACACTAGAGCTTACATGTCTCATTTGTCTCAGAAAATAATATAATCAAAATTTATTAATAAAGCATCAACAATACATTCCAAGATTATACTACAAGACATCTTAATTATTTAATATATAGTATATTATGACTTACTTATCCTAATCTGGAAATAACATACAGATAATTAAGGGGATCAAATAAGCATCTCCCTGTAGTTGCTAAAGAAAATGAATGCAGTACTAATAAGGTATAGTACAGTTATATCTTCTTAGGGAATACCATGCTGCATAGACATGAAGTAATACAGGAACCACAACTGCAGTTCATGGACGTGATGAATACAACACGAAGATGAGGCTATATTAGCATAATGTTAACCTGACAGGAGACTGATTATAGGGAAAGTAAGTGGCATTACAATGACATTTGTGCAATTATTTTCAAATAATAAACACAACAATAATTTATTTTAAATTGTCACTGGTAGTCAAATTGTAAATATTAGTCACAAAAAAAACAGTTGGTATAAAAATATTATTAGTAAATACTAATGATACGTGCAGTAATCCTGCTGTCAGCAATTCAAGGGATAATCAATCTTTAAACTTTTGACGTGACAGCCTTTTATGTTTTGGTAAACAAATGGGTAAAAAAATTCAGATGCATGCAGAATTATAAAACTTAATTAGAACAAAAATATAGACTTCCAGGTGAGCCCTAAGAAAAATAAATGAAATTAAAAAAAGGTTGAATGTATTTAGCCTGGAGCAATCACATCTGTGCCACTTTGGAATAGTTTACTTCATACTTGGGGTTTTGCTGTCGCTTACAGATATATTATGCCAAGAAAATTAATTAGTTTTTCTGCATCTGCAGGACTCAGTTTTCCAACATTTTGATCAGAGTGTCTAACTACAGTAACCACAGTTCACTTAGACAAGAAGCATGCAGATCTGTAAAGTATTTCACATAATGTAAATCTGGTTGTGATGAAACTGTAATTTAATATACAATCTGTTGAATATTTTGTGTACTGGTGTATAGGTCCAAGGTTGAAATCCCCGTATTAGTTGTGTATTAATATAATAAACATGGCATATTAAAACAATTAACAACATCAGCACTAATATTTGCAAAACTACAGCTGTTACTTAACAAGTACATTGTACTCACTTGTGTTATAGGGAGAACCTGTACATGTTAAGTGATCTTTTTCAGTGGTAGCTCAGACACCGGGCAGTAATACTATCAGTTTTACTTGTGATATAAAAGAAGCTGTTATTTTGTTATTGGACACAAGTATGGAGATGCTATCCAGACTTATTTCAAATTCACTGCAAAAATCTAATCTTTAATCTTCTTTTGAAGCAGCAAGAAAAATTACTTCTGTCACATGAAATCAAGATAAAGTAGCTCAAGCAAAATGACCAGTAACATTTACCATACATTTCAGAGTTTTGTATAGATTCATTCTCAGGCTCACAAACAAAGTTTGACAGAAATGACTAAGTTACTATCTATATGAGTGTCTTTGTTGCCAATTTTTTTTTCCTTTGCAAATATCCAGATAGCAATTTTTAAGTTTGCCTTTACAAGATCTTTCAGTGTTGTCAGCCGGCATTTAGACTCAAACAAGCCAACGTCACTCAGAAACATGGTATGATCACAGAATGCTGACAATCGAATAACTTGTTAGTGGGTAAATGAATGAATGCTTTAGTTTATATAGCTTAACCTCAATATAACTCCTTATTTTATGTCAATTCTATATGTGCATTTTAAAGTACAGTGATGAAAAATACTTTACACGAGGTGAAAATGTATATCAAAAAATGAAAATATTTTTAAGATATGGTTATCTTTAAACATTGAGTCATTGATTATTTTTTTTTGCATATTCATTTGTTTACCGTGTAATTGAACAGGTCCATCTCTGACACTTTTTAGCAATAACTCAGTCTGAGACATCAAACGTTTATATATATATATATATATATATATATATATATATATATATATATATATATATATATATATATATACACACGCACGACGCCAAGACGCACACACACACGCACGCACACACACACACACACACACACGCACACACACACACACACACACACACACACACACACACACACACACATATATGGAGCTATGTCAAAACAATGAATTACCATAATGTTGACTCATATAACAGTGAGACGACGTCACAGAAATTTAAATGAACAAACTCCAGGAATGGCGTATTTCACCTCCAGGAAACTAACCACTTAGCCACCAATAAGTAAGACACAAACCTAAACAAATTAAACCCATCAAAGTGGGGGGCTTCATCTCACATCCACCCATATGGGGGACTGTGTCCCCCATAACCCCTAACTAAATATACCAACTCTGAGATCACACTGCAATGCGGAAAAGAACAAAGTTCACCATGGTGGCCAAGTGGGTAGCTTCCCAGAAGTGAAATATGCCATTCTGGGGGTTTGTTCATTTAAATATTTGCCAAAGTTGAAGGGGATCCATATAAATCAGGCCAGCACATATTTGAGAGGAAAAAACGACTTTAATAAAAGTCAAATAACAGTCAACAGATCGGTTTCGGCTGAAAGGTGTTATACATTGAAAAAAGCTTTCAGCCAAAACCAGTCTTGTTGACCGTTATTTGACTTTTATTAAAGTCATTTTTTTCCTCTTACATATGTGCTGGCCTGTTTTGTTTTATGGTTTACATATACATACACACACAGGGTCTATTTCAAAAGATGGAATGGACAAATTGTCAAAACCAATATGGTAGAGACCATATGATTGACAATTCAATCCACTGACCAGAAAACAAATCAAATCAACAACCACAAACAAGAGAAAGCCCCCTGGACCCCTCCACCTCGTTAGTTGTATATAACTACTCTGAGATCACACTACAGTGGAGAAAATGGCAAAGTCCCTGATCCCCATTGTACCATGATCTCAGCCAGAATGGTTCGACGGACTCAATTGTCAACTATATGGCCCTAGCCCTGAGTAGCATCCTGCCATCACCCAGAATTGTCAACTATATGGCCCTAGCCCTGAGTAGCATCCTGCCATCACCCAGAATGACACCACAGTACAAGGACAAAATAATTGACTTTAACAATTGGCTAAGCTTCTGGTGCCATTCTAAGGGAATCCAGTATCTGTCTGCCTGGGATGACATGATCGACAGACCACGCTGCTTTGCCAGAGATGGCCTGCACCTGTCGCCCTTGGGATTACAGATACTGGCAAAGGCTCTTGCCACCCCTATAGTGCCTTTTTTTAGGCAAGGTTCAAATGACAAATTCACCACCGTAACAGGTACAAGCAAGCGAAATCTGAGGGTAATGCTACTCAATGCTAGAAGTCTAAACCTCAAAATGCACTCACTCGAGGCACTCCTTAAAATGGAGAACAGTGACATCTGTGCAGTGACAGAGACCTGGTTCAAAGCTCCAGAGAGCACCCCTGCATTACCAGGCTATAATTCATACCACACCTTTCAGCCACCAAACCAGGACCGAAACACTAAAGCTGGAGGCATGTCCATATTCATTAAGGATATCCACACCTCCAAGCTAGTTGCTCAGCATAATGCATCCCAGATTATCCAAGTTCAACTAACTCTGGGCAAAACCACAATCCAGATTGTAGCTTGCTACAGACCCCCCACCATGCCCAAGGATTCCCACTCCTCTTTTCTTGATACACTGGAAAATATTAAGGTACAAACCAACACTCTAATAATGGGTGATTTCAACTACCCTACCATTAACTGGGAAAACTACTCATGTACCAACTCTTTTGCTCAACGTTTTCTGGAAATCATCAATTCCAATGCTTTGGATCAACTTATCCACACCCCCACCAGAGGCAGAAATATCCTAGACCTGGTCATCACCAACATGGGTGACCGGTGTTCCACACCAGAGGTCAGCTCCTCGTTGGTCAGATCCGACCACAAGCTAATCACTCTAGACATCCACATCCCGCTCCCACCCCCCATTAGGAAAACAACCGTAAAAAATTTCTCCAAAGCCAGCTTCACGCTTCTTAAGACAGAAGTGGCAAACTTCATGACACCCATGCAGATGGACAATAGAGGTACGACTGCTGAATCCTACACAAATGCACTTTATAAGCACTTACACGAGTGCATGGATTGTGCTATCCCTAACAGAACCAAGATGCTATCCTCCAAAAAAAGGAAGCCAATCTGGTGGTCTTCTGCCATAAATAAACTTTACAACAGAAGAAAGAAACTGTTGCAAAAAAGAGTAAAATCCCACGATTGGAGGAACTCCCTGGTCAGCCTCAGTAAGAAGCTGAGATCCCTCATAAAATCCTCCAAAGCTAGTTATGAAAACAAAATTGCCACTGATTCTAAAGACAACCACAAAGCATTCTATAGCTATGTTAAAAATCTCAATGGCAACAATCAGATCTGCTCTGAGATACAGCACAATGACACTAAATATACAGAACCAACTGATATTGCCAACATCCTGGCAGATAGGTTCAGTGCTAACTTTACCCCCTCTCACCCCTAAAGGGCCCATCTTTATACTGGAAGAATGCAAAGTTCCTGTAATCACGGCTGCACAGGTAAAAACTTCACTCTCCAAAGCCAAGAACACAGCATCCATGGGACCTGACAACATCCCAGGCTGCCTTCTACATGAACTACAGAATGAACTGGCACCCCACCTAAGTACCATGTTCAATCATAGCCTCACCTCAGGCTTTGTGCCCATTGAATGGCGCACCGCAACAGTTATCCCACTCCACAAAGGGGGGGGGGGTCATAACAGACCCCTGGAACTACCGCCCCATTAGCCTGACGAGCCTCATCTGCAAGGCCATGGAACATATCATCATGGAACTCATAAACAAAGACATTAGAGATCTCCAAACCCTGGACCCCACACAGTTTGGGTTTCTAAAAGGCAGATCATGTCTCCTAAACCTGATAGACTTCTTTGAAGTAGTCATCAAGGCCATGGATGAGGGTAAGGTGGTTCACACAGCCTATCTAGATCTCGCCAAGGTGTTCAACACCATCACCCACTCTGGAATTATAGATAAACTCACTAAACTAGGTATAAATCCCTATGTCACAAGATGGGTTGCCAACTGGCTTACTGAAAGAACCCACACTGTGAAAGTAGCAAACTCCAAATCAGACTTCAGACCAGTGACAAGTGGAGTACCACAGGGTTCAGTCCTGGGTCCTCTCCTGTTTGGTATCTACTTCTCTGAAGTACAGGCTAACACAGAAGGTCTTTAGCTAACTACATTCCAGATGACTGCAAACTAGGAGCCATAATTGAAACTCCTAACGATGTGGACATCCTACAAAAGGGCATCACTGAGACAGATCAGATACCTGGTGTCAAAGACATGGTCTCAAGCTCAATGCCAAAAAGTACATTGTCATCCCCTTTGGTAAAAATTCTGTACCCATGAACTACCACATAGGCGGTAGTCTACTTAACACCGAAAGTGTGATAAGAGACCTTGGGACACAGGTGGACAGTAGTCTCTCCTTTGATAATCACATCACCAAAGTGGTCAGGAAATCCTTCTATGTGGCACACCTCATCACAAAAGGTTTCTCATCCAGAAAAAAAAGGTCATTGTTCCCCTGTACTCATCACTCATTAGACCCATTATAGAGTACAACGCCCCTTTTGGTATGTACCTCACAAGACATCAACAACAACTGGAAAGGCCTCAAAAATACCTCACAAAGAGGATTACTGGCCTCAAACAGATGCCTTACGCAGACCGTCTCAAAAAACTCCAGCTTTACAATGTTGCATATCGCCTACTCAGAGGCGATCTCTGCCTAACATATAAAGCTATGTCAAACCCAGAGCTGTTGGACATGCTCCACTTAAAGAAATCCCAATCCCTCCGAGCTACATGCTCTAGGGACCTAAACCTTGTCACCACAATAAACAGAACATGCTGGAGGGATAGATTCCTGTCCCAGAGACTTCCCATACTCTGGAACAGACTACCTATCTATGTCAAACAGAGCTCCTCATTAGCACTCTTCAAGAAAAATCTTGATGATTGGATGGGTAATAGGAAATTCACCCCGGGGATCACTTCTGTGGTTCTGCTTGACAGGGGCACAGGAAAATAATTTTCTTGGGTGGCGAAAGCCAGGGTACATTTTTGGCTAGGCTTGCATAGGCTCTATAGCCTAGTACCTACCTATGAACCTATGAACCTATGGTCTCGACCATATGGGTTTCGACAATTTGTCAATTTGTCCATTTGATCCTTTTGAAGTAGACCCTATACATACATACATAGAGAGAGAGAGAGAGAGAGACGCACACACACACACACACACACACACACACACACACACACACACACACACACACACACACACACACACACACACACACACACACACACACACACACACACACACACACACACACAGAGTTAGGAGTAACTAATCAACCAGTATAACCTGGTAAAACACAGACTACTTAGAGAAAACCCAGAAATACAAAGGGTAAAAATGGAAACCATGCAGACAGTGATGAGAGATCAGGTTGGATTGATAGTTCCTGGAGTTAAGAAGCAGTGATCATAACCCTTCAGTTGCTAGATTATTCATATGCATCTTTAACTGGGTTTTGATTATGTGCAAATAATTCACAGGTAAAGTCATATCTACTTATTATATAAGTCTACCACCTGAGCGGTTAGTGTTTATACATTCCCTGGTCGCACAGACCCCAGTTGTTGTCTTTGTAGAATGTAGGTCTTCACCAAATATTTCAGTTTTCTCACACCTGCTAAAGAAAATTAATTGGGCACTCTGAACTACCAATATATCTCAAATTTGCCTTCAGCCTTGTTGCCAGGGTTATCACTGAAATGATTTTTGTCAGTCATAGCCTAACTACAGGTTTTGTTCCTGTGGAATGGAGAACAGCTACAGTTATTTCCCTCCACAAAGGTGGTCTAGCAACAGACCCGAGGAATTATAGAACCATAAGCCTGACCAGCCTCATCGATAAGGCCATGGAACATATCATTATGGACCTCATAAGTAAAGACATAGGTGACTTCTAAACCCTGGATCCTACCCAATTCAGCTTTGTGAAGGGCAGATCTTGCCTGTTAAATCTGGTGGATTTCTTTGAAAATGTGATCAACACCAATGATGAGGGCAACTCTGTGCACACAGCATATCTTGACTTGGCAAAAGCTTTTGACACAATCCCACATTCAGGCATTACTGATAAACTTAGCAAACCTTCATTGTAAGATGGGTTGCCAACTGTCTCACAAACCAGACACACACTATCGAGGTGGATGACTCCACATCAACCATTGGGGTGCCACAGGGGTCAGTGCTGTGCCCCCTACTGTTTGGTATATACTTCTCAGAAGTTCAGATTAAAACTAAAGGGTTGTGGCTGACCAAGTTTGCAGTCATCTGCAAACTAGGTGCAATCAATGAATCCCCGAACGATGTCAGTATACTACAGTAGGGTCTCACACAGCCCAACGACTGGTGTACTAGTCACAGTTATACCTCTCAACTGTACAGATTTTTGCAGAATGTCCAGCTTTTTGCTTTATATTTTTGTTATCTCATAAAATTGTGGTTTTTCTGGCAAATCGTTCGGGGTTGAAGTAAAAAAATGAGAAACATTTCAGTTTCAGACTTCATACCCATCAGAAAATTTGTGCTAATGCAAAACCTGTTGATCTACCTAATTTCTAAGTTTGTAAGAGCAATATTTTAAAAGTGTTCCTATTTTTGCACTTTTGTCCCTCTATTATTTATGGCTTTGTCCAGATTTCTTGCTCTAAGAGATTGAGAGGTATCGTCACAGTCTCAAACTGAATGCAAAGAAATGCATCATCATTCCCTTCAGCACAAACAATGTCCCTTCACACTATCAAATCAATAACAATACCCTAAGTACCCATGAAGTGGTAAGGGACCTGGGATCACAGGTTGATTGCGATCTTAACTTCGACTGCCATGTGTCTATCCCTGTAAGGAAAGCTTTCCATGTAGTTCACTTGATTAGTAAACGCATCACCTTGAGAGCAAAAGAAGTTATAATCCCCCTATACTCGGCACTTATAAAGCCCATAATTGAGTATAATGCCCCATTTGGTATGTGCTGTACTAAGCACCTACAGCAATTAGAGAGACCTCAGAGGTTTCTAACAAAGAAGATCAAGGGCCTCCAGCATGTGCCTTACACGGACCGACTAAAATCCCTGTCACTATACTCAGTATCATATAGACTTCTTAGGGAGACTGGCCTACAGAGCAACCCAAGACCCATACCTAATGAATTTACTGCATATCTATAAATCAAATGGATCTAGGGCCACCCATTTCAGGAACTAAAATATGGCCTGCATCTAAAATAGGACATGCTGGAAAGATTTATCTCCCAGTGACTGCCACATCATTGGGACAGGCTACCAATTCATGGGAAACAGAACACCTCTATGGCACTGTTCAAGAAGAACCTGGATCAATAGATTGGGATCGGGCACCATAAATTCTTACCGAGGATAGTGCCCACAGCCTTCCTAGACATGGGGAGTCATCACTAAATGCAATCTTGGGTATTGACTGGTACTTCTATGGTATAGCATTGGGTTAAAACGGCTAGGCTTAAAATGACCTACAGGTTGACAGCCTAGTAATCTGCTATGATCCTATGATCCTATGAGCCACAAAGGATTATTTCATGCATTTCATTAACAGGCAAACAAAAATAAGTGAACGTATAAGCCTTATGTAAATCACCTCAAAATATGTAGGATTCGCTAACTATAACAATATAGCATTGACTCCACCTTGATAAGGAAGAGATGTTTACATTCTTTCCAGCTAATTGTAGTAGTTAAAGAAGGCTTTATAAATATGACAATATAAATAGTATATGAGCAATGTTTATTGCCTCTTTAGTTGCACTAGATAGAGATTAGGAAGCATCTGTGTTGCAAATCATGTAAGCTTTAAGATAAAATAGTTCAATAACCTATATGGTTTTGCAACTATGACTGTAAATATAAACAGGTAATAGTAGATATATAGAGTTATCACTAGGTTGATACTAAACAAATCCCAAACATATCACAATAAAAATTTCTTATACTGAGGGTGCAGGTGTATGAGTCACCCCCAAATGTTTGAATTTATGTATCCCCACCCACCCACACACACATAGAACTGAGAATACAAATCTATATAAAGGAAAATTTTAAGCACTATGATTTCTGATCCCCTGCTATAATAATAGTGACTGCTGCTATGATTTTGAGTGGTAACAGACAGAGATGTTATAACACCATTTGGTTAGTCACTGAATGAATGCCAGAAATTTGTCTTAATATGTAAGCACCATATGAGGTGATAGGAGACATTTTGCTAAGCAGATCTGTTTTCCCATGCTTACTAGGATGTTCAATAATCCCATCATATCATTTGCATTTTCAAGGCAAAGGAATGGCTTACGTTTCATTCACTTCATTGTTAATGATGACCATGTCATAATAACAAACGCTTTTTAACCTATCAGAGAGGTTCCTAATTTTGGCATTAGGAAGACAGAACTTGGAACTGCTTGTGAAATGCAGGGAGATGTTTCTGAGGTCACTAAGTCACAGTGTATATCTTTTTGGCTTTGCAGATTAATTTTGTTCACTTTTTCCCCGGATAATTTGTTTTTATAGCCTCTCCTTTCTGCCATGCTACCTGTTTACAGTTAAGGTACTGTTGTCTCTTGGAAGTCGGTATCCTAGTGTGCATGAGATCTGTGTACAGTTAAACTACTGTTGTCTCTGGGAGGTGTGTATGAGATCTGTGCACGATTAAGGTACTGTTGTCTCTGGGAGGTCTGTGTAATATTCTAGTCTGTTCACAAAAGGTACTGCTGTCTCTGTGAGGTCTGTGTAATACTCTAGTGTATGAGACCTTTATACAGTTAAGGTACTGTTGTCTCTGGGAGGTCGGTGCAATACCCTAGAGTGTTCAGTTAAGGTACTGTTGTCTCTGGGAGGTCTGTGTAATACCCTAGTGCGTTCAGTTAAGGTAAAGTTGTCTCTGGAGGGTCTGTGTAATCTCCTACTATGTATGAGATCTGTGTACGGTTAAGGTACTGTTGTCTCTGGGAGGTCTGTGTAATATCCTAGTGTGTATGAGATTTGTGTATGGTTAAGGTACTGTTGTCTCTGGGAGGTCTGTGTAATATCCTAGTGTGTATGAGATCTGTGTATGGTTAAGGTACTGTTGACTCTGGGAGGTCTGTGTAATACCTTAGTGTGTATGAAATCTGTATATAGTTAAGATACTGTTGTCTCTGGGAGGTCTGTGTAATATCCTAGTGTGCATGAGATCTGTATACAGTTAAGGTACTATTGTCTCTGGGAGGTTTGTGTAATATCCTAGAGTGTTCAGTTAAGGTACTGTGGTCTTTGGGAGGTGAGTATAATATCCTAGTGTGTATGAGACATGTATACAGTTAAGGTACTGCTGTCTCTGGGAGGTCTGTGTAATATCCTAGTGTGTTCAGTTAAGGTACTGTTGTCTCTACGAGGTCTGTGTAATATCCTAGTGTGTTCAGTTAAGGTACAGTTGTCTCTGGAAGGTCTGTGTAATATCCTAGTTTGTATGAGATCTGTGTATGGTTAATGTACTGGTGTCTCTGGCAGGTCTGTGTAATACCTAGTGTGTATGAGATCTATGTACGGTTAAGGTACTGTTGTCTCTGGGAGGTCTGTGTAATATCCTAGTGTGTTCAGTTAAGGTACAGTTATCTCTGGAAAGTCTGTGTAATATCCTAGTGTGTATGAGATCTGTGTATGGTTAAGGTACTGTTGTCTCTGGGAGGTCTGTTGAATATCCCAGTGTGTTCAGCTAAGGTACTGTTGCCTCTGGGAGGGTTGTGTAATATCCTAGTGTGTATCAGATCTGTATACAGTTAACGTAGTCTTGTCTTTGGGAGGTCTGTGTAATATCCTAGTGTGTATGAGATCTGTGTATGGTTAAGATACTGTTGTCTCTTGGAGGTCTGTGTAATATCCTAGTGTATTCAGTTAAGGTACTGTTGTCCCTGGGATTTCTGTGTAATAGCCCAGTGTTTTCAGTTAACTTACTGTTGTCTCTGGGAGGTCTGTGTAATATCCTAGTGTGTATGAGATCTGTGTATGGTTAATGTACTGTTGTCTCCTGGAGGTCTGTGTAATATCCTAGTGTGTATGAGATCTGTGTACAGTTAAGCTACTGTTATCTCTGTTAGGTATGTGCAATATCCTAGTGTGTTCAGTTAGGGTACTGTGTCTCTGGGAGGTCTGTGTGATATCCTAGTGTGTATGAGATCTGTGTATGGTTAAGGTACTGTTGTCTCTGGGAGGTCTGTGTAATATCCCAGTGTGTTCAGGTAAGGTACTGTTGTCTCTGGGAGGTCTGTGTAATATACTAGTGTATGAGACCTCTATACAGTTAAGGTACTGATGTCCTTCTATTCACATGTTGCAGTATTCATAACAGTATGGAGATGCTGCTAGCAGAGCCACCTTCCAGACAGAATAACAAAGTCTTGATTTCTGGACGGTACATGTAACCTCCCTTGTTAGGAACGTACACTGACATAGGGTATAAAGGTGATGTCTGCATGCACCCTCCCCAGAATTTTCCTGCCACAGGGAACACCAGACTCCTATTCACCAGTTCCAAAAGCAGATCACGTTTCAGACGACCATTAAAATTTCCAGATTGGATGACCATTTCATCCTTCCTATACAGATAAGTGCCCTGTTGGGTTTTTTCATTGCCTTTGATTATTGTTATGTCAGCTAGAAAGGGGAAGTGTGCTTGTGGGAGACAAATTCCTCACAAGGACGCACACGAAAAGTGCGTTTTTTGCTTAGGCGAGGCCCACGACCATACGTCCTGCCACATTTGCAAATCTTTGGTTTTCGAAAACCCTTCACAGCCATCTTGCTGCACTAAAATTGTAATTAGGAAATCAGTGACTCAGACATTTTGTGCTTGGAAACAGGGGTTTTTACTCCAGAATGTTTCTGGTACCAAGGAAGGACACCCCTTGGAGGCCAATCCTAGACTTATCCTATCTAAACCTATTTCTCAAAGTTCCCAGTTTAAAAATTATTACTTTACCCCTCCTCTTACCACTAATTCCAACTTAGACTTTCATCGTAGCCCTGGAATTAAAGGATGCCTACCTACACATCCCCATACACCCCAATTACAGGAAATACCTCAGATTTGCAATAGGCTCCTGCCATTTGCAGTTCTCAGCCTTGCCCTTTGGACTCTTTACTGCCCTGCGAGTATTCACAAAATGCCTGGTCCCCATCATTGTTCACTGCAGGACTCAGTGTATTCAGATATACCCATACCTGGACGACCTGCTCATTCTTCATCAAGACCACCAAGCCCTCTTGTTACATCTGCAATAGGTAATCTCCACCCTATCTCTGTTAGGGTTCACCATAAACCATGAATAATCTCACCTGATCCCCTCTCAAGACCTGGTTTTCCTGGGTTGCAGAATCAGAACAGACATAATGAAAGCCTTCATTCCAGATCAAAGAATCCTAGACCTTTGTCTATATTGTCAAAGAATCCTCTCCCACACTTTCTTGCCAACTCGAGAGATTTTTAGAATTCTAGGCCACATGGCATCACTCATACCCATGCTGCCTCTGGCAAAACTCCATATGAGAAAAATCCAGTGGGTCCTGAAAAACCTATGGAGTCAACACTCCCATCCCCTGGACAAAGTGTATGAAGAAAGAACTCCAGTGGTGGATCTTAGCTCTTCAACTCAACCAAGGGATCCACCTTCAGATCCCAGTCCCCCTACAACAGGTCTCCACAGATGCCTCCAACTTGGGATGGGGGGCAGTGCTACTTACAAGCCAAAAACAACTCTCAATGCAAGGCACATTGTCCAACTCAGGACTAAGGGACCATATCGACATCAAAGAAATGAGGGCTTTTCAATTGGCCCTGCTAAACTTCAAATCTGTCCTTCACACAGGAGCCCTGAAAGTAATCACAGACAATATGATGGTCCTGTGGTACATCAACAAGCAGGGGTGAACAAAGTCCTACTCTCTCTGCAGCTTAGCAATCCAGATCTGTAACCTAGCAGTATCTCTCCACATTCATCTGCTAGCTGTCTATATCCCTTCCACAGAGAATGTCATGGCAGACTACCTGACCAGAACTTTAGCTTCAAGTCATGAATGGATGCTTCACAGGGAAGTATTTCTAGACATAATCCACAGGTGGGGGATTCCAAAAGCAGACCTTTTTATTTCCTCCTAGAAAGAACAGATGCACAAATTCTGCACAGGGAATCCACATCCACTAGCGTGGAAAATGGATGCCTTCTCCTTCTTGAGGGTGGAATGTACCTCTATGCCTTCACCCCATTCACACTAATTCAGAAAGTCCTTCTGAAAATACAGAGGGACAACCCAAAAATCCTACTGGTGACCCCCTTTTGGCCAAGACACATTGGTTTCCCCTTTTACACTTACTAGCCAAGGGCAATCACCACATGTTACCTCACCGAATAGACCTACTCACACAGAACAGGGGATCCTTATTACACCCTTAGGTAGTCAATCTGAAATTAGCCTTATGGGTGATATGGTTCTGATCCCCTACAGACACCTATACTCAGAGGATGTTCTCAATTTTCTGCAAAAGGCCAGAAAACCTAGTACCAGGAGAAACTATGTATCCAAATGGAACAGATTCTCCTACTGGTGTCAACGGAAAAACCAGGACCCTCTAACTACCTCTATACCTATGGTCCTTTCCTATTTGTGTGAGCTACTGCACTCAGGACTAACATATTCATCTGTTAAAGTGCATTTATCTGCTATCTCTGCCTGTCTGCCAATCTCCCCTCCTCTGGGTTCCAGACTGGGGGTCAAACTTTTCCTCAAGGGCGTGCTTCACATCAGGCCTCCCAGGAAACCTATCCCTCCTCTTTGGGATCTGAACTTTGTACTAGAGAAAGCTATCACGACTTACTCACCACTGATCTATTCAGAAAACCAATGAGGGTTAACTTATTACTCCACAGTAAAAGTCTACATCCTACAAAAACCAAGTATAATGTAGTAAAGTCCAAGGGCTATAGATTAACTAGAATTGCCACAGAGATGGAACCATTTTTGAAAAACCTGAACAACTTAGAAAATGATTTTCTAGTGAGAGGCTATGAAAGTCAGATGTTAAAAAACATCCTGGAACCCTTTATAGAACTGAGAAGGACTGAAGCACCTTCACTCAACCTCCCAAGTAGGAGAATGTTAAGAAATTCCACAGAGAATAACAAATGCAAAAATAACTGCATCCTGACATACACTTTGGATTATCACAGTATCAAAAACGTTATTGAAGAAAACTGGTCCATTGTCACAGGAAACTCTTTTCTGATTAACATCTTAGGTGAAACTCCATCCTTTGTTTACAGGAAGGCCAGGAACATTAGACGTTTTGTTGAATTTAAACCTAGACCATATGAGAGAAACACTAAAAGATGTGAAGCTAATTGTACATTTTGTAGATTTATACAGCAATGTGATAGTTTTTATTGCTTTTATTTAAAGAAAATCATTAAGACCAGTGCATGGGGTGACTGTAACACTACAAAAGTAATTTACAGGGCACAGTACAATGAATGTGATGCATTTTATGTGGGCAAGACTGTAAATAAACTTAAGCGTAGGGTTTCATATCATCTGTCAGAAATCCGCTCTGGATGTAAAAATAATGCTCTAGCCAAGCACCTTTCTCTTCACAAAAGACACACAGGTTTTAAGTTTCAGATTCTGGATCGCATAGACATGGGTGATCTTGAAGGAGGCATCCCGAATATTCTGGAGAAACATGAACTCATGTGGCAATTAAAGCTGAACTCGTTTAGGAAGCCTGGGCTAAATTATTACATTTAATTTAAAAGTGTACTGGAACTTAGAAAATTGCCACATTGTTTACATGACTAATTTTATTTTATTTTACTTTATTCTTCCAGTTGTTTTTAAATACCATGTTAAATACCATGTTAGATCAGTTTTTGTTTCCAGCATCGTACATTTTTTTCTTTTTCTTGTTCTTTTTTCCACTTTATTCAAAATGATGTGTAATAACAATACTAATTATACAATAATATTTTTGTAGATAGTTTTTAGGGATCTTACCTGAAGAAATCTAGAAGGATGAAAGCAATCTTTGTTACCATTAGGTTATGAAAATAGAATATAATTTTTACAATGGATTTTTTACATGCAAAGTGTATATGTATATATATATATATATATATATATATATATATATATATATATATATATTTTTTTTTTTTTTTTTTTGATTGCCAATTGGACTTGTTTGTGTCTTTCGGCTTTTTCCCAGTTAGGGGTCACTACAGCGGAACTCCGGTCCGCTAATGATTGGCAGAAGATTTTTACATACCGAGTTGCCAGCACTGATGCACAAACTTCAACGAAGGAATGCCCATTCACGCATGTCTCCACACAGAAGACGCTCTAGCTGAGAATCGAACCAAACAGCGAATTGGATTAAGGTTTATATATTCCCAGCCAAGTAGTATATTGTCTAGTATAAAATCACAGACTTAATAATCTCCTTAATAATCTGGTTAAATTAGAGGTACCACATAATTATTAATTTTATTTAAAGTACATAAGGGTTATATTAACCCAGCCACTGGGGATGCGCAAACCAGTGCATTTCTTTGTGCCTGTCCCAAGCCCGGATAAATGGGGAGGGTTGCGTCAGGAAGGGCATCCGGCGTAAAACTTTGCCAAAACATTTCATGCAGTCACCAAGAAAAATTTTTATACCGGATCGGTCGAGGCCCGGGTTAACAACCGCCACCAGTACTGTTAGCCTACAGGGTGCTGGCGGAAATTGGGCTACTGTTGACCGAAGGAGGAGAAGAGGCGGAAGACATGGCCGAAGGCAGGAGGAGAGGAGAAAGCCTAAGACTGTGGTAGTAAGGGTCGGAACTTTGAATGTTGGCAGTATGACTGGTATAGGGAGAGAGTTAGCTGATATGATGGACAGAAGGAAGGTTGGTATATTGTGTGTGCAAGAGACCAGATGGAGGGGGAGTAAGGCTAGGTGTATCGGAGGTGGGTTCAAATTGGTTGATCATGGTGTGGATGGGAGGATAAATGGCGTAGGAGTTATTCTGAAGGAACAGTATGCTGAGAGTGTTTTGGAGGTGAAAAGAGTGTCGGATAGAGTGATGTTTATGAAGCTGGAAATTGATGGTGTAATGATGAATGTTGTTAGTGCGTATGCTCCACAAGTTGGGTGTGCAATGGATGAGAAAGAAAAATTTTGGAGTGAATTGGATGAAGTGGTGATGACTGTACCCAAGGGTGAGTGAGTGGTGATTGGAGCAGATTTCAATGGGCATGTTGGTGAAGGGAACAGAGGGGATGAGGAAGTGATGGGTAGGTATGGTGTTAAACAAAGGAATGCAGAAGGTCAGATGGTAGTTGATTTTGTGAAAAGGATGGACATGGCTGTGGTGAATACGTATTTTAACAAGAGGGAGGAGCATAGGGTGACATACAAGAGTGGTGGAAGATGCACATAGGTGGATTATATCTTATGTAGGAGGGCCCGTTTGAAGGAGATTGGAGACTGTAAAGTGGTGACCAGAAAAAGTGTCGTTAGGCAGCATAGGATAGTGGTTTGTAGGATGATGCTGGTTATCAAGAAGAGGAGGAGGAGTGTGAGGGCAGCACCAAGGATAAAGTGGTGGAAATTGAAAAAGGGTAATTGTGAGGTGGAGTTCAGGGATGAGTTAAGGCAGGCACTGGGTGGCAGTGAAGAGTTACCAAATAGCTGGGTAACTACAGCAGAGCTAGTAAGGGAGACAGCTAGAAAGATGCTTGGTATCACATCTGGACAGAGGAAGGATGACAAGGAGACATGGTGGTGGAATGAGGAAGTACAGGAGAGTATACAGAGAAAGAGGTTGGCAAAGAAGAAGTGGGATTGTCAGAGAGATGAAGAAATAGACAGGAGTATAAGGAGATGAGGTGCATGGCAAAAAGAGAGGTGGCGAAGGCTAAAGATAAGGCATATGAAGAGTTGTATGAAAGGTTGGACACTAAGGGGGGAGAAAAGGACCTGTACCGATTGGCTAGACAGAGGGACCGAGCTAGGAAAGATGTGCAGCAGGTAAAGGTGATAAAGGATAATGAGGGAAACATACTCATAAGTGAGGAGAGTGTGTTGAGGAGATGGAAAGAGTACTTTGAGGGGTTGATGAATGAAGAGAATGAGAGGGAGAGAAGGTTGGATGATGTAGGGATAGTAAATCATGAAGTACAATGGATTAACAAGGAGGAAGTAAGGATAGCTATGAAGAGAATGAAGAATGGAATGGCTGTTGGCCCAGATGACCTACCTGTGGAAGCATGGAGGTGTTTAGGTGAAATGGCAGTGGAGTTTTTAACCAGATTGTTTAATGAAATCTTGGAAAGTGAGACGATGCCTGAGGAATGGAGAAAAAGTGTTTTGGTACCGATTTTTAAGAATAAGGGTGATGTGCAGAGCTGTAGTAACTACAGAGGGATAAAACTGATCAGTCACAGCATGAAGTTATGGGAAAGAGTAGTGGAAGCAAGGTTAAGAAGGGACGTGATGATTAGTGATCAGCAGTATGGTTTCATGCCAGGAAAGAGCACTACAGATGCAATCTTTGCTCTGAGAGTGTTGATGGAGAAGTACAGAGAATTTCGGAAGGAGTTGCATTGTGTTTTTCTAGACTTAGAGAAAGCATATGACAGGGTGCCTAGAGAGGAGTTGTGGTGTTGTATGAGGAAGTTAGGAGTGTCAGAAAAGTATGTAAGAGTGGTACAGGATATGTACAAGGGTAGTGTGACAGTGGTGAGGTCTGCGGTGGGAGTGATGGATGCGTTTAAGGTGGAGGTGGGGTTACATCAAGGATCAGCTCTGAGCCCTTTCTTATTTGCAATGGTGATGGACAGGTTGACAGACGAAATCAGACAGGAGTCCCCGTGGACTATGATGTTTGCAGATGACATTGTGATCTGTAGTGAGAGTAGGGAACAGGTGGAAGAGACCCTGGAGAGATGGAGATATGGTCTAGAGAGAAGAGGAATGAAGGTCAGCAGGACTAAGACAGAATATATGTGTGTGAATGAGAGGGAGGATAGAGGAATGGTGAGGATGCAAGGAGTAGAGGTGGCGAAGGTGGATGAGTTTAAATACTTGGGGTCAATAGTTCAGAGTAACAATGAGTGTGGAAGAGAGGTGAAGAAGAGAGTACAGGCAGGATGGAGTGGGTGGAGAAGAGTGTCAGGTGTGATTTGTGACAGACGAGTACCTGTAAGAGTGAAAGGGAAGGTCTTCAAGAGGGTAGTGAGACCAGCTATGTTATATGGGTTGGAGACAGTGGCATTGACAAAAAGGCAGGAGTTTGAGCTGGATGTGGCAGAATTAAAGATGTTAAGATTTGCACTGAGTGTGACGAGGGTGGACAGGATTAGGAATAAGTATATTAGAGGGTCAGCCAAGGTTGGAAGGTTTGGAGACAAAGCCAGAGAGGCATGATTACGTTGGTTTGGACATGTGCTGAGGAGGGATGCTGAGTATATTGGGAAAAAGATGCTAAGGATGAAGCTACCAAGTAACAGGAAAAGAGGAAGGCCTAAGATAAGGTTTATGGATGTGGTGAGAGAGGACATGCAGGTGGTTGGTGTGACAGAGCAAGATGCAGAGGACAGGAAGAAATGGAAACATGTGATCTGCTGTGGCGACCCCTAACGGGAACAGCTGAAAGAAGATGATGATGATGATGACATAAGGGTTATATTATTATGACAGCTACTAAATAGGGCAGAACCAACTCGAATGTCACACTGATGGGTGAAGGGATGTGAATTTAACATGTATACCAATAACATTCTGTTTTACAGCACAATAAACTAGTACCTTGCCTGATAAAAAGTATATATATATATATATATATATATATATATATATATATATATATATATATATATATATATATATATATATATATATATATATATATATATATATAGTTAAAAACTTTTGAAACTATTCCTCTGTTATTTTTGTTTTACTTGGATTGCTTGTATGGATTGGATGCCAGGATGTACAGTATGTTAACTAAAATCTCTGAATCAATCCCACTTTGTCAGATAGTCTGTAAGCCATTTTTTTTCTAAATACTATGAGGTTCTTGAGAATTCTCAGTTCATTAGGCATTCTCTTTCATGAGGTAGAGGCTGTTTTCCAGAAGGCTGTTTCATGGCAGTCATAACCACATGTGCCGCAGCATGACTTCTTAAGTCATAGTCTGTACTGCACACCATGGAAATATTTTTAAGAGAGGTGACAATATTCTTTGCTCATTAGGTTAAAGTTTAGTGTTTTGAATAGGAAGATGGCCTTGGCTGTTACTGGTTATGACTTGGTTTTATATAAAGTTAAACAGTGATGTTCACTTTGCTTAGTTAAATGAGCAAACCTAAGCACTTTCTTTTCACTGATTTGTAGTAAATGAATATTGTGTGGTGAGATAAGGGCTAGGAGAGACAATGCATATTGTAGTCTGTGTAGTAGGATAATTATTGCAACAGCCTTTCTTGATTCAGTGGTTAGAAGGTGCACTAATTTAAACAGCCTTTCTTGATTCAGTGGTGAGAGGGTGCATAATTTAACCAGCCTTTCTTGATTCAGTGGTGAGAAGGTGCACTACTTTATGATCCTTAATAACAAGTACAGGAGTGACATATTTATTTTTTGATTGTACTAGATAACACAACAGTAGACTTTTATGGGTTAATAAGCAGCTGACAAGCCATTTCCAATTAAGGCAATGATTCCTTGCAATTCGTTATTTGCTACTTCACCGTTTTGTTTGTTCTTGTAATAACCCAATCAAGTGGGTTAATTAATTTGGCAAATGAGGATGGCACAGTGGCACAGTGGATAGCATTGTTGACTCAGAGCAAGAGGTTCTCTGGTTCAATTCTCAGCTGTGTGTTTTCTGTGTGGAGTCTGCATGTCCTCCCTGTGCTTGTGTGGGTGTCCTCTGGGTGCTCCAGTTTCCTCCCAAAAGACTTGCAGTATGTGGATTCAACACTCTATATTGACAGTAGGTGTGAGTGTGTCATATGGAAGAACTACCATGGCAGGGCAGCCACCTGTCAGTTTAAACCTTGGCTATAGATGATTGCCATTATTAAAGTGACACCCTGACACCATGATGTTATGTGACATGAAAATGCTTACAAAGAAATAAAAGTGTTTTAGTGGCATATGTCTATTCTATTTTTAGCAGCATATTTATTCTTTTTTTGTTATACTTGTTTCTGTTCTTGACAGCCTCACTGTTATCCTCTCCTCAAGCACTTTGACAGGAATTTATTGCTATCATGTAAAAGCTCTAATCTGTCTGGAAACAGTACTGACAATGTCTATCTTGTAGAGTTTCCAAGATTGAAAAGCTGTATGTGAAACTTTGGAGAGAAACAATTTCTCAGTTCATGTGAATGTAATGCATTATAGCATCATTGCAAAAATGCTAAATGGTATCAGTTATTGAATTATTTATCAAATATTTATATACCTGATTATTATCAGAATTTGAATTATTATCAGTCTAAAATATGTTATAATAGCTTTTTCTCTTCACTACATCCTTAGATTTGTTTGACTGAAGTTTTTTTACTTGAATTTTTGTTTTTAATGTTAGAAACTTAATTTAAGGCAGAAAATAGATATAAACAATGCTGCTTCACATTAGCAATAGATATTTAAGAATTAGTAAGTTTTTCTTAATGGTTATTTAATTGTTCAATTAACTTTTTAACACCTCTGAGTTGTAGAATGTCACAGCTCTATATGCCTACGCACATCCTTTCACTCCATAGCATTTCTGAAAAAAAAAGAAAAAAGTTAAAGGATGTAAACCAAACAGATGTATTTAGTGCGCAAGAAATATATTAAAAGGATACAGCAAAGTTTTCAGTAAAATATTTATTTTACAATGACAATAGTATATTCACAGTTTTTATGATGATTCTGTAATACATTATCATGCACATAAACCGTGAATGATTTTTCTCCAAAGTTTCAAAAACAGTTTTTCAATCTCAAAAACTATACAATATAGACATTTAATGTCAATACTGTTTTCAGACAGGTCTATATTAGAAGACTGAATGTTTAGGTGATCAAACACTTAAACATCGATCTAATATCGAAAGCAAAAAATGGCGAATGGCAGATTTAATGCAGGGAAAGATTTCCCTTTGCCGTTCTCCAGAGTTTGCTATTTCCCTACTGTTGAGCGATCTTGGAGTTGTTATATTTAGTTAGGGGGGTGTGGGGGGCACTTAATTTAGATGTAAAGTAATTTTTTTTGTGTTGTGGCCGAGGGATGTGTTTTCCTGAGATGTTCGACAGTGTGCGGTTCGATATTAGAAGATCGATGTTTAGGTGTTCGATCACCTAAACAGTGGGTCTTCTAATAAAGATCATTTTCAGACCGAACAAAACAGTTACATAATGCAGAAAATAGGCAGGAAATAACACTGAAAATTGACAGAAAGATTATATACAAATACAGTTAGAAATCAAATAGCTATTGAAATATACACATTTACATAGGCTTTAGCTGCAAATGGAAACATTAGGTGTTGGAATTATAAATAAACTCATTAAACTAGGTATAAATCCCTATGTCACAAGATGGGTTGCCAACTGGCTCACTGATAGAACCCACACTGTGAAAGTAGCAGACTCTAAATCCAACTTCAGACCAGTGACAAGTGGAGTACCACAGGGTTCAGTCCTAGGTCCTCTCCTGTTTGGTGTCTACTTCTCTGACATACAGGCTAACACAGAAGGTCTTTGGCTAACAAAGTTCACAGATGACTGAAAACTAGGAGCCATAATTAAAACTCCTAACGACGTGAACTACCACATAGGCAGTAGTCTACTTAACACCAAAAGCGTGATAAGAGACCTTGGGACACAGGTGGACAGTAGTCTATCCTTTGATAATCACATCACCACAGTAGTCAGGAAATCCTTCTACATGGCACACCTCATCACAAACGGTTTCCCATCCAGAAAAAAAGAGGTCATTGTTCCCCTCTACTCATCACTCATTAGACCCATTATAGAGTAAAACGCCCCTTTTGGTATGTACCTCACAAGACATCTACAACAACTGGAAAGGCCACAGAAATACCTCACAGAGAGGATTACCAGCTTCAAACAGATGCCCTATGCAGACTGTCTCAAAAATCTCTAGCTTTACTCTCTCACATATCACCTACTCAGAGGCAATCTCTGCCTAACATACAAAGCTATGTCAAACCCAGAGATGTTGGACATGCTCCACTTAAAGAAATCCCAATCCCTCCGAGCTACATGCTCTAGGGACCCAAACCTTGTCACCACAATAAACAGAACATGCTGGAGGGATAGATTCCTGTCCATTCCCATACTCTGGAACAAACTACCTATCCGTATCAAACAAAGCTCCTCATTAGCACTCTTCAAGAAAAATCTTGATGATTGGATGGGAGATAGGAAATTCACCCCGGGGATCAATTCTGTGGCTCTGCTTGACAGGGGCACAGAAAAATAATTTTCTTGGGTGGCAAAAGCCAGGGTACCATTTGGCTAGGCTTATATAGGCCCTAGGGCCAATAGCCTAGTACCTACCTATGAACCTATGAACCTATATGATTTCTAACTGAGAGAAACAGAGGCATGAGAGTTATAGCCATAAACAAGAATTTATGTATGGGATGTTTCTTCCATTGGAGGGGAGTTTGTTTCAGGCCAGGGCACTGAGTGTTTGTATAAGAGTTTGCCAATGTTTTTATTGGGTTTATAAATATCAAGGAGATGGTCAGAGCTACAGAGTGAATGATTGGGGATGTAGTATGATTCTAGGGAGCAGAGGGACAGACAGAAGCTTTGTAGAGTATGGAGCGTGTGATTTGTAGCTGTGACAGTAGAAGTTGTTGGGAGAATTCTAGCCATTGAAGTTTCTAGTGCAAGGCAGTGGTGTGAGTTGTAGGGTTGGTTTGTCACAAATCTAGCGATTTTATTACAAGTTTATTTAAGCTTGGTGATTAATGTGGACTGTAAGTTTGTAAGGATGGGAACAGCATAGAGTAGACAAGGTAGGAAGAATGTCTGAGCCAGACACAATTTGGAGTCTAATATAAGAAATTTTTTGTTTCTATAAAGAAGTCTCAGTTTTTGATATGTTTTTTTGACACAACGTTGAATGAGCAGGTCAAATTTTAATTTATCTGTGCTTTTAATGAAGAGGGTTAGAAACAGCCAGTATAGACATAAACAGAGCACTATATATGTGGTAAGGGGAGGATGTCTGGGCAATGGGGGTGGAGAGTACAAAGGGACCATACTTTCTGCTAAATGAGAGTTAATCAGTCTGTGTAGGTGCAGTCCTCAGATCACAGGGCAGCTCGGTGGTGCAATAAACAAAAGTATAAGAAGTAAGTGGTAGGATGCTACGGAATGGGGATAGAGAATGCAGTGAGGGCCACAATTCCTGCTAAATGAGAGTCAGTCAGTCTGGGTATACACAGTCCTTGTATCATTGGTACAAGTAATAGACTTCATTGACAAAACAATAACATCAGATATAAGAAGTAAAAAGTATATATGAAGTACGTTTAATGTGAATTAGAGAAAAGAATGAGCCAGGAATGGAGTTCAAGGCTGATGCTTGGGTATTTATTAGGATAACATGAAACAAATATTTATAATCAGTCAGGGAGAACAGCTGAGGTCTGATGAAGCCAACCAACAGTTACTAGGTTACTCTCCAGAGACATCAGGATAAAGATGAAAGTAAACCTTGGCACAAGAATGCATAGGGCAGTGTCTTATATTGTGTGGTGTTAAGGAAATATAGACCATATCAGACTCTTCACATTAGAAAACAGAAAACCTACCATCAATGTTAATTAAAGGCAGACAATTCCACCATATAGCTACAACAATTTTTGTTCTTTCTCCCAGCAAGCTAGCTGATACAGAGGTAAACCACCAAGGCTAGCTTAACATCCAAATAACCAGAAAGCAAATGTTCCAAATGACTCATCTCTCCAGAAACGACTGGACAGGGCAAACGTATGAACCAGAAGACAATACAAAAGCTACATTCACTATTAGATGCATTACGCAAATACATAAAAATGACATAAAGATAATTAAAACCAAATGACTTTTTGTGCTTCAAAGATTAACAAAAATAAAGCTCTTGGCTACAAAGCAGAAACACCATGTTAAAACCAAGTTCAGGCTTAGGCTCCAGTTTAAGCAATTAGCTGTAAATCGATCTTAAAACTCTAAAATTTAAAATCCAAGATAAAATACCTGTGGTGATATTCACAGGAAAAACAAACCCAAATAAAGAACATCAAAATCAATCAAGTATGGTGAGCTGAAATATCATTAAAAATTGCAGTTGATTAAGTTCTTTTGTCCACATCAATTTTAATCCCTAGACTTCATCAGAATGAATCACAACTGTTCCTTTTCCATTTAAACATGTAAAAAATCATATGAAAAACATACGACTTGCAAATATACCAAGTAAAGATGAATATTTACAAAACTATTTACAAAAAATATCTATACTAAAGGTAACATCAAAGGTAGGTATTCCATTATAACATTAAAGTGAAGGATTAAAGTGAAGGATTCCATTAAATATCCATGACATCCAAGCAAAATATTCAAATAATGATTTATATAGGCATGCAGTTATATGCAAATGTTTTAAAAGATCCCTTTTCACAGCAAGACGTTGTCCTGTTCGATTCTCAGCTAAAGCGTCTTCTGTGTGGAGACATGCGTGAATGGGCATACTTTCGTTGAAGGTTGTACGTCAGGGCTGGCAACTCGGTATGTAAAAATCTGCTGCCAATCATTAGCGGACCGGAGTTCCGCTGTGGCGACCCCTAACCGGGAAAAGCCAAAAGATACAACAACAACAACAACATTTAAAACCAACATGGTGACAATTTTGAGTACTTATTAGAAGGGAAAGAATTATAACTGGCAGTTACAATTAATTCTGGTTATTCAAGTCATTAACTGACAGATTAGTACATAAATTGTGTTACAATTGCATCCTTTAAGATCAATAGATTTTTGACTACCCATTTTAAAAACACAGTAGCTCACAATGTAGTAGCAATGACACTACTAAAAGCAATGCCTCAGTGAAACTAATAGCACTCAAGTTTCCTTTTACATAAAACGATTCCTGTGACAGTATTAGAAACCCAAAATATCTGCAGAGAAAAAGTGTTTCAGTGTAAAATGTAAAGTTTAAAATATATTTTATTCAAATATGGTCTTCATACACTTAGTCATTGTACGATGTAATCAAATATAGCAGCTAGAATAGTAGTCAATGACATTACTTTCATTGCACATTTAATTTATTCTAACTGCCTGAGTAATTACAGCAATTTTAAACAAAAAACCTAGAAAGGCATGTAATTTGGGGGCACAAGTGAACAGAGAGAAACCAATGAAATCAGTATCATTAAAATCAAACAATAATATTTGGCTTACAGCAAACATGGAGATACCTAATATATGAAAGAAAAGTGCTTTTGCACAGGGTCAAACCCCTTCCACCTAAAGTAAATGAACAGGTAACATGATTTAGGTGAACTCTAGTAGTAATAATCCACCACTGAGATGTAGTCCACGTTACGAAACTGAACAGAAAGCATAATAAGCTTAAACAGCAAACCATCACACAAGGTTACATGTTGTGATATAAACATCATTGACATGATAGCTGGAGAGAAAATTTATCAAAGACAGAATATACAATGGGGGTATGTGCATACTCTGAAGATTTGCAAAATTACTTGCTTGAATATGACTGACATGTTACCATAGCTCTAAAACAATCAGGAACGCATAGCAGCAGACTCCTGGACAAATCTAGATAGAAACAGGCACCATCACGGACACTTTTACAATATTATTGCTATTAATCTGCAGCATTGACAGAATATGTGATTGTAATGTATTATACATGTTCTGTAGTAACAGACATGTACAACTGCAATGATTCTCATCATTATGTAAGAGGAATTCACCACCACTTCCCCAAAAATGTCCACTTTTTGGAAGAGTTAAAAAGGACAGTGTTAAACATGGAGTTGTAATCAAGGGCAGTCCTGACCATTTGAGAGGATTTGCATGCCACATAAGCCACAATCCTGACTTGCAAGAATCAAACGTATGCCATCAATGTTGTTACTGAGCTGTGTGGTTACTGGGTGCAACACAGAAATATGTATTATACAAGCATTTAGTAGAATGCCATGAAGGGCAGTCTGCACTGTCAAATCATAATGGGTGTGCATCCCAAAGAATACTTCTGTATGACCAACCAGATGGGTGGGAGCTCACTGTGCCAAATGTGATACACTTGACTAAAACATCCCTAGCTAATGTAGGTATCAGCCATACGGATGACAACATATGCAAACACTACACTGTTATTAGTGGATTTCCTACATACATTTGTGTATTGCATGCATCTCACACATGTAATAGTAATGCATATTGTCTGAAGCATCTGCAATTGATGTGGGAATTAAGAAGTGATCAGGTATAATGAATGGTACAGCAGTATGTGAGATTGATGGCAATGCATCAACTACGCCTGTGCCCACAGCAGTGCAAAGTGAACTGTCAATGACCCAAAAGCCACTCAACTGTCAATGATTGAGGAAGCTGTCACTGCGATATTGTACACATGCCAAATAATACATGGAGCACACTGTATAAGTACATGTCAAACCTCAAGACATGTGCCACATGATCACTGTCCCCTGACATTGCCGCTGAAAATTTTATACTACCATGAAATCATGACATGCATGCATATGTGTTCATGCAAACTATGAAATGGTAATACGGATGTGATGTGATGGAGTGGTATGTCTGTGATGCAGAACAGTCACACTATAGCTGTACCAATGCTACAATTGGAATCCATGCTATGCGTCACCTCCAAATAAACCTGAGGGCCATGACACCATATATGGACACATGACAACTGAGGTGGATGCGGTTCATGTGGAACAGTTAATAATCAATCATCGAATATTCAATGATTGATTGTTTGCTGGGTTGTGTTTGCTGATCTAATGTTCGATGATTTTTTTTTTTATTAGATCAGTAAATATAGAAACCTCTGTGGTGGGTGGTATATTATGGTCATTATATGATGTTTGAATCTCTTTCATTTGACTCCCATGCAGCAGAACCTATTACATAGCCCATTGAATCCAACATCCCATTTTTCCTCTGTCCATGTAACATCCTTTCTGTGGAACACTGTGGATGACATCATCTCAAAGATATATACACACATCATGAAGCAGAGCCCCTCCATGACCTTCTGCAATCCATCTTCCGACCACTAAATGTGTGATTGCTAATTCGGTCATGGGATGGTGCACTAGCAACTTTCCCCATCTCACACATTCATTGATCACGCCCTATCTAATTACACATGGTAGAGAACACAGTAATTAATGGTTGCACCACCAGAGAATTTTAACTCTTACTGTGCACTTTATAGAGGATAACATCATCAATGTATGCTGAGAAGTGGATGTTGGGAGGGCTGTATGAAACTGTTGTAGATTTATATAGCAGCGTTCAAGTATCTTTTGTACTTAAGTAAGGGTGGCTAGACCTGGACTCATGCTCTTCTGATAACACACACACACACACACACACACACACACACACACACACACACACACACACACACATGCACACACGCACACACGCACACACACACGCGCGCGCGTGCACACACACACACACTCAGACACAGACAAACACACGCAGGTTGACTGCTGTGAAATTAGAACCCCTACCAATTTAACTACACAAACTAGAGAACACAGTACTTGATGCTCATGGAATTATGCCACCGAAGAAGTCTGAGTTTAAAAATGTCACAGTGCAGTTTATAGATTATGACATCATCATGATGTCGCAGGTAACATATACTATTATGAGACTTGTGTGCAAAGCCAGGACTTGCGGTATGATTGTGTGGCTGCAGTTTGCAGAAGTACATATAAATACATCCTGGCAACCTAGGTGAAAGAAGCTCTCTTGAATGCATATTGCAGAAGTGAGACAGACGTACCTATTTCTCAGGATGTTGTGTAGATGACACGCACTCACACACACACACACAGACACACACACACAGACACACACACAGACACACATCCACACACACCTGTACACACTCTTTGGAAACAGCACTAATGCAATGATGGATTTATGTCTTCATATTCAGATAAAGGTATGCACACATTAATAAAACTTACTGACAATTTCAATGAAATATGATAATAGATGACCAATGTCCAGTGTCAATATAAACTCATGCCATTTGTAACAATTCAGTTGTTGGTTATTATTGTAATTTCACAGGTTTTTAAATGTCTTGTTGATTGTAATGGCATTCCATTCTATTTGTTGTCCAAAGAATGTCTTTTAAGGTGGTTCTTTAAGTTTTAATTATATTGCAATTTAGCCTAATTGATTAGTGACATCACAAGCTGTAAAAACGCTATTTAAACCTTTGCTGGTCTGGATAATTCTTTATTTCTGATGAAGTCCTATATAATTTAAGGCAAATGTGCTTAACTTTTTTTATTTTTATAATAAACAGCATTTTAAATCTACAATGGCTTTGGCATCCTACTTGATCCATTTTGTTTCTGGCAGGAGATTTTGGTTACTGTACTTAGCTTTAATGAAGATGGTTACACCTCCACCTTTGGTTCTTTCATACTCACTTTGAGGTCTGAATGTGTGAAAGGCATTGTAGTCTTGCACTGCCGGGATGCGGTCAGCAGCCTTGAACCATGTCTCAGTGATTGCACAGATGTCAGCATCTTCCAAGATGAGGAGTGTTTCCAGGGAGTGCAGTTTCATGTTTAGACTTCTAGCATTAAGCAGTAGAATCTTGAGTCTGTCTTAAGTTGATTTTGTTATGTTGGACATTTTGTTGTTTTGATATTGCCTAAAAAGGCACTATGAGGGAGTCAGGTGCCTTTGCCTGTATCTGAAAGCCTAGAGGAGACAGGTGCAGACCATCTCTGGAAGAGCAGCACGGCCTGTCAACCATGTCTACCCAGGATGACAGATACTGGATCCCCCTGGACTGACACCACAAACTAAGCCAATTGTTGAAGTCTAGCATTTTTTCTTCATATTGTGGCATCATCCTGGGTGAAGCTAGAATGCTGCTTAGAGCTAGGGTCATACCTGCCTGCAACACATAATCTGAGAGTTCAGTCATGTCTTTCTTCATATAGTCCAGAGAGGTACATCTCAAGTCATTCACCCCAACATAGACTATGACAGAGTCATAACAGTACTTGTTGTTGAGTGACTTGAATGCATATGTGATTTGAAGGATCCTGGCACCTGGCATCAGCTGACCATGACCTTCTCCTTGTCTGGTCTGGTGACGGGACATCTGTGTGTCTTACTACATAGTCATCTATGACCAAGACATTTGGTTTTGAGGTGTTTTGCCTTAGAGGATTATTTGCTGAGACATTGGTGTATGTGTTATTATGTGCAGTGGTTTCTATTTGCATAGCACTGTGGAGGTGCCTGATCTTTTGATAGTCTTCTATTGAGTACCACAACATATATGGGTTTATGTGTTGCAACCTTATTTTATGTGAGAGGTGAAAACTGTGTGTCTGACAACTTGTTTGATGCCTGTTTTGTTGTTACATGTAAGATTTAATTCCAACTTCATAGTGCTATTACATTTCTCACATAGGGGATTTGTTTGTTTTAGGAGTAAGTGGTTGTCAATATACATGAAATAATTACTACATGCTCAATCATGCTGGCTGGTGAAATGATGGCAAACTGTCTGTCCATTATAGAAGGTTTTTACTGTATGTACTATTAGGGAAGGGAATGGGCTAGTTTGACCAGTTTTTGTGCTAGGACTAACAAAGGCGCTTGTTCTATTGAAGATTATAGATGATAATCAAGGGCTACTGTACAGGAACAACAAATTCCTAACTACTGAAGCTAGGATTTCTCTTACCCATGCCTACCTTCAACCATGCTTAACCCATTGTTCCCAAATACTCACAAATCTGAACTCCTCCCTACTTACCAAATTAGAATCAACCTACCACAAAACAGCTAGATTTGCATATCAACAAACATATAAATCTCACCACTGTCTCTCCCTAAAATACCTGAACTGGCCTGAACTACCTCACCTGTTCCTACACTCTCCACTCCAGATCATACACTCCATCCTATATCAGCCTAATTTCTGCCCAAGTCTATCTTCTCTCATCTCTCACTACTACCCTACCAGACTTCTCCGAAGCTTAACCCAAGACCTACTAAAAATCCATAAACCCAAATCCATCTCAGGATGCAACTTATATAGCTACCATCCCTCTATTGCATGGAACAAACTCCCACTAGAAATAAGAACCCTGACTCACCCCAAATATTTTAAGCTAGCAACCTAAGACCACTTTAAAAAACACTGGTACTGCCACTGTACTCACCCTCCCTGATTATTACCTACCTTTATAATACAGTCAAACAAACTTACTGAAATAGGTATTTTAGTAAAATACTAAAATAAAAATAGGAAATACACCCCAGGGATCACTTCTGTGTCTCTGCTCTACAGTGGCACAGGAAAATAACTTTCTTGGATGGCATAAGCCAGGGAACCTTGTTGGCTAGGCTTACTTAGGCTCTCAGGCCAATAGCCTAGTACCTACCTATGAACCTATAAAACTTACCATTAACTACTTCATCCTATGCTTTCTATGCAACCTCCAAAGCTTCTTCTATACTCTGCTCCCTGAAATTCTTATGTAACATTTTAAATTTCTGCTACTCTGCATACAAAACCTTACATTTACTCAACTCTCTTTTTACACCAAAATGTACAACTTATTCTACTTTTTCAACATTCTCCTTTTTGTTTACTGTTTTATCTGTCAACAATATACATGTATGTAGCGTACGTATTTTAACTACCAAAATTCTCTATTGCTACTTTTATTGAAATGTATCTGTATTGCTATTTTTATTGCATTGTATATCACTGGAGCTTTTCTCCCTGGGCCTTTGCTGAAAAAGGGCAATAGCTCAGCCAGACACTCACAGTCAACAAATGTAAAATAAAATAAATAAATAAAATAAGTGTGGCAACACTGCTCAGTACACTCGTAGTATAGTAGGGAAGCTTGGGAGGGTTTCACTGGCAGATGACTAGGGAAAAATTGAGTTTCAAGGCATTTGCATCTATACTAGGCACTGCTAACCCCTGTTGCACAGTGTGCTGCAATGCACAAACAGGAGGCTTAAATACAGGTGAAATTAAAACACTTTTAAGCTAATCTACCAATAGGAAAGCACACAGTGAACCTTCATCAAGCAATCCCCAGCTCAGACAAGGCTGAATCCACACTATTCTGTCTCAAGAGTGGAGGCGAGCCCTTCTTAATGTAAGATGTCTGGTTTAGGACTCATGTATCGATAACAGGCTAAATTCAGCAGGACTGAATCTACTTTATACTATCTAGGTATCAGAACATTACAAATCAAGTTCAGAGAATGAAGTAGTTACAAACAGTAAAACAATAATAAAAAAACAGAAATGATGCAGAAATTCAATAAAATACAGTTAAAAAAGTGCAGAAGAATCACAAAATATACTTATTTTCTTGTTTTTGCCTTGGGTGCCTTGGATTAAAGCAGAGACACTTTAGACCTCTGGCAAAGAACACCAAACCTACAGCAGTTCCACTTAATTGAGTGTAAACTCACACAAACCTGAGGCTTAAATACAGGTGAAATTAAACACTTTTAAGCTAATCTACCAATAGGAAAGCACATAATGAACCTTCGTCCAGCAAGCCCCAGCTCAGACAAGGCCGCATCTATACTCTTCTGTCACAAGGGTGTAGGGGAGCCTTTCTTAATGTAAGATGTCTGGTTTAGGGCTCATGTGAATTGATAACAGGCTAGATTGTAGTCTATGCTGTCTAGGTATCATAACAGTGCAAATCTAGTGCAGAGAAGTGCAAAAATACTTAGAATCCCTTTGTGTGTTTCCCAGCTCAGACAGATCAGGCAAACGCCTACTGCCACTAGCTGAATAATTCCAGTCCTCCTAAAGAAGTGACTGCAGTAAAACGCTACCACAAGCAAACTGAAACAGTAAGAAATGCTGCCACAAACAGACTTAAAGATATAGGTACATCAGTGTACTTTAAACAGCTTATAAAAGTGATTGTTCAATAAAAGTACTTCACTTTAAATAAATGACCCAAGAGCCACTCAACTGTACAGAATTTATAAAGGCACTAAAAAACAAGACAAACTGATAAATATGCTCTCTGGCCAATAAAACTGCATTCAGAAATCTCAGGTTGTTTCCCCAACCTAAACAGACCAGGCTACCCACCAGTGAACTACATGGAAAATTCACTGACCTGTTTTGATATAAAAGAACAATAGTTTGCTAGAGTGTAAAAATATAGTACTTTATTTAACGGGTAGCTAGATAATGAAGTCAGATCAAGTAGAACAGATAATGGGAGGCAAAATGCAATTTTTCAATATAAGCACAAGGAAAGGCAAATAAATAATGCAGGATATCAATAGCAGTGTAGAAAAGGAAGAGCTTGTTAATCTTAATTTACAGTAGGGGTGGATAGCTTAAAATCACCAGGTTTAAAACGCAGATCAACAAAGGGGAGAGTGGTTGGGAAACACAGCAGGGACTCAGCAGCTGTGCTTTATCTTATGCAGGCTTCATATCTTTTCAGACAAAGACAATGGCCCAGAATTTCACTGAGTCTTTAAGGGCATATTTTGCACACCTACATCTACCTACATAGGGTGTATTTTGTATACCTATATCTACCTACACCCACAGCAGCTGAGGGTTTCCCGTCTGACTCCTCACCTGTTTTTGGATGTGGTGACCTTGCCAGTGGGGGTAGAACATTTCACCTTAGCCCTTGGTGTTCCTGCTACAGCTGTTTTTGCAGGATGATATTGTGTAGGATAGCACAGATTGTGATAAGTTCTGCACAAGTACTGAGATTGTACTTCAGAATCCCCCAGATGTATCTAGGCATTGAAATCTTGACTTCGATAGCCCAAACAAATGCTCTATATTTCTTGGTTGAGCATGTGCCTCATTATAGCATTCCTCCATGGGTGTGTGTGCATTTCTGATATGCGTCATCAGCCATGGGTTGAGGCCATACCCTGTATCACCCATCAGGTAGAGCTGTGAGGTGGGCCAGATATGGGAGTCATGGTAACTGCTAGGGTTGCCAGCAAACACGTTTATGATGATTCCTCTATCATTACACATGACCTAGCAGTTAATGGAGTAAAACACCTTTCTGTTGATGTAAGCCCTTCCCTGTTCCCAAAGTGGTGCTTTGATCTCAACGTGTGTGCAGTCTAAGGCACCCAAGACTTCAGGAAAGTGTGCTATGTGGTAGAAATCCTGCATAGTTCTAGCTCTGTCCTTGGGGGTAGGGAGAAATATATATAGTCATTGCCAAGCTGTAGAATAGCATTCAGGAACTAGGGTAGGATCCTGGATGCTGATGCATGTGACAACCCCCGCTATGATCCTTCTGGGTCTATGAAATGCTCCTGTAGCTAATATTGTAAGTGATACACATATTCCGTTCTCCACAGGTATTGCTTCTTCTTGATTTGCCCTTGCTCTGAGGTAAGGATGTCAGAGGTTGCAAAGCTACTGGAGTATGTCTCTATCCACCCTGTAGCACTCTACTCTTTTGGGTCTATATTATTTCTTTGACAGCTTAGGTTGTCGAACGTTTAATGATCGACAGCTAAGCATCGAAGTTTCAAAATTGAGAATGGCCATATATGCAAATACTTTCTTCAGGAAATAATTCATTAGGCCGTACTGAAATAAAATTAACTTTTCAACCTAAATATAGTGGGGGGCTTCACCTCCCACACCCTCCGATGTGTGGGGCTGTGCCCCCCTAACTAAATATACCAACTCCAAGATTGCTCTACATTGGGGAAAGGGCAAATTCCTGATAATGGCCAAGCGAGTTCTTTCCACAGGAAAGAATTTGCTTATATGGCTGTTTGCAATTTTGAAACTTCGATGCTTAGGTGTCGATCATTGAGCATTCGACAACCTAAGTTGTCGAAGAAATAATATAGACCCTACTATTTCTACCAGATGCAGACCATATAAAGTTAAACAGGGTCTAAATACCATTATCTTCCTTGCCTGAGGTCTATCAGCAGTAGCAGCAGCATAGACATGAGCCTGCTGCACATACAGATGCAGAGGAGCAGCAGTAGCCCCTAACATTCTTTCCCTCCAGTGTAGTTTCCTTGGCTGTATTCAAATAGGTTTTGGACTACAAGGTGAGAGGCTACACGAAGTGCACATAATTGCCTTATAACTTCTTGAACACCTATGCCATCTTGGATTGGTTGATATGGATACAATTCAGCTGCTTATGCAGTAATAGCATGCCACAATGTTTTCTGTGTTTGTGCGGCTCAACAAATTGTGTAGAGCCACTTATTGAATATAAACCAGCATGCTATCATGTACATGTTTTGATGTGCACACAGTTACAACGATCAATGTAGGGATTATTGAATCCTACTCCATGTCTGTGATGTAACCATGTTTTCCACTTTCTCTTATGCATAGCAGTATAATGTCTGGTGATTCTCTATTCACTCAAATAAAAGTGCAGAAAAGGAAAAGAAATAACTTATTGTCAGTCTGGTTCGGCTTGTGTGTGTCAACGCAGTGAAGCAGTAGTTGCACCTTGTGTACTTGGTAAGGCCTTGCTTGTTGAACAATACAGCCAGGTGTAAAGGAGCAGACAAAGAACAGGCCATACGGGCCGAATCATTATAGACCAGAACAATCTAAGGTGATACTATCTGGGCTAAAGTTACCAGGACCCATCATGGATCTAAGCATATAGGTAGTATGAGCTGAACAGCACCTATCAGCCATAAATAAGGTGAAATACTGAGGACAGAAAGCATCCATCCATATAACTAAATGAACAGTTCTTGGGGGAAAAAAACGTCTTTTAACTTTTTTTTTACTTGATTGTAATTTGTTGTAAATGCCAGCTTTATTTCTCAATTTAGAATTTGTACAAGCACTAGAAGAAATGAGACTCTCATACCATGTTAATGCTTTATTTATTCAGTGGGGAAATATGGAGGGTTTTACGATGTGCATTAATCCATAGTCTAATTTGCTTAATAGAGTTGTTTAAAAATGTAAGGCTTTTTTTCTATTTGCATTTTGACAGAAGTCATGTTTGCCATCTGACCCCATTTGCCTAAATTATTTTTGTAACATTTTTGTCATCCATCTGCATTATGATCTGACAAATATAATATGTGAGTAGTTCAGTAAAGTAATATGAGAAATCTTTTCTTTTTGTAACACTGTACATTTCTAACAGTAGAGGATTTTCCATGGTTTATGAATTGGACCAACCACCTATATGTGAGAGATGCTATGAAGTTGTAAATATTTCTAAAAATTTGACTTGTTCCAATCAAATTTTGTAATTATCACTGTAAAGAAATGTTTGAATGCCACATCTCTGTATAATTAATTATTAAAATAATTGGGAAAGGTTATTGCCGTTAAAAAGGGTAAAAATACTTGGGCCATTTCTGCAGATACATCTTCTTGCATAACTACATACATACATGCATAAACAGATATGTATATAAATACATGACTATAATTTAACACAATACCATAGTTTTTAACATTTTAAAATTTTAGGAACAATAGATATTACTGGGTGTGAAGAACAGTTAACAATTCCAGCTTTAAATTTCATATATTCATTTTGAGATATGAGACAAGGCACCTTTGTGGGATTGCAAACATTAATTGTTACTGCATGTATTGATAAATTAGTTTGCCCAAATCAGAATTTTTATGTTACAAGATAAAACTTTTTGGAGACATTATCAGCTTTGTCTTTTCACATGAAGGAAGATGAATGTAAAGATTTATCAGTCACTGTTTTTTGAAGACATGGATAAATGTCTAAGAATACAAATTATTTCTAGAAGAATATTACAGTGAGGGCATATATATATATATATATACACACATTTTTTTTTTTTTTTTTTTTTTTTTTTTGCTGGGCTAGATGATGTTAGACACAACTATGTTATGTATTCTTTATGACAGTGGTCCCTACATTTGCCCTCTTTCTGGTTATTTGTTAAGCCTCATTTTAGTTTTGATACATTCAGTTTTAAAATTAGGTTTCTATAGCACTTTTAAGAATACTTACAGTAATAAAATTATATGCCCAAGAAATATATATATATATATATATATATATATATATATATATATATATATATATATATTAAAATAAAACAATCATTTAAAACTTATTCAATTTTTGCTTCATTACCCCATCCTTTACCAAAGGATAGTGTAGTACAATAACTATAATCACTATAAACAGTAAAGATTAAAAAAAGCATCCTTTCTCTATGATTCATTCCAAAGGAAATGGAAATATGATGAAATAATTTGTCTAAATGGAAGTAGTGAATCAGTGTGATCTTGCTTTAACCTGACTAATATAGTTTTACGAATGGAATGCCTTGGGTTCCTTTCATCTCTGAATAATATTTCTCATGATTGTGTGCCCATCTGTGACTTTCTAGGTGCAACAGTACTGAGCAGTATTAAACATTTTTTAAAATTCTATGATAATCACTAGGAAGGAAAATGTAATATGAGCACAAATCCTGCAGTAGTCCAGAAGGGTATTAGTATAGAATATACACAATTTTCATCCTATAAGGCATGTTTGATCTTTATGGCTTATATGAGAATTATGCTCTGTGTTTTGTGTGCAAGAGTTGTGGCATATAGTTTAGTACATTAAGGTACTAAGGGACATGTGCCTGTTGTGAACTAGATGATATGGAAGTTTATTGGTCTTGGGTAGGTCAGTCATAATCAAATCAATTGCAGGACAAGGTAGAGAAACAATTTAAAAACATGCAGAAATTAAGTTGCTATTAGGGGTAGTAGCTAACTTTTAATTGCAATATATGAATTAGTGTTTTGCTCATGGATTTTTCAGTTAACCCCTGCTTAACTTCTTTTAATTGATTAGATTTGTCCAGTTCAACTTTATGATTAAGATTTAGGTTCTGAAATTAAATGCTATTTATTTTAATTATATGTTAACTAAGAGTTGCAACACCTGAATATACATTTTAGTGAAAGGATTTCATGAGGGAATTGTTGATTGCTTTCTAATTGATGTGTCATCCATGAACCATGTGAATCTTTCAGTCCTGAATGTTCATTTGTTCTCACTGTACTTTGAGCCTGTTAGACTAGAGGTTACCAGGATTTCACTTTGTTTCCCATGCTCTAGTAGAAGCTTTAGGAAA
>NC_056748.1:1071050778-1071265778 GCF_019279795.1 Protopterus annectens
CTGCTGTTCTGCATGCATATATGCAACAGGATCATATCTATGCTTCTGCTGCAGATAAACCTCATGCAAGGAGGATAAGGGTGTTTAGACCCTGTTTAACTTTTCATGGTTTGTATGATGTAGAAATAGCAGAGCACTACAGCATGGATAGAACGACACTAAAAGAACTCTGCAACATCTGTTGTCCTCACCTGAGAGCAAGGGCAAACTGAGGGGAACCAATACCTTAGGAGACCAATGTATGTGTAGTACATAGAATACTTAGATACAGGATCCTTTCAGAGACCCATGGGGAATGCTGGAGATGTCATAGGCATCATCATATGTGATCCTACACCAATTCCTGAATGCTATGCTACAGCATGGCAGTGACTTTATATATATATATATATATATATATATATATATATATATATATATATATATTTCCCCTTATCACCAAGGACAGAGCTAGAACTATGCTGGAGTTCTGCTTCATAGTACACTTCCCTGACGTCTTGGGTACCATAGACTGCATGCACATTTAGATCAAAGCAGCACCCATGGAAAAGGGAAAGGGCTACATCAACAGACAGGGGTTCCACTCCATTAATTGCCAGTAAATGCATAATGCTAAGGAAATCATCTTGAATATGCGTGCTGGCAATCCTAGCAGTGACCATGACTCCCCTATCTGGCACAACTCGCAGCTCCACCAGAGGTTTTCCAAGGGTGAGGTCTCACATGGACATTTACTGGGTGTTGCAGGGTATGCACTCAAGCCATGGCTGATGAAGCCCATCAAAAATGCACACACACCCATGGAGGAATGCCGTAATGAGACACATGCTCAAAGAAGAAATATCATAGAACATTTTTTTGGGCTGTTGAAGTCATGGTTTCAGTGCCTAGATACATCATGAGGGCTCTGCAGTACAATCCCAGTACTTGTACCAAAATTATCACAGTCTGTGCTATTGTACATAATATCATCCTGCGAAAACAGCTATAGCAAGAACACCAAGGCTAGAAGAAAATGTTCCACCACCACTAGCAAGGTCACCACGTCATCATGGATGACAGGATTCACAGGTGGAACACCAAGCTGCAATGGGTGTAGGTAGATGTAGCTGTGCAAAATATGCCCTCACCCTTTCCAAGAAGCAATGGATAACACACTTGCTCGCCACCTAAGAGGAATACCTTTCATCTTATGCACATGCATAAAGTAAACTTGATGCCAGGAAATGTTCACAACCTTTACTTACCCATGTAATGGCTGTGTACTGCTAGCATCACACAGAGTCAGTCCTGAATGGCACAAGTTGTAAATGCAGGACTATTAAGGTAAGTGTTGAATGTGTAAAAAAAATAAATGTGTAAAAATATGAATGACTATCAGATACCTGCAACTTGTCACTTGAAAGTGTACCTAAGTAGATTGTTGTGAGGTTTCCAGCAATGGCATCAATATGTGATATGACTGACTTATGTAATATATATTTATGCAGTGTTTCAACTAACATGACTCATGCACCTCAAATACACATCATAGAAAAATCAGTCCAAACTGTACTTATTCATACAGTCTTACAAGTGGAGTAATAAGCATGGCTGCTGTACCAATGATTTAAAAGTAGGAATCACAACATTAAAATGCTGTAATAAATCACAAGAAATTTCCAAATGACATCACCTATGCATAGCCTAAGCACTCAGTTAACTTTACACCCTATGTGTCAGGCATATACATGTGCAACCCTGAATCACAAAGATAGAAACAAGGTGATGGCACAGTTATCATCATTTGCACAGGGTAGGGGGACAGGAGGCCAAGACTGACACCAAAGTAGTGAGTGTGTGTGATTAAGAAACACAGCCAGGCAGGAATGTAGATAATATTAAATGACGACTGAGACAGAATGACCCGAAACCCTCATTAATGCCTCACATAGCTGGCATGTTAGGGTGTCTGTATGACACTCTGTGTGAAATGTGTGTGTGAGTGTCTGCATGAACACAACCAAGATCTGTGCTAACAATACATCCTAGCATGTAGAACAGGTGTAACCCATGCATGGTAGAGGTATCAATTTATTGTCGTCACCCCTGACTTCAAGAACTGGCCCTGCCAGGAGTTGCACTGTCATGTCCATGACCATGGTAAGATGTGGTGGTGCTACCTGAATGTGAGCAATGTCTGCTGGATGAGCTCTCCTTGTGGCTATGCCCAGGTCCTACTATGTGTGGGTTTGGACACCTCAAGCACTGATGGAGCAGTTCCACTATGAGAGTGGGAGTGGGCATGGATATGTTAGCTAACATCAGATGCTTTTGTGGCCCTATGACCCCATGGACAGATGTTCCATCACAGGCACTGTCCATTCCATTGTGGCATTCATCCAATCCACTGAATCATCCACATGATGGAGGCAGTCATGCACATCAGCTTGTGCCACATCTAGAAGCTTAATAATTTCCTTGGAGACCATAGTGGAATGTGCCTGTGCCTCCATGATAGCCCTAAACATATGTTGAGTGGCACATAATGAAACATCAGCATCAAGTGGAGGACAGTCAACACCCCTTTGAACCCCCTGTGTGCCACCTCACTCACCCTCCTGCTATGACCAGAGCCAGCTGACACTGAAACTGCAGTAACCACTCTTATCTGATCAACTGAGTCATCCTCAACCTGTCCACTATCTGAGAGCTCAGTGGAATAGACATGTGTTAGCATACTGACTCTTAAGGAAATCCAGGGGATATGTGAGTCATAACCTCAATGTCAGACTCAAACTCTGCATCCTTGAATGTGGCTCCATTTGGCTACCATCCTCCTCATCAGAGCCTACTGATACTCTGACATCAGGTGGTAGCAGTCCTACATTTCCACTACCAGGATCACCACCTGTGTTAATAAGCAATAAACACAGGAAAGAAATCACTACTGTCCTAAATATTAACCTAAAACATCTGAGCAAAAAGTAATACTAGTCACACAAGTGCAGATTATACCGCAGTACAGACCTCATTACAATCATCTCACATGTACTGCTAATACATATTTATGCAGTACAGACCGCATTACAATTGTCTCACATGTACTGCTAATACATATTTACGCAGTACAGACCTCATTACAATTGCCTCACATGTACTGCTAATACATATTTACGCAGTACAGACCTCATTACAATCGTCTCACATGTGCTGCTAATACATATTTATGCAGTACAGACCTCATTACAATCATCTCACATGTACTGCTAATACATATTTACACAGTACAGACCTCATTACAACCATCTCACATGTACTGCTAATACATATTTATGCAGTACAGACCTCATTACAACCGTCTGACATGTACTGCTAATACATATTTATTCAGTACAGACCTCATTACAATTGTCTCACATGTACTGCTAATACATATTTAAGTGATGCTTAGTAAGAACAAAAACAAAAAATACTTACCATGTGCAGATGTCTCAACACTTTGCAGGGAGTATGGGCCTGGAAGAAATGGAACAATGAAAGGACAGCAATTAATCATCACAATGGGAATAACACAGGGACAGTGATTAGACAATTGCCTATATGCTTTGTAAGAAATGGCCCTAACTGAAGCTTGTCTTAGCTGTCCACTCATACCCATGTCTATTGAGCAACTCTCTTGTATAACTATGAATTATCAATAGCTACAGATAGAAAAAAACAAGTATCACAAACAGTAGCAGCCAAATTATATTTTAGTTTATAAGCCAATATAATGTTGCCATTGTAAGCTTACATGGAATCTGCTCCTGAGACACACTTGTTCTCCCAGCCACATCAGCACCAACATCAAGCACATGGTGCATAGGATCCCCTGAAATGTTGGCATCTCTGACAGTGGACAGGAATTCTTCTTTTGGTGTCATTGATGACATGGTAGCAGGATCACCACCCATAGCCAGGGAAACTGCAGACACCCTCCTCCTTGCCAATGAAATTCTGCAGTGGCCCAATACAACACCTGATCATAATTGCGGCCACAACCACCAACTGTGTTTGCATTGGCAACTAACTGGTTCAACCTGTGTTCCTCTTGGACAGGGGCAATAGATGCTGATTTTAGTGTCTGCTTGAACAGACACCCTTGGGAACATGGTTTGAACTTGGCTAGGCTTGTAAGGACTCTGAGGCCATTAGCCTAGTAATGTCCTATGATCTTATGATCCTATGGTCCACATCTCCTTTCTGGAGCCATATCCTCCCAGCCTCTCTCAAGAAGGAAGGCTCTATGGCATAAGTCTCAACCTTTTAAGAGGCCAGTGTGGAACACAAACCCTAGCAATGTGTGACAAACAGTCAAAATGTGGAACACCAAATTTTTGCACTACACAAAACATGCTTTTGCCATGAGACCTGGTAGAACATTTGTAAAATCCAATAAGACACATGAGTCAGATCCAAAAATTTTATTTTACAAGCTGCAATACCATAATCACATTACAAGTACATGAAACAGCACTTCTGTACAAATCAAAACTAAAATCACATGGTCCTTAATACCACTTGCTACATTTATTACATCTTCTAAATAGACCTGTTAGAAGTCACACAACCAATTCCATATATACACTGAGTGCAAGAATAGCATCCTATAATACATTAGATGCACCAGATGTACACTTACTGTATGCTGCTGCTGTGACTTTCTTAGCAGCATCTAACACATGTTTTGACAGCTTAAGATCGCAGCAGTTCAGTTCTTTGTTCATTTTAACTGCTAATAAACAGTTCAATGTTTTTACACTGAGAGACTAACATAATTTAGTCTTTACTTTCCACACCATGCTGAATGTTCTTTCAGCTTGTGCATTTGAGTACAGCAAGCAAAGCAGAGTCATCATCAGCTGCTTAATGTGTCAGTTTCCCATCAAAGCAAAAGTCCCTCAGAAGGTGTACCCAGTACTTGGCCACACATGGGTGGGGCCCATCTACTGGACCTGTCAGGATCCCTGTGTCCTCAATCTGATGCTGCGTAAACTCATCAATTAATTGTTCAGCCTCAGCATCATTTTCACCGACAACCAGATGGAAACCAACATCCCTGACAAGTCCCAAAGAAATGCCCAGTTTTTTGATAGGATTAATAAGGAATGCAGCAACTTTCATTAAGTGATCCTGCATGGGAAACTTTTTAAGTATTTTCTGCAGCACTACAGAATAAAAAGCTGTAACTTTTTTTTTTATAAAAGTTAAATTCAATAACTGTGCTGACAATATCCTTCTTATGGCTATTCATGTACTGTTTGACTTCATAGCCAGTACACAGCTCACTGTTTGGCAGAACAGAGTTACTGTCAGTCAACACTGAAACATCACTGTGCTTGATTAGTCTGACAGCAGCTGCAGGTCTGAGGAGTCTGCCAGCATTCTGCTTCAGGAGTTTAAATACAGTGGCATGCAGTGTCAGTAGCTGCAGGTCTGAAGAGTCTGCCAGCGTACTGCTGCAGGAGTTTACACACAGTGGCATGCAGTGTCAGTAGCTGGAGATCTGAGGAGTCTGCCAGCATACTGCTGCAGGAGTTTAAACACAGTGGCATGCAGTGTCAGTAGCTGCAGGTCTGAAGAGTCTGCCAGCATGCTGCTGCAGGAGTTTAAACACAGTGGCATGCAGTGTCAGCAGCTGACTCTTTCAGATTTGAAGCTGAATGCTGAACTCCAATACAAGTTCCAGTGTATACTTAAGAAACATAAAAATTATATACAATTAATGACTCTGTAGGTGTTAGAAATTAAGTCCATCTTAGCAGACAGTGGCCCTGCAGACAAAAAAATATGAATTTAGAGCTGGCCACATGGCCAGGGTTCTTTTAATTACCTTCTCAAGACTCAGTCATTTAGTAGGCGCATGTCTAATAATCCTGAAGGGGCTAGTGTCTGTAAATAAAACAAATTCTTGCAGTTTTTGTTGTCTTTGTGCACTGGAACTGAAATGGCAGTACAAATCGGATATAAGTTCTTCAGCTGGTGACTGTATTGCTTTTACACCAGCCTTCTTACATAGATCTGCCAGGTGGCACAGACACCCCACATTTATAATGGTGGGCTTTACCTTCTTTAAACAAAATAGCACAGAATTGCGTTTTCCAATCAATGAGGTAACATTGCCTGAAGAAAAGGGCACAGTGTTGGAAACTGGAATGTTACATTTTGTCAGAGTGGAAATAAAGCATGAAGCAATACTTATTCACTTTCTGACACACATTCTGGCTTATGAAGGAACCGTGTTACATTTTGCCTGCCATCAAAGTAACCAACAAGAATCACGAACAGTTTGTCACTGCCCATGTCTGTGCTTTGGTCCATATACACACAGAATGGTGATTTCCCAAAAGTTTATCATCACCCATGCCTGTGCTTTTTACTCCCCTTCCCACCCACCCCCACATCAATTACCTTTATACCTGTACACCACACCCAACCCAAACCATTTCCACCTCCCTCACACCTTCCAACCTTTAAATTCAACCATCCAGTTAACCCTCAATTCACCACTGAAACCAGTACACACATCTTCTCTGCTCTTGCCATTCATCATCACTTACTAATCCCAAGTACACTACGACTCCACTATCAAATCCCTCTCACCCACAACTCCTACTATACACCATAAGTATCTCTTTACTACTAGTGTTGTCCTCCATTACCTGCTATCAAACTCACCTTAATTACACCCTAATCATCCCCAACAAATGTACATCCCTTAACAATCTAAACCCCATACCTTATACTCAACTAGCCCTGTACCTCTACCAACCCTCAATACTCTACTTCCTAGCACACAAAATACACCCAACAAACAGGCAATCCCACACTACTTTAAAACACATTAAAACCTTCAATAAACTAATCATATTCTATTTACAACTAAAAACTAAACTTATACGCTATGGTGACATACATCCCAACCCAGGTCTACTAAATCCATACACACCTAACCCAGACCTAAATAATACCCTACTCCACAGAAACAAAACCTCACTCCTCATTATAAATCTAAATGTTAGAAGTTTTGACGCCCCGTGCCCTGGCCCAGCAAACAAGGAGCCTCAATCCTCACCACTGACACCAGAGAGGGCGACTCCTTGAAGAGGAAAGGATAACTAATACACACAGTAAAGTACAATTTTCCTTAAATGCACATAGAGATCACAGTCAGTCTAGGGCTGGTTGCTCCCTTACTCACCAGGTCCCCAATACGACTCCCCACTGGCACAGCTCTAGGGTCCAGGTTTCAGCCTAGCTGGGCAAGCTAAAACCTCCAGTACCCTCTCTGTCCAACCAGTGCTTCATGTCCCTGCCCAAGTAGCTGACACAACACACACACATACTTTGAGAAGAGGTTATACAACTACACAGACCCTCCTGGGAAAAGGCTGGCACAGGTTCTCCAGCTGTGCCCTTCTTACCCAGACTATACGGTAATAATTCCTGCCACCACCCAGCTAATAATTATCAGCTACTAAAAGGCCCTTAAAAGGGTGTTCAATTATTACTGTGCAATATTATAATCCAATGGTAGTATGACTAGACAGTCAAGGCTTAATTTGGAGTGACTTAGACAGTAAAATCTGTAAATATGTAATGTACTTTAGAGGTTAAATTATCTCTACATAAACCAGACACAGGTAAAGGTTTTAAAATATTTAATAATAAATAATTAAAACACAAGACAATACTACTACACCACAGAGATATCTAAGAGTTCAGAGATCACACAGAAACTTAAAACAATACAGTAGGAAAGATCTAATTTCAAAGAAAAATACATGGTCTAACCTTCTTCTAAGTTAAACTATTCCTAAGAGAAATCACAGTGCTATTATCTTACTTACATACATAAAGAGCAAGCAGTGCTGGGTTAGCTAATCAAGATCAAAATGCTTACAGTCTCTCATTGAACAATAGATTTTAAACACTAATCAACAGCTCTGCTGAGGCTTTCCCAAATTACATCATTTTGACACTTAGGTTTTCTCAGGCCACAAACTGCATTACTTAGCAGTGTTGGAGAGAAGTCTTTTAGCTTATCTGTGGGAGTGGTAAGCACTAGGTAACCTATCTACCACAGGAGGAGTGGTTTCTGGCCCAGATATTATAGTTTATTGGCCGTTTGGGAAGCTTTTCCATCTCTTTCAACCTTCTGATTTAAAAGCCTGTGTTTGCACTTGTTTCCTGCCTTTCCTGTTACTAGTCTAGTCCAGGTACAGATTTGTTGTATTCCAGGACTCTTTGTATGCTTCTGAGCCCCCCAAGCCTTTCCGTGTTGGAGGGAAGACTTCTAGCTTATAAGTGGGAGTGGTAAGCATTAGGTAGCCTATCTACCACAAGAGGAGTAGTCCCTGGCCCAGAAATTGTAGCTATTGGCTGTTTGAGCAGTTTTTTCCATCTCTTTCAACTTTCTGGTTTGAAAGTCGCACTTGTGCCTGTTTCCCGCCTTTCCTATAACTAGCCTAGTCCAGTTACAGAGTTGCTGTATCCAGGATTGTTAGTAAGATTCTGAGCTCCCAAGCCTTTCTGTGTTGGAGGAAAGCCTTCTAGCTTATAAGTGGGATTGGTAAGCACTAGGCAGCCTATCCTCCATGGGAAGAGTGAGTTATGGCCCAGAATTTGTAGTTTATTTGGCCGTTTGGGCAGTTTTCCATCTCTTTCAACTTGCTGGCTTAAAAGCCTACATTTGTACTTGTTATCTGCCTTTCCTGTAACTAGTCTAGTCCAGGTACAGATTTGCTGTATTCCAGGACTCTGTGTAAGCTTCTGAGCCCCCAAGCCTTTCTGTGTTGGAGGAAAGCCTTCTAGCTTATCAGTGGGAGTGATAAGCATTAGGTAGCCTATCTACCACAAGAGGAGTAGTCCCTGGCCCAGAAATTGTAGCTATTGGCTGTTTGAGCAGATTTTTCCATCTCTTTCAACTTTCTGGTTTGAAAGTCGAACTTGTGCCTGTTTCCCGCCTTTCCTATAACTAGCCTAGTCCAGTTACAGAGTTGCTGTATCCAGGATTGTTAGTAAGATTCTGAGCTCCCAAGCCTTTCTGTGCTGGAAGAAAACCTTCTAGCTTATCAGTGGGAGTGGTAAGCACTAGGCAGCCTATCCTCCATGGGAAGAGTGAGTTATGGCCCAGAATTTGTAGTTTATTTGGCCGTTTGGGCAGTTTTCCATCTCTTTCAACTTGCTGGCTTAAAAGCCTACATTTGTACTTGTTCTCCACCTTTCCTTTAACTAGTCTAGTCCAGGTACAGATTTGCTGTATTCCAGGACTCTTTGTAAGCTTCTGAGCCCCCAAGCCTTTCTGTGTTGGAGGGAAGCCTTCTAGTTTATCAGTGGGAGTGGTAAGCATTAGGTAGCCTATCTACCAAAAGAGGAGTGGTTCCTGGCCCAGAAATTGTAGCTATTGGCTGTTTGGGCAGTTTTTTCCATCTCTTTCAATGTTCTGGTTTAAAAGCTGCACTTGCGCTTGTTTCCTACCTTTTCTGTAACTAGCCTAGTCCAGATACAGAGTTGCTGTATCCAGGACTGTTGGTAAGCTTCTGAGCCCCGCAAGCCTTTCTGTGTTGGAGGAAAGCCTTTTAGCTTATCAGTGGGAGTGGTAAACACTAGGTAGCCTGTCTACCATGACAGGAGATGTTCTTGGCCCAGAAATTGTAGTTTATTGACCATTTGGACAGTTTGTCCGTCTCTTTCAACTTTCTGGTTTAAAAGACCACATCTGCACTTGTTTCCCATCTTTCCTGTAAGTAACCTACTGGGAAGCACTAGAAAGCCTTAAATTGATACAAGCCTTCTAGCATAGGAGAGAGACTTTGGAGTGATTAAGTATCAGTTTTCTGTACTTTCTTGCTGTACATAACTGTTTTCCACGTAAATGCATATTTTCCAGCGTTTATTGTGATTTAAAAGCTTGTTTTTTTCACATATTGTACTTATTTGACTGCCTGTACTTTTAAAAAATTGTTTTTTATTTAACTAATTTGTTTAACTGTTGTAGGCTACACACTAACATGTGATAGCCTTTTCTGATAGTTTGTAGTTGTTTAAAGCTGTTTTAAGGGTATTATTTACTGTTTTTGCCTTATCTTTTCAAAAAAAACAAACAAAAAAAAATCATTGTTTCCCACCTTTCCAAGCTAGTATAGTCCAGTTTTCAGGCTAGTGCTGAATTCAGAGCTGTGATACTAGTTTCTGAGTTGCCCATACCTTACTTGGATAGAAGGAAGTTTCTCTGTTCACCTCCCACCCACAGAGAGGGGATCTTTGAGCAACCTATCTGTCATTGGAGGAGTGGTTCCAGCCCAGACGTTATTAGTTTATTGGCCATTTTGGGCTAATTTCTATTTCTTTCATTTCCCTACTATAAAAACCATGTTTGCATGGTTTTGCACACTGGGCAGTGCTGGTTAGCTATGGTTAAATTATTCCCGGCTCCACTAAGTCTCCTCTTCAGTTTTTCCCTTGAAACTAGTCTAACTCTTAACCTAAGCACTCAAAAAGCATCTTACAGCTCAGCACTTACTCAGACCTAAAAGCAAGCACTAATATACCCTGACACTGATTGCCCAGCAGGGCAAGGCTCTTTATTCAACCCTCAACAACCAAGTGACTAAGCAGCTCACCCTACTATTTAGGCATGACCAAAGGGCAACTTCTGGTGCACTGCCCAGTCCAACTGGTGAATGTGGGGATCCTGAGGAATGTTACAACTGCCTCATGTACACAGACAACCTTTTCCTCCTACCACAAAACACTAACATATGCGAAAGATGCAATTATACAGCCAAACTGGAAGATAAGCTGTCTCCACCCAAGACTGGAACAGACAGTCAAGAGGAGAAGGTTAACGCTTGCACCACAACTCCAGCCACACAGAGACCTACTAAAATAACACTGGCAAAAAATACACATAAATACAAAAAATCGTACTCGGAGGCTCTAAATAGAAACCTGCAAAAGCATCAGAGACCTCCAACGCAGACACCCAAACAACCTACACTTCCCGTCACAAACCAGACAACACATAAAACACAAAATCAGTGTGCCGCACAATCACAGCCCTTAAGGCAAAATAACATACCTAACACACTAGTAATAGGTGACTCTATAGTCAGGCCCACTCACTAGGCTGGACAGGCAGAAGGTTACTGTTAGCTGCATGTCGGGACCCAGAATCTGCCACATAACACAAGCACTCAGGTCACTCCAGAACAAGTACAAATATGACTCTGTCATTGTTCATGTTGGTGTGAATGACCTGAGATATACCTCATGAAAAGAGACTTGGAAGAGCTCTTTGATTATGTAGCCTGGCCTGGTATGACCCTGACCCTGAGTAGCATCCTGCCCTCACCAAGAATGATACCTCAGTATAAAGAAAAAATGATAAATTTCAACAACTGGCTAAGCTTCTGGTGTCATTCAAAGGGGATCCAGTGTCTGTCAGCCTGGGATGACATGCTCGACAAGCCGCTTTGCTTTGCCAAGGCTTTTGCTGCCCCCATAGTGCCTTTTTTAGGCAAGGCTCAAAAGTCAAACCCACCTCTGTAAACAGCACAATTAACAAAAAACTGAGGGTTATGCTACTCAATGCCAGGAGTTTAAATCTCAAAATGCATGCGCTCAAAGCACTCCTCAGTAGGGAGAACATCGACAACTGTGCAGTAACTGAAAATGGGTTCAAGGCTCCAGAGAGCACCCCAGCACTACTGGGCTACAACTCATACCACACATTTTGGCCACAGAACATGGACCAAAGCACAAAAGGAGGGGGGTGTATCTATATTCATCAAGGATACCTACACCTCCAGGTTAGTGGCGCAGCATGATATCTCTGAGATCATCTATGTGCAACTAACATTGGGCAAATCTGCAATGCAAATTGTGGCCTGCTACAGATCACCCTCCATGACCCAGGACCACCACTCCACCTTTCTGGAGACACTGGAAAACATGAAGGTCCTACCAAACACCCTGATATTGGGTGATTTCAATTACCCTACCATTCACTGGGAAAACTAGTCGAGTACAAATTCTCAGGCCCAGTGCTTCCTGGAATTCATCAACTCAAATGCCCTGGATCAGCTGGTAAACTCCTTTACCAGAAGTGAGAACATATTGGACTTGGTCATCACCAACATGGGCGACAGGTGTTCCACACCGGAGTTCAACCCGTCACTGGTTAGACCAGACCATAAACTAATCACTCTGGATGTCCACACCCCACCACCACCCCCAACTAAGGAAACCACAGTAAACAACTTTTCTAAAGCAAACTTCACCTTACTTAAGACAGAGGTGGCAAGTTTCACAGCCCCCACACTAAAGGATAACGCTGCCCAAGATGCAGAAACCTTTACAAATGCACTCTATGAGCACCTACAAGGATGCATGGATTGTGCCATCCTTAGCAGAACCAAGACTCACTCCTCTAAGAGAAGGAAACCAGTTTGGTGCACCCCTGCAATAAACAGACTATACAATAGAAGTAGGAAACTAGTTCAGAAAAAAAGCAAATCCCAAGAAGGAAAGACATCCCTGATCAGTATCAGTAAGAAACTGAGTTTCCTCATGAAATCATCCAAGGCTAACTTTGAAAGAAAAATAGCCAAGGATTCAAAAGATGACCACAAAGCCTTCTTTAGCTATGTTAAGAATCTAAGTGGCAACTCGCAGATATGCACTGAACCAGTGCAAAATACCACAAAATATACTAAACCTACTGACATTGCCAACATCCTGGCATATAGATTCAGTGCAAACTTTACCCCCCTCTCACCTCCAAAAGGGCCCACAACAATACTGGAAAAGTGTAGTGTCCCAAAAATCACAGGTGCACAGGTGAAAACAGCCCTTTCAAAAGCCAAAAACACAGCGTCAATGGGACCAGATGGTGTCCCAGGCTGCGTCTTGCATGAACTACAGAACAAACTAACCCCCCACCTAAACACAATGTTCATCCTCAGCCTCTCCACAGGCTATGTGCCTATAGAATGATGCACAGCAACGGTTATTCCTCTCCACAAAGGAGGGGCCACAACTGACCCTGGTAACTATCGCCCCATAAGCCTGACTAGCCTGGTCTGCAAGGCTATGGAGTGCATCATCATGGAACTCATTAACAAAGACATTGGGAACTTCCAAACACTTGACCCGACCCAATTCAGCTTTGTTAAGGGCAGATCATGCCTACTAAACCTGGTTGATTTCTTCGAGACAGTCACCAAGGCCATAGATGAGGGAAAGGTGGTTCACACAGCTTACTTTGACCTCGCCAAGACTTTTGACAACATTCCCCACTCGGGTATTACAGAAAAACTCACCTGCTTGAACATAAACCCAAATGCCACGAGATGGGTTGCCAACTGGCTTACAGACAGAACTCATACGGTAAGAATAGCGGGCTCCAGGTCCGACTCTAAACCAGTCACAAGTGGTGTCCCACAAGGCTCGGTCCTGGGACTCCTACTGTTCGGCATATACTTTTCAGAAGTAGAGGCAAACACAGGAGGACTATGGCTAACCAAGTTCACCGATGAATGCAAATTGGAAGCCATAATTGACTCTCCGGCTGACACAGACATCCTCCAAAAGGGCCTTACTGAGATGGACACCTGGTGTCAAACGTCATGGCCTCAAGCTAAATGCCAAAAAATGCATAGTCATTCCATTTAGGAAAAACAAAACACCCATGAATTACCACATAGGTGGCAGACCCTTAATACAGAAGAGGTAATAAGAGATCTGGGGACCCAGGTAGATAGTAATCTCTCCTTTGACAATCATATTGCCAAAGTAGTTAGAAAATCCTTCTGTGTGGCCCATCTAATTACTAAAGGGTTCGCATCTAGAAATAAAGAGGTTATAGTGCCGCTCTACTCATCACTCATTAGACCCATCATAGAGTACAATGCCCCATTTGGGATGTACTTCACAAGACACTTCCAACAGCTGGAAAGACCACAAAAGTACCTCACCAAGAGGATTACTGGTCTCAAACATATGTCCTATGCAGCCCGACTGAAAAAACTCCGGCTGTACTCAGTGGCATATCGCTTACTCAGAGGTGATCTCTGCCTGACTTACAAAGCCATGTCCAACTCAGAATTGATGGACCTGCTCCACCTAAAGAAATCCAAATCACTGCGAGCCATGCGCTCTAGTGAGCTAAACCTCACCACAACAATAAATAGAACATGCTGGAGGGATAGATTTCTGTCACAGAGACTCCCCATGATTTGGAACAAAATTCCAAATTACATCAGGCAGAGCCCCTCACTAACACTCTTCAAGAGAAACCTTGACGAGTGGATGGGTAAAAGAAAATACACCCCTGGGATCACTTCATTAGCTCTGCTTGACAGAGGATCAGTTAATTAATCAATAGGGTGGCGAAAGCCTACATACTCCGGCTAGGCTTATAAATGCCCTCGGGCAGTTAGCCTAGTACCTACCTATGAACCTATGAACACCTGCTCAGGAAACTACAACACTACAAGGCATTTCATATATACACTCTAGCAGAAACTAGAGCAATAAAGCACCTTCCACATGTAAATTCTGGCCCTTAACTTTAACCTTTCAAACAATGGGCATGAAACCTTTATCCAGACCCACTGGAGCCAACTTGTAAACATCAAAGAGATTCATAAGATTTTTTCAACTTCTAAAGACACATTTGAAATGCGTGGCTTTGTTTTCCTTACAGCAGATGGCAATGTTGCAACAATCTTGAAGTTCACATTTTACAGTGTTTTCTTTCATTTAAAAACACAAGCCTGTATTTTACATTTATTTATACAATTGATAGAATTATGTATCAGATTCTATTTAACTAGGCTGGCAGCCTTCGCCCATCTTCCTCCAGTCTTCACAGAAGTATCCTGAACAAAGTCCATGACCTCCATACCTTACTCTCCCTTTATCAACCTGATATTATCATACTTACGGAGACCTGGCTTAAACCAGAAATCCATGATAATGAAATCACAGCACCAGGCTACAGTATAATTCAGAGTGGCAGATTAGGAAAGAGGGGTGGGGGAGCAGCCATTCTCTGTAAAAACCACTTCAGCCTAGAAAAACTAGACATTACAACCCCAGACCTCGAAAACGTTGAACTCACCCTCACTAGAATAAAACTTAACCCATACATAAATATTAATATTATAGGGTGCTATATCCCTCCAGGCAACAATATTTCCATTACAGAAATTCTGCTAGAATGGATATCTAACCCCCCCCCCCCCCAAGAAAACATCCTTTTAGGTGACCTTAACATTGAATAGAACAACTGCACCAGTCAAAACCCACTCTCCCACATCAACCTACCTGGACTAACCCAACTTATAACTTCCCCCACTATAACAGACAAAAGAACCAAACATCAATCCATACTGGACTGAATACTTGTATCGCATCTTTCCCTAATATCCCTAGCAGGGTGTCTGCCAGGCACCCTCAGCGACCACCAAGCTACTTTTCTACTAAGAAGTAAAACACCCCAACTGACCCAAGTAACTGTGCGAGAAATTAGGAACACAAAACATTTTAACCTATCCAACTTTAACAATGACCTAAAAATATGTAACTGGATGGCCTAAAAAACTTAGACCTCGATGAAGCAGTACTATACTTCAACACAACCTTCACAAATATACTTAACCATCATGCCCCACCCAGAACCACTAGAATTAAGGCCAGACATACCCCCTGGCTAACTCTAGACACTAAAACATTCCTCAAAAATAGAAATAAAGCCTGGACAAACCTTCATAACAGCAAATCCCAAGTAGATAAACAAAAATAGCTTGAACTACACAACAAAGCCAAAAAACGTATCTAAACAGACAAAATCTCCTATTAGCAAAATATGCAGAACAAACATATAAACAACCCAAAAAAGTTCTGGGCAGCAATCAACTCTGTATTACAACCAGGGAAAACATCCACCCCCACTCCAAAAACAACAAATAACCATGATAATATCCCCACACAGTTCAATAAATTCTTTACAGAAACAATCCAAGCCCTTGCAAATAACCAGCCTAGCTCCAACAACCCCACTTCAACAACAACCCCCTCTTCACCAGAAATATTGATCAATGGCCTCAACTTTAGCTTCAACCCAGTACCTACCAAGACCATACTAAAACTACTACTAAAACTCAAGACAACCATCCTAGCCACTGATAAGCTACCTACTGAATACCTTCAACTAGCCGGAGAAGCTATCGCCTACCCAGTCTCCATCCTAATAAATAGATCCATCTCCGAGTATAAGGTATCCCAGCTATGGAAAATATCTCATATAATTCCACTGCACAAAGGTGGTAGCTCTCTTGAACTCAATAACTATCACCCTATAGCAATACTGCCCCCCTTATCAAAACTTCTTGAGAGAGTCGTACATATGCAATTGATGAAGTACCTCCTAGAAAACAAACTACTATCCACACAGCAGCACAGCTTTAGACCCTTACACAGCACCTCGACTGATTTACTAATACTGTCAATAATCACAGAAACAATGAACTGCTTGTATCAGCTACATTCTTAGATTTATTCAAAGCTTTTGACATGGTCAACCATGCAAAGCTCCTTCACTCACTATCCACCCTAAAGCTTAGTAACTCTACTATTTCTTGGTTTACGAGCTATCAAGATGACAGGCAGCAAGCTGTAATATAGCAAAACCAAATCTCTCCCTTATTGCCTGTCTTCCTAGGAGTTCCCCAAGGCTCCATCTTGGGTCCATTGCTCTTCACTCTATTTACAAATCAACTCCCAGCCAACATTCCTAAAGCCTCAATAGTGCAGTATGCAGATGATATGCGCTGTCAAGTCACTAGACATCCTCCTCTCCCAAACACAAGAATGCTTTTCCCTAGCTGAAACTTGGATCACCAATCAAAACCTCATTCTTAACCCAGCTAAAACAAAAGTACTCCTCTTTAGCTCCCACGGATCTATACTCCCCTCAGATAGCTTCATAATCTCCTCAAATAACAATACCACCATTACCCCTACCAATCACACCAAACTGCTAGGCATGAAATTGACAACCATCTTAGATTTGACCTACACATTTCCCTAACCATAAAAAAGTACATAAAAAACTTGGCACACTCTATCGAAACAAACAATTTCTCTTTAACCACTCCAAAATAACAATAGCCAGAACACACCTATCTACCTTACTCTATCCCTCTCCTGTTCTTACTAATCTCCGCAAAACTGACCTAAACAAACTCGACAGTTGCTATAACAAGATAGCTAGATTTGCTACTGGTTCATTCTTTAGAACACATCACTGTGAATGCCTCAAAACACTCAGCTGGTTAGAACTCCCCTAATACTCCAATTCATTTAACTATCACTGGCTCACAAATTACTACATCACTCAAACAACACCCCAGCTCTACAACAAGTACTTCAAACCTACACCACCACTAGTACCCTAAGATCTAGCATACAAAACCTCCTTAAGATTACCAAATTTAAGAATGAGGCAGGAAAATCCATCTACAGCCACTATATTTCTAAAATTTGGAACTCCCTTCCTGCCCGTATAACAAGCAGCAACTCCTCAACCCAATTCAATAAACTACTTAAAATTCACTTCATGAATAACACACTATGCTCCTGTCTCACCTCTGGCTAGCTTAGCTACAAACCTATCATGTATACAAAACAAATAGTAATGCCTTATATCTAGACTGTTGCACAAATTGTACTTTCAGCCTCCCTAGTGAGGAATGAAATGTATCTCATGAATGTTGTCCATTGTACTGCCTTCCATTTTGCTCTACTATGTTTCATTATAATTACATATGATTGACTTATGCTAACATTTGTGTAACCTGACTATTACTAGTATTTAATTTACTGTCTCTATTATCTGTTAACTATAAAACTGTATCTCTTGGAGCTTTTCTCCCTGGAACGCAGCTGAAAATGGACTAATATCCAGTCGGACTTTTCCGGTTAAAAAATGTAAAATAAAATAAAATAAATAAAATTTGGTCCATATGCACACAGAATGATGATTTTCCAACAGTTTACCGTCACCCATGCCTGTGCTTTGGTCCATATACACATAGAATGGTGATTTTGGCAGACAGCAGCAATGTCGTTCTGATAATGAGGCTCCAAAACATCCTGTGCAATGCATGATGCCTTCGTTGGTCCACATGTCATTTTCCTGAGAATATCGTGATCCTCTCCACATTTCTTCATAAATTTCAGGATGTGTTCTCCTACTGCAAATGTCAAGTTGTGTTTAGAAAGGAGCGACACTAAACCAAAGTCTGCCTCAACAACCTTTGTTTTCGCTAAAATCTGAGGTCCAGAGAAGTCTGCCATAGTCCTTCCAGCTGCATGCTTACAATTCTGTGTGTTTCTCACTGTTGGCAAGTCGTTGCAGATCATTTTGTCCACCATGATTGATTGTGAAATCTGTGTTACAGGTCTTGCAGAAAGCATATTTCATTCCACGCCTACTCACAGAAAGCCAGTCAAAGGCACTTGCCCAACTTGGCTGAAAAACTGTGAACAAAGCCAAAGAAATGGGGTTATAATATAGAAAGAAATAGTAGAACCATCTCCTCAGCATCAAAGATATGGGGAAATCGACCCACGACCTACCCACATCACTGGAAATTTACAGTCTTTGCACCATCTTCTTCTGCTAGTCTCTGCTCTTTTTGCTTACTATAAAGGCCTGCATGATCAGATTACTCACTATCTTGTTTCCACGATGACACTTGCAATCCTCCGGTGTTCAGTTGCCCACCTAACCAGTGTTGCAGAAGGGAGAGTGATTTTCATTGCAAAATGGCATTTTCAGTACACTCAAAGCACTCTTGATTATATCTCAAAATTCATGTTAAGGATAAGCAAACTCAGCATAACAAATGTACTTGCAAAACCCTTCAAACTGTAGTATGAAATGTGCCTAAGCAGTAGCAATGGATATATAAACTACATCGTGACCATACTACCTGCATATGGATATATAAACTACATCGTGACCGTACTACCTGCATATGGATATATAAACTACATCGTGACCATACTACCTGCATATGGATATATAAACTACATTGTGACCATACTACCTGCATATGGATACATAAACTACATCGTGACCATACTACCTGCATATGGATATATAAACTACATCGTGACCATACTACCTGCATATGGATACATAAACTACATTGTGACCATACTACCTGCATATGGATATATAAACTACATCGTGACCATATTACCTGCATATGGATATATAAACTACATCGTGACCGTACTACCTGCATATGGATATATAAACTACATCGTGACAATACTACCTGCATATGGATATATAAACTACATCGTGACCATACTACCTGCATATGGATATATAAACTACATTGTGACCATACTACCTGCATATGGATACATAAACTACATCGTGACCATACTACCTGCATATGGATATATAAACTACATCGTGACCATACTACCTGCATATGGATACATAAACTACATCGTGACCATACTACCTGCATATGGATATATAAACTACATCGTGACAATACTACCTGCATATGGATATATAAACTACATCGTGACCATACTACCTGCATATGGATATATAAACTACATTGTGACCATACTACCTGCATATGGATATATAAACTACATTGTGACCGTACTACCTGCATATGGATATATAAACTACATCGTGACCATACTACCTGCATATGGATATATAAACTACATCATGACCATACTACCTGCATATGGATACATAAACTTCATCGTGACCATACTACCTGCATTTTACTGTCACCACCTCAAATGTGTTCTCGCCCTATCCTACACCATGGTCTGTACCTGGCAAAGCTACCTTGAAAATTTAATAAAAACTATGGCCCTCAGTACTTTTACAAGAATGTGACATTTAAGACATCATGTCTTGGAACAGTCATGACTAAAGAATGCAAGATCTCACATCTTTAACCGCAAAAAAAAAAAACAAAGCATAAAGACAGACATTCCATATCCCAAAAATGTACATTTGTTGAACAAGAAATCCTAATATCTTGCTGTAAAATCAAAATAGCAAACTAACTGCAAAAGATCCATTATAAAGAAAATATACAAAGGCTGCAGTGATACTGACATGAATATGCTTAGTTTCCAATTGTAGAAACACTACTGGAAAATAATGCCACTGTGACTAAGGATTACCAGAGCAGAATGAGGTACAAATCCAGACTTAGCACAAGATATTGCTACAGTAAACTTTCAGTTAACTAGAACTCAAGCAACCAGCACTTTCAAGTAACCGGCAAAAAAAAATATCGAAGAAATACAGTATCATTTTCATGTGTTGCACTTTCTGTCCCCCCCCCCCCCACAGAAACATACCATACGTTTTCAGAGTTTTAGAGTTTTAAAAAGGAAGATAGAAATAAATTCTCTCTCTCCCCAACTTGAGAACAAGTCAAACCTGACCAGTAGTATAGGGTACAGTATTAGTCAGGCCTTTTTTTAATAGTAACTCTCAGGCAACCAGAAACTACAGTTACCCAGCATCTACCAATCCCCATGGTGTCGAGTAACTGAGAGTTTACTGTATTATTAACCTGAGACATTGGCAAAATTGGAGAATGTAAATTAAGCATTTTTGAAGTAGATGTCTATTACTGTCATTAAATGACATGCACAACATTTTCGCCAAAGGACACCAATATAGATCTCGACGAATTAGGGACAAACATAGAAATAATCAGGTAAAGACACAAAGTACCAGTGACAATTGAGACATTAACAGAATAGAGAAGGTGGATTAAGACAATTGAGACATTAACAGAATAGAGAAGGTCAACTAAAGACTTTCAGAAACAAGCTTAAAATTTTAATTCTTGTCTACTGTACAGCTCAACAAGTCAGCAACAAATCCTGAAATAATCAGGGACGATGTCACTTGCATACAAATATTTCAAGCATGAGCATTAATGCCCTTCTAACCTACCAAAACACGTGTTCCCATAATGTGTCCAGGGGGCTGTCCTTAAAAATATCTAAACTAGTGCTTGCTTTAATGTAATTTAGTAGTCAGTTCCATGCATCAGCTGCTCTTTCAGAGAACCAATTAGTACTTCTTATTCTTATAGAATCTTCTACGTAGGTTGCCCTTTTTGATAACCCCAAACATTCCCAGAGATAGCTGTCTGTAAATGTCCTATATGTCTGAATACTTGAGACATTGATGGAACAAGAGAATGTAAGCAGGGTCATAATTCCTCACCTTATCTGCAATTATTATCGATTTTAGGAGGGAGTTAAGGGAGCCGAGATAACACTGGAGTCAACAGCAGGGAATAGGCAATACACAAATATAGGAAATATAACTTCACATCAATGACACCCAAGTATAGTACACAGCTCACAGCCTTAACCCTGTGCAGCAGCTGCAAGAGCCAGAGAATGTGGGCATTACAAAGTCAGTGGTATCTTCTAGGTTTATAGGTAGATACCATGCTTACAGTCCAGGGGACAACTCGACAGCCCAGCTGAAATTCTCAGTCCCTTTCTGAGCCCTCAGTGCTCACCTTATTTTATACAACCTCTTTTGTCAAAAAAAAGATAAATATTTATAATGGACAAATGACAGCAAACACCGCATGATTACCACTTTAAGTTAGCTACAATCATTGGAGCACATAAAATACTTGAAAACATACTAACTGCCCTTTTGCAACATCTAAGTGACCATATTGCACTGCTGGGTGAGAGAACACAAAATGCACAACATGACTTTTCTTTGAGCATTTCCAAGTCTTGACATTATCAAAATGAAGTTCTATTGTAAAACCAAACTGGATATACCTTTAACAACTACTTTTTGTAAAACACCTTTCATAAAAATAACTAGCATGCCTGTACACCGAAACAAATATATATGTATTCTGAAGAAAAGACAATAGTAGCCAATGAAGCATCAGGAGGATAATTTAAGATATTATTACACCCATGTGGTGTGAATATCTGTCAAAATATATAAAAACAAAAACGTGGGATCTTCTACTGGTTTTACAATGCAAGCCCATAATAGCAGAGACTGGCAAGCAAAATAAACCATGTCTTTCAGCCTGTTAGGACAAGAATTCTGCACAAAGCTTGATATACTTTGCGAACAGAGGTCCAAAACTAGGGATACATTTTAAATATTGCTCTTATAAACATGGAAAGCTGCAACAGGACTTTTGTGCATGTATTTTTCTGAAGGATATGAAGTCTGAAACTCAAATGCCTGTTAATATCCAGCGACTTTAAATCTCATATGATAATTTGCCAGAAAAACAGAATTCTTATGTGCAACAAAAAAAAATATGATCACTGCAAAAATCTGGCTGAGGAATGCACCAAATCACGGACAAGAACACTATAGAGCCATACAATTAAATAATTATTTACTGCTTAGCCTGTTAGCGCAATAAATCCAGACAAAGGCCAAAAAATAGGGATACATTTATATTGCCTACCTCTTTAAAAACATTTGATAACTACAGCCAGGAGCTTTATCCAGTCAGCTGTTCATGTTACATGTTATGGGACAAAAGGGCTTAGCAATGTAAGAAGGTCAGAGGAAGTGGGTTGCTTTATGTCTCAGGGTAGGCAACTACAGTGCATTGAGATATGTTACCAGGTGAGCTGAGTTCTGCAACTGGTTCAAATCTGGACATTGTAGCAAAAAGTGAAGTCTGAAACAAAGAAATTAATGGATGCAGTATTCAACATAGTTATGTGAGGAGTCATCACCTTCTGTCCCTTTTTTCCATCTAACCTGTATTTTTGTTCATTTTCAAAAAATGGTTTTGGGTGAATGGCAAAATGATACTTGTGATGAATGCACACTTTAAAGCTTACACAAGTTATAAATCACATGAACAGTTGTCACAGTAGGGTTGTTAAAATCGTTCAATAATTTTATATATTCTCTGGCATCTCGGCTGAATGCCTTCCAGGGAAGATGAAAGAAGAAAGAATTCCTTTAAACTAAACCTGGAAATATAATAAGACGTCAAGCTGTAAAGTAATCTATTAGTAAAATGATTATTAGTTACTGATGATGGCCAAAAGCCACAGGAATCAAATATGTAGCAGTGAAGAAAAAAAAAAAGAGAAAAAAGATTTTCATAAAATGAAGTCAAATAAACAGCAGTAGAAGAAAAGAAAACTTTTCATAATAACAAACAAGTAACTAATCCCTGTTAAAAAAAAATATATATATATATATATACACACACACACACACACACACACACACACACACACACACACACACACACACACATAAGAGTCTACTTCACTTGTCCTAAAACTCATTTGACTGACACCCATTTGACCGACACCCAATTGACCTAAATTTCATTTGACTGACTCCCATTTCACCAACATTTAAGACATACCCCCAGATTTACTATCCTTCCATGCAGGACTCGCTTAGTCCTGCACAGAAGTGGACGTTTAGGAGCAGAACGGCAGTGTGCCATGCATATCAATGAAAGCACGCTGCCTGAGCTCCATAACAGACATGGATCGTGTACGAGTACAGGGGGCATGTCTGAGAGCAGAGCTCTCAGAATATACACGCCCCTGCAATCAAGAACAGCAGTTTAGGAATAAAAATGAGTGAGATCACTCATAGGTGTTCGCATACACCCAGCAACATCCTCCCAAGTTTATAAGAGCAATAGTTAAAACATGAAATATAAAGAAGCTTTGTTTTTTTATGAAACAGATAAAATTTAACCGTAGGTACACGGGTTTGCCCATCACTTAGCTACGTTTAATGCAGCTTAAATGGCACAAGAGGATAAAAAGCAGGATATATGCAAATAAAGCAGTACTGCAATAGTGTAGTGGGTAGAGCATTTACCTTACGAGCAGTCAGACCCGGTTCGAGTCCCACTCCAGTACATTCCATTTTCCATGTCAAATCACTTTATGACCAATATATGTTGTTGCATAACCTGCTAAATAACATATATTTGTGAACTGGAGTACTGCATTAAATGCAAATGTGAGGTTTCATTGTCATAATGTTGCAAAATCCACAGATAATCACAAGTGACCCATACAGTATATGCACACAGGAATCAGGGATACAAATCGAAGGTACAATCTGTAATGAATGATAAATCCATAGAGTTTCCAAATCCACCATCTTCCCAAGAACCATTTAACATTTCTGTCTAAATTAGTGCGGTGGTAAGCGGGAGTAAGCACTATTAAGCAGTAGTAAGCAGGAGTAAGCATTTTTAAGCAGTAGTAAGTGGGTTTAAGCCCATCTGCACGTGGGTAAGCTATGTGCACACAGGCTAAGCAATACTGAAGCTAACTCTCTGTGAGCATATTTAACCGGAGGTTAGCATTGCTTACCTTTGCGCAAACCCACTTACGATTGCTTAAAAGTGCCATAATCACTCTGTATGCAACAGCTGCTGTTCTGCCCAAAAACAAAATAAACAGCCCTTGCAGGTCTTGAACCCAGAACCCTGTACACTATAGTCATAGTAGTTAACCAGTAAGCCATCACAGCAGTACATAAAATTACGGTATCAACAAACAGATCCTCACTATAGGAATATTAAACTTAAATTGTGAAAGGAATCTGTATACAGTTTGATGTTGCATAACCTCTACATAATATAAATTTGTAAACTGGAGTACTGCATTAAGTCCAGATATGAGGTATCATTGTAATAAAGTGTTGAAATCCCCTAATAAACACAATGAATCATGGATACCAAATACATACAGAACATGTAATGAATAATAAACCAATGCCAAAAGCAAATATTATGCAAATTCAAAATTAAGCAACCCTAAGTATTGCACAGCCCAGCTTACTAGGTGTAAGCAATTTGTAGGCCAGCTAAATCAGTTTGCCCATTGGTATAACCCTTTAAGCAATGCCATCCTCAGGTAAGCAGGTTTGCCCATAGCTTAGCATTTTCAAAACTGCCCAATCATGGCAAAGTATGGGAAATCAGCCCTATTTAAACGCAACAGGCAGGAATACATCTCATAACTGGTTGCAGCTTCCCCCTGCAGGCACTATGTCTGGTATGGGTGCGCTTTCGGGCGCAGCGCTGGGGCATCCAGGAGTCCAGAGTCATGGCAGGATTTCTTGTGAAAGACCATGATATGAGACTGCTGCAGGGCCAGTACCAGGGTTCCCAATACAAAGCAGAAGCCTGGGACTGTCTCGCCCATGACCTCACCAATGACACTGGCATACCCCGAACTGGTAAGCAGGTCAGGCATCACTATGCCGACCTGTAGTGGAGAAAGGGGGATCTCTTGGATCAGTGGATCCAAGAGGCTAGGAGGATGGGGGATGTCCAGCCTTGAGTAAGTATCAGTCCACTACCTGTTTAATAATTGCCAGCTCATGTATATTATGGATAGGTATGGCTAAATATTCCTCTTATGTCTTTTACAGTGGCAGATGAGCGGGCTGCGAACCAGGAAGCCCATGTTTGTATACTGCAGTGGTTGCGACGTGAGGCAGGTTAGTAATACTCTTGCATGTACTGTCACAGGAAATAAATCTAAAAGTAGTAGTAAGTTAATTGCCTGTATAAAACCTGTATTGTTTAAGGCATGTACTACATACACCAGAGAATATAGCAGGAAGAGTCTCATATAGGTTGTATGTAAATAAAAGCATAATAGCCTGACAATAAAGGTCTAATTGCTAGACTGCATGTGTTTACTCTGGTATTATATGGCAATGTAGAGTTGCAATCTCATAATAGTACTGTGGTATTAAGCACTGTCACCTACACTGTGCTACATAAATAAAATGTGTAGGAATGTCTGTATATGACTGTTGTTATTCCAAGAGGTCATATAGTACAACTGAGAGAATCTTAGATGGAAAACAGTGAAAAGACAAAGAACAAAATGCAAATAACACACTCAACTGAGATGTGAACTGTTGTATTTTAGCACACACAGCCATGGTTCGAATCCTGGGAATGGTAGTAGGCTATATGCTGAATCATACCCCACAACTGTACAGATATGTCCAGTAAATTTCCTATCCCCCTGTCCCCCTGGCAAATCAGTGGGATGATCCCAGACGTTTAGTCAGCAAATAAGAAATACAACTGATTGTCAGACATCTATAAGAACAAACCTGTCACTCTAGCAAATCCCCAAAATGTTATGAGAGTATTAAGCCAAGTATGTCGCATCTCCACCCACATGTTCCCATGTTGTCAAGCTGTGACCAGAGTGTGTGCAGTAATAGAGTGAGATGTATGTACATAATACTAATGTGGAATCTGGTAATATGTGTGGCAACATTCAGGTAGTGCTAACAAACATTACCCCCACAGGTCTGTCAGATACGAAAACTGCCTAGAAATAAAAGATTGATATCCTGTACTGGTACGGTTTACTCTGGTATTTTATGGCATTGTTTGCATTGCAGTTTCTCTGAATAATAAGGTATTACTCATCACTGTCACCCACACTGTGCTACATAATAAAACTGTCTAGGAAATCCTGTATAAGAGTGTTGTAATTACAAGGTCAGATTGTAAAAAAACACAGGAGAATTACAGAAATCAGACAAGAGATACACAGCAATATCCACATAGCACACTCAACTGTGATGGACACTGTTTTATTTTTAGCAGACACAGCCATGGTTGGAATACTGGGTGTGGTAGTAAGCTGTATGCAGAATCATACCCCGCAAGTGTACAGAATTTTCCAGAATGTCCAGTTAATTGGCCCATATCTGCCGGCTATTACCCTGTCCCTCTGGCATATCAGTGTGCTAATCTCTGACACGTAGGCATTTCATGTAATATAACTGACTGTCAGGCTTGTACATATTTGGAAAATGTCAATGAAAACGCACCTGTCATTGTACAAATCACCAAAGGTTTAAGAGGGCAATAGTCAAAATATGTCCCAGTTCACCAGCATGTGGTCAAGACATGCCCAGAGTGTGTGCAACAAGAGATGGACCGGTATGCTCATAACATCAACCTGGAATCCGGGAATATGTGTAGAAGCAGTTAGGTAGTGTTAACAAACAATACCTCCACAGGTATACCAGGTAAGAGGTGTATAATGCAGGTAAAACTCACTTCATGTATATATTTCTCTACATACATACCACTGTCCAAAGTAAGGCCAAAGGGTAATGTACTAAAACCTGTAAGGTACAGATCACAACACTGACTAGGAAAGTAATGAGAACTACAGGAAAATACTAGTTGTTAATTGACATCTTTCTCTCCCCCCACCATATCTGCAACAATAAACTAAATACACAACTCAATCAGTATGTGCCCCATTAAATCTATTGTTGGGACATATGTCCTTTTGTTTGATAATTACTTAAATTTGTTCCTATGCATGTGCCATGTTGAAATACTCCCACATTAGTGGCATGCTACCATCAATGTACCTGCATGCTGTTATAATGTCCACTGTGGTTCCATATATGCATGTGTTCTGTTTGCTATGCAACTGTTCCATATCTGGTGTCTTGGGTTAATGGGAATATCTATGCATGCCGTTATACCTAATCCTGGAATGCGTTGACTATTACTAACCCACATATGTTTTAAATTTGAACACCATAGCACATTTGGGAAGACCAATCCCAGTGGACCCACCTGTCCCACCTCAGCTGGCCATGGCACCAGGCACCAGCACATCTGGGGCCCACCCCTGGACCTCCTTGTTCACTGGTCCTGCACCACATTCAGGTGGAACCAGCTAAGGGGATGGGGTTTGCCGCCCTGAGAGTGGGCACGGACAGGACTCTGTCACCCATCGCCAGGTCTGGGGCATGGTGCATAGCGAGCTCTGCAGGGAGTTTGGAGATCTGCTACACCAGCTTGAGGGCCGCATGTCACAACTAGAGGGTTGGCCTGGCCTCCTACTCAGCCCCCAGCACAGCCACCTTCGGGGCTGTGAAGGTGCAGTGGTGACTGCCCATGGATGGGGACCTCTGTCCCACTGTATCCACTAGGGAGATCATGGGCTTCCAATTTCCAAACACCCCTCACCATCAAGGTGTTTACCTCCCACATGTGTCATATACCACCTCTGTATGCTGTTTTGTCTGTTAACCTACCCAACCTACCTCCCCAAATATACCTAGTAACCCTCCCCAACATCTCGCTCTCACCTGAAAAAATAAAGGGAATCTTTTCCCCAAAACATTCTCGCCTCCATTCATAGCTGTCCATTTTACTCACATGTCCACTGGACACCAGTAATCTGGTCTAACTGGCTTCACAACATATTATTGTTGTCCTCACCCATCTCTCAGGGGTATGAGTGCCCAAATCTATCTCCAAATTCAGTGTATATGCACAGCTGTTGCTGTAGAAGAAATGGGCAGCTATGGACCTTCCCTACACCCATCCTGCACATCCCTAGCTATTTTCCCTACTGTCTTTCCCTCTTTGTGCCCAATTTTTCACCACTTTCCTATCAACCCTTTTTAATTTCTTTTAAAGAAATTAGTGTGGGGGGAAGCAGGAGTAAGCACTTTTAAGCAGCAGTAAGTGGGTTTAAGCTTGTTTGCACGGGGGTAAGCAATGCCTACACAGGTTAAGCAATTGAGAAGTTAAATCAGTATAAGAAACTGTAACCGGAAGTTAGCAGTGCTTAGCTCTGCGCAAGCCAGCTTACAACTGCTTAAAAGTGCCTTCATCACTCTGTATCCAATGGCCTTTGTTCTGCCCAGCAACAACATAAACAGCCTCTGCAAGGCTTGAACCCTGCACACCATAGTCAATGTGATTTACCACTAAGCCATGGCAGATATACATAACCCTGATGTTTTCACAAAAATATCATCCAGCACAGTCATTCAACAGTACAGGAAATGTATTTATACATGTAGGTGTATGTGTGTGTGTGTGTGTGTGTGTGTGTGTGTGTGTGTGTGTGTGTGTGTGTGTGTGTGTGTGTGTGTGTGTGTGTATTGATATCTATATACAATATAACTACAGATATATATCTTTAGATGTAAAAGAGAAGATAGCAAATACATATATGACCAAAGTCACCGTTAATGGAGGTGAGGGTGCCCAAGCTAAATACGTCCTATAAGTATTGATATCGTCCCTCCCCCACAGCAAAACAGATCTGCCCTGCAATACAATACGAACTGTTGCAAGTCCCATACCCAGGACCTGACACAACATGGGCACAAGACATTAAAAGTAATCCATCCCACCTGAATGATGTCAGGATGGTATTAATAACAAATCATGCAGTACACTCCGGCTACCATAGGGAATGTACAATGTGGAAGCAATAAACATTCCAAAGATACTTATACACACACACATATATATGCAGATACGTGCATATAGATATATATGTAACTACACATACACACACAGAGATATGTATAGGAACTTACATATTTAGAGGGTGCACACCATACTGAACAGCCAGTATTCCTACAGTTGGCACCTTATCAAATGGACAGTGTATGAGTCACCCATACAAAAGACACTTGTTGCCTGAAACATATACCCACAGAGAAGTCAGAGAATATGACACCACACACAGGTTTGCATATATAAGAAAGTTTTATTTGTGTACAATTACAGTTGTATATGCCATGTCATATAGCTGTTTGTACTTTGAAATGCATACAAACAGATAAATGCAAATCTCAAGCAGATCATTTAATACAGTGATCTGAAAGCAATAATATGTTGCTGCCCAGCCAAGGCCTGCAAGTAGCACAACAGTAAAGACAGACTGGGCCACAGGATAACAATCAATCAACAGTAAATAATGCAGATGTATAGTCCAGCAGCCTCTAACTACTCTATATGCAATCCCTAGGGGGAAAGATGTAATTTGACAAAATGGAATGTATCTGTTACATAATGCACAACTGAAACCATCACAAATCACACTGACAAACAGAACAGTCTGTATGGCAGTAAGCAATAGGCCAGTGATTTACCCAAGGTGTAATGTATGGTAATGTACATCCATAAACTTTAAGGCAGTTTACTCCTGATATCCCTCACATGTTATAATAGCCCAGGTTTTTTATGGTGTATACCCCCCCACCCATAGACTGACTTACAGGGGCATATAACACTGTTGCATACACTAACCTCTGGACTGCAGAAGGGCAGACATGTTTGAGCAGATGCAGCCCACATATATATGGACCCAACCCCACAATATGTTTGGGGCCACAACAGCACTGGAATGATGGCAGGAATGGCAGCATGACATAATCACAGGCCACCACATAATAACCCCTGACTGCATGTCATATGGGCAAAGCCTGGTATGTAGGTGGAGGACAGATGCCGGAACACATTCCCATATGTGAAATAGTGTTGTCATACACTGAGCAAGTTGCTGGTGTTACAGGATAGTCTGCAACAGGTCTATTTTAGAACATTGAAGTTTTAAAACTTCGAATATTCTAATATTGACCCCTATTCAGCGAACGCTGAAAATACCGAACATGCAGAACAACGAATTTTTTCCCATGGAAAAAATTTGCTGTTCTGAAACACATACACACAACACAACCACACCAAAAAAACAGCAATCCACACACATACACTTAAAATCCTACATCTAATCCTACATTAAACTGTACATACACTAATATCTATCCACTTACCTTAACCCAAACCCTAACCCTAAGGTCCGTCACTATCGCACACTTACCTGACCCACACCCTAACCCTAACTCACCTACCCCACCTTAACGCTCCCTTCCACACAATCACACACTTACCTGACCCGCGACCTAACCCTAACTCACCTACTCCGCCCTAACCCTCATGTCTACACAATCGCACACTTACCTGACCCGCGCCCTAACCCTAACTCACCTAACCCATGCCCTAATCCTCACGTCCACACAATCACAAACTTACCTAAACCCGACCTGTAACTTTCCACCACAATGCTGAAAATAGCGAAGCCACAGAAACGGCCAACTGAATTCTTTCCCAAGGAAATAATTTGGTGTTCTGCAGCTTCACTATTTTTAGCGTTCGCTGAGTAAGAAGATGAGATCCCTCATAAAATCCTCCAAAGCTAGTTATGAAAACAAAATTGCCACTGATTCTAAAGGCAACCACAAAGCATTCTATAGCGATGTCAAGAATCTCAATGGCAACACTCAGATCTGCTCTGAGTTACAGCACAATTGCACTAAATATACAGAACCAACTGATATTGCCAACATCCTTACAGATAGGTTCAGTGCTGACTTTACCCCTCCTCACCTCCTAAAGGGCCCATCTCTATACTGGAAGAATGCAAAGTTCCTGTAATCATGGCTGCACAGGTAAACAACACACTCTCCAAAGCCAAGAACACAGCATTCATGGGACCTGACAACATCCCAGGCTGTGTTCTACATGAACTACAGAATGAACTGGCACCCCACCTAAGCACCATGTTCAATCATAGCCTCATCTCAGGCTGTGTGCCCACTGAATGGTGAACAATGATGGTTATTCCACTCCACAAAGGTGGAGCCACCACAGACCCTGGGAACTACCGCACCAATAGCCTAACAAGCCTGGTTTGCAAGGCCATGGAATGTACCATCATAGAACTTATAAAGAAAGAGATTGGTAATCTACAAACTCTGGACCCCACCCAATTTGGGTTTGTAAAAGACAGATCATGTCTCCTAAACCTGATTGACTTCTTTGAAGCAGTCACCAAAGCCGTAGACGATGGTATGGTGATTCACACAGCCTATCTAGAACTTGCTAAGGCTTTTGACACCATCCCCCACTCCAGAATTATAGATAAACTCACTATACTAGGTATAAATCCCTATATCACAAGATGGGTTGCCAACTAGCTCACTGACAGAACCCACATTGTGAAAGTAGCAGACTCCAAATCCGACTTCAGACCAGTGACAAATTGAGTACCACAGGATTCAGTCCTAGGTTCTCTCCTGTTTATTATCTAGTTTTCTGAAGTACAGGTTAACACAGAAGATCTTTGGCTAATGAAGTTTGCAGAAGACTGCAAATTAGGAGCCATAACTGAAACTCCTAACAATGTGGACATCCCACAAAAGGGCCTCACTGAGACAGATGCCTGGTGTCAAAGCCTTGGCCTCAAGCTCAATTCCCAAAAAGTGCATTGTCATCCCCTTTGGTAAAAGCTCTGTACCCATGAGCTACCACATAGGTAGTAGTCTACTTAATACCAAAAGTGTGATAAGAGGCCTTGGGACACAGGTGGACAGTAGTCTCTCCTTTGATAATCACATCGTCACAGTAGTCAGGAAATCCTTCTACGTGCCACACTTCATCAAAAAAGGTTTCTCATCCAGGAAAAAAGAGGTCATTGTTCCCCTTTACTCATCACACATTAGACCCGTTATAGAGTACAATGCCCCTTTTGGTATGTACCTCACAAGACATTTATAACAACTGGAAAGGCCACAGAAATACCTCATAAAAAGGATTACCAGCCTCATACTACTAAGAGGTGATCTCTGCCTAACATACAAGCTGTGTCAAACCCAGAGCTGTTGGACATGCTCCACTTAAAGAAATCCTAATCCCTCCAAGCTACACACTCTAGGGACCTAAACATTGTCACCACAATAAACAGAACATGTTGGAGGGATAGATTCCTGTCCCAGAGACTTCCCATATTTAGGAATAAACTACCTATCTATAGCAAACAAAGCTCTTCATTAGCACTCTTCAAGAAAAATCTTGATGATTGGATGGGAAATAGGAAATTCACCCCGGAGATCACCTCTGTGGCTCTGCTCGACAGGGGCACAGGAAAATAATTTTCTTGGGTGGCGAAAGCCAGGGTACCTTTTTGGCTAGACTTGTATAGGCACTAGGGCCGATAGCCTAGTACCTACCTATGAACCTATATCTATATACATATATGTTTACCATATATCCAGAACATGGAGTGGAGTCCTACCTTAGCAGCAATAGTCTCACCATCTTAGTGCAAGGGGAAGTCATGTATGTATTGCAGTTACATATGTAGACTGTTGCTACTGTAACAGGGGTTGTCTTAACAGACATGTTGTGTGTGGGAGGTCACATCTGCTTTTGACATGTACACCATCGGTTACTGATAGACATCCTAAGGGCATCATAGTACAGTACCACTGATAGCACAGTAATGATCCTGTGGACTACAGCAGAGATATCACCAATATATGCGGACAGTCTGGCACTCTCTGGTCAGTCCAGAGGTATACACAGATCCTCTTCGTGTGAGACATGTGGACCACGCCTGACAATGTGGATGTTAACAGCCATGTACATGGGTATATCGCAAACATACTGGACTCCATATGTCCACACAGTTTATGCATTCACACACTCCTGTCTGTCCTGACACATAATAACTGGTGGTGAAGAGGTCACTTGGCCACATACTACCCAGTAGTTAGTGACATACATCTGTACAGAATCCCACTGCTTTGTCAGAAATACACAACAGTTATGGTGGCCTGGCAGCAGTACGTCTTGCATATATCTGGACATAACATCACACTGAGTAATTACACTAAGCTGCTAGGCATGTAACAAAGCACTGTGCAAACTACAGGCAGACTGCAACATCACTGGCCTACATTTAGTATGGGGAATATAGATGTACCTGTAAATATAGCAGGCTCTACAGGCATGTCACAGTACAGAGTAACAGACACCTGTGTGAAAGTGCATACCCACAACCAATGTATACACAGCCACAGCCACATATGGTACACAAGCTTAATATTACACTATATGGACTGCCTGATCAACACCATCCTCATATGTGCCACTCATGCACTAACCCTACATATACTGGGTCACGACACAGTATGGTCCAATGCCTGTCTGTGGTATAGAACATGTGTGTGTTTGGCCCTACAAACATGTGAGCTGATAGGGTACCATACACTGGGGCAGCATGTAACATCAGATAGAACAAGACCAAGAACAATGACATCTACCACAGTCTGTACAGAGGCCAAGGTACATTTTCACAATACACATACTGTCGACAGTCACCATTAAGTACACAGACCCAACTACTGTCACACAACCACGGAATGCCCAGGTTATGTCCTCAGACATACTCCTACTATACATAACATGTCTAGCAGTCTGATATCTGACTGTATTGTTATCAGGTATGATGTCAATAAATAATGGTGTGCAGAACATATGCACCTCTTACTGCATGACATATGTACAAAGGTTGACAGACTTGTGGCTGGAGCCACAAACACTGGGTCAATATTGGCATGTTGCTGTGATACCCACATACATTTACTGTTGTAACAGGGTTTGTTGTGACATATGTTCTATGAGGGATATGAAGTCAGTAACTGTCATGGCTGTCACTATGTACTGACAGCAATCCTCAGACTATGCTTCTGCAGTTCTAAGATAGGTGATCTGTGAGTAACACAAGAAACACAAGACTCCAAACATTGCTCAGTCTGCAGATAACCACACAGATGGGAGTTTCCTTAAACACATAACACTTTCATGACAGGTATTAAAGCATGTAGACCAGCCATATCCACACAAACCCTGTTAAACCAACATTACTCCAAATGCAGAAGAGCAACACTTACATTCTGTAGTCATGTCTGGAACATCCCCCTCCTGTTTGTTGGTCTGTCTCCACAGTGCATGTTGTTAGAGGTATATCCCAATACCATCGGTGATGCTGCTTGCCAAACACTGACATGAGGTTCTGCTCACAGTGAATGAAAAGGACCAACACCCACATGATGTTCCTAGGTATAGGAGTGTGTTTCCATGCAATTGTCTTTGGGAACAGCTGTTCCACGTGCAATCAGCTAGTGAGGGAGTGCAGTTCATGCAGAGGCCATCAGCTGATAATGAACATCACTTACAAAACACAAGCTGCTGCCTAAGCAAAGCAGGTGTACTTCTCCACATCCGCCAGAGAGGGAGTGAGAGTGACAGGCAGAGACAAAGTAAGACGGAGAGGGAGTGGGAGAGTAAAATCTAAGCATGTTTGTGTAACACACTTACCAGTATGGGGTTTCAAACCCCTGCCTATGTATTGCTATCACATGTCAATGCAGTTACTACATGCATCACAGAGCTTACATGTTGGGGAGCTGTGCAAAGGTATATCTGATGGGGAGTGGCATCTGCATCAATGATAAAGGAAGGCTAAAGCAGGTGTAGTACATGTGCCTGTCCACATGAACAGGTGTCAATGTTGACACAGCCACACTCTCTCCGGGACTCACACACATTATCACAGTTGGCAGGGTCAGGATTAGATTTCCTAACTAGCTAGTTTGCCACAATACAATAATACACAGGTATCACATGCACCACAGGGGTATGAGGATGATATATGGGCAAAGGGTATGTGAAGGTGTTTGACATCAGAAGGCATGCTTCAGTAGTGAGCATAAATGGTGTTGAAATCATTATACTCCACACAGACACAGGTTGCCAGTACTGACATGCATAGGTGCATTGCTTCACAGGTGTGTAGTGGTTGACTGTTCCAGATGGCTGTACTAGGCTAGATTAAGGGTACACCTTGGTATCAGGCCACATGAAAATAGTCTGCAGTGTGGCTCAGGGGTGTAGTGTCTGGATTGGCCCACACAGGTGGGTATTGTATTCACCATCCAGCCATCTGGGTTACTATTGTGGGTGGTCAGTGTTGTGCAATGCTTGCCATGTATGTGTTCTATAGTCCATGACATGGACAGTGTCTGGGATGTGCACATGTCCCGCATGCATGTTCTGTGACATGTGGATGTATACCTGGGATGTCTGGGGCATGTTGTGTACACAGATTGTTATCATCAGATGTGCCATTCCTGGCCTCATGTGGTGGGAACTGCCAATGGACACCAGGTTGACCCTGCACCTACATTGACACGATGATACAGGTATTTCCTGTTGTCAGTGGCACCTGTCCATACAGGGCATGTGTATAAGGCATAGTATGTCATTTGGGGTTTACATTTGCTGGCACTATAGTTGTTGCAGGCATCCAGTGGGGAACATAAGGAAGGAGTACTGTATGCAATTATGTGCCTATTGTAGTGATGGGACAGAGTGCCAGGCCCTCTGTAGTCTGCTGCAATCACACCATGGTTACTATCTGTTGGTAATATGCAGGGAACTACCAACATAGTGGTTGTTGCCTAGCCGAGTATGTTTATGTATGAGACATGGGTAGAGAGTGTTCTCTGGGTAATACAAGGGTTGTTTAAATGTTTGCTAGGCCTTGATGTCACATGTAGGGGTATGGATTGTCAACCACAGCCTCTCTGCTGTATGACATCTGTTATCTTTGTAAGGTGGCCACTGTGACAAATAACAAGCCCACCATATAAGATATTTGCAAAACCTGCTCCACAATGAGTCCAGTTGTTACACACCGACAGCCACCTCCACACAGGATACGAATGACAAACACACACACACCAAGTTTCACAGTTGCCATGTCTGGGATTAGTACTCCTACCTAACTAGTACATCTCATTACCGCATTACACAGTTATAGGACACACCACAGAGATTACTGGGCTAATTCTTCCCCAAAGGTGTATTTCAAAGTGAATGACATCAGCAGTCATGCCAAAGAAGGGCAATGGAGGTTGTAGTGACTGTGAATGGCCTCAAAAGCATTGCTGACTACACAAACATCCACACTTACCATGTCTTGGAATATAACTCCTAACTAACTAGTATATTACACTACAGCATCACACAGTTATAGGATGCACCACAGAGATTACTGGGCAACCCCTTCCTCAAAGGTGTATTTCAAAGTGAATGACATCAGCAGGCTTGCCAAAGTAGGGCAATGGAGGCTGTAGTGCCTGTGAATATCCTCAAAAGCATTGCTCCCTACACAGACAAACAAACAAACATACAAACATCCACACTTGCCATGTCTGGGAATAGAATTCCTACCTAACTAGTACATCACACTACAGCATTACACAGTTATAGGATTACTGGGCTACTCCTTCCCCAAAGGTGTATTTCAAAGTGAATGACATCAGCAGGCTTGCCAAGGAAGGGCAATGGAGGCTGTACTGACTGTGAATGGCTACAAAAGCACTGCCACCTACACAGACAAATATCCACACTTGCCATGTCTGGGAATAGAATTCCTACCTAACTAGTATATTACACTACAGCATTATGCAGTTATAGGATGCACTACAGAGATTACTTGGCTACTCCTTCCCCAAAGGTGTATTTCAAAGTGAATGACATTAGCAGGCTTGCCAAAGAAGGACTATGGAGGCTGTATTGACTGTGAATGACCACAAAAGCATTGCTCCCTACACAGACACACAAACATCCACACTTGCCATGTCTGGGAATAGAACTTCTATCTAACTAGTATATCCCACTACAGCATTACACAGTTATAGGATGCACCACAGAGATTACTGGGCTATTCCTTCCCCAAAGGCATATTTCAAAGTGAATGACATCAGCAGGCTTGGCAAAGAAGGGCAATGGAGGCTATAGTGACTGTGAATGGCCTCAAAAGCATTGCTCCCTACAAAGACAAACAAACAGGTCCCACATCTGGGATTAGAACTCCTACCTAACTAGTACATCCCACAGTTATAGGATGTGCCACAGAGATTACTGGGCTACTATTTGCACAAAGGTATATTTCAAGGGGAAGACATCAGCAGGCTTTCCATAGTAGGGCAATGTGGAGTGCAGTGCATGTGCATGGGCCATAACCCATTCATCTAGAGGCAGACACACAACACTTAGGCACACACAGGTTTATATTCCACAGGTATGTGTATACAACTGCTAGATGACTACTGACTTGTACAGTCATGTTACACAGTTAGCACAAGCACCACAGATGCTATAGTGCTGAGGAATACCAGAGGCAAAGGTCTACGGTGATTGACAGTTGCACATCATGGGGTTTTAGCCAATTGGATGTGTGCTGGGTGGGACAGGCCTCATGAAGGAAGGCTCTTTGTTACTGTCACTCTCTTCCACACATCTGTGTATGTGTATTTTTGGCCTATTATAGTGTGTTGTCCTTGAATATGTGTGTACTCCTATCCAATGTATGTGCAAAGCATGACCGCTGTGTACTGAGGAGTGTATGCACTAATTTCTGTGACTGTCAGATATGTATTGTCCACTGTTTTTGCCAGACATGGGCTTAATTTCTAAGTGTGTAACCATGCCCAGTATGACCTTTCAGTATTTTGTTGTCTGACATGGCCTTCATTTTTCTAAGTGTGGGAGCAAGCCCAGTACAACCTTCTGTACTGAATGTGTGAATCCATTCTAGGTAGATTGTACTCCATTGCAGGCTTTTGTGTTATATACCTACAGCTAGCAAACTGTTTCTGCAGGATATCATAGGTTCATAGGTTCATAGGTGTTTACTAGGCTAACGACCACAAGGGCCTTTTTAAGCCTAGCCATGCATCCCAAATCTCTGACAAGTTCTGGTACCCTTGATAAGTGTAAGCATGGGCCTGGGAGATGACTCAATTACAGGTTACCTCTGTCCTTTAGAGACATAGGTGCCAAACCAGGGATGAATTTCCAATTTCCCATCCAATTGTACAAGTTGCACTTGACTTGGGTTATGGAGATACTCTGCTTTACATGACTGGGCAGCCCATTCAATAGATGGGGAAGTCTCTGGGATACATACCTATCTCTCCAGCAGGTCCTATTTATAAAACAGGCAAGGTTTAAGTCTTTAGAATGGGTAATTCTGGTGCTGTTTGTTTTGAGGATATGCACAAGGTCCATCAGAGTGTGGGCTGGCAATGCCCTGTATGCAGGGCACAGATCTCCCCTCAAAAGCCTGTAGGAGACAGAATACAGAGATAGGGCTTTGATGCGGTCTACATAGGACATATTGCTTACACCCTGTATTATTTTAGTGAGATACCTGTCATTTTTAATTTCTCCAAGTCTTTTGGGTTTCTAATACCATGATGGGAATGGACCCCATTCCTAAGTCAAAGTATGATTAAAGTTCATGAAATTAGTATTGTCTCACTTTGATGTTAGCCAAAGGTGCTCTTCAATGCACCCGCAATGTGCCCAGTAATGACTCCTTCTGCAATTCGTATGGTGTTACATGAATTGGTAACATATCTAAATACGATTGTAAATTCTGTTTTATAAGACCAGCTGCTCCTACTACTATTGGAACTGTCTGGGTATCATTCTTCCACATGGCTCTCATTTCTGCCTGCAGATTAAGGTATTTTTTGACTTTGTGTCTCTCTGCATGCAAGACACTGTAGTCACTAGATATGACAATTTCAATGATCAATGCTACTTTTGTCTTCTTTTCTTGGACCACTAAATCCGATTTGCTAGCATCTATCTTTTAAACTGTCAGCAGCTCAATTGAGAATATGGGTTCAAAATGGGTAAAGGATAGTGGGTTACTGCAGGTAATTGTGTCTGTGCTACTTCTTCTACATAGTCCTGATGTTAGCCGAGATATTCAGACATATGTACTGTTATACACTGTGACGTTTTATGTCATCAAGTACTGTCAGGTATACATATTTGCTTGCAGTGATGTCCTGGGGAACACAAGGTGAATGCAGCTTTGTCCAGTATTGTGGTCAGCAGCCTACATATTCTTGCACAATCATGCCATTCTGGAGGGGAAGCTGCAGACACTTGCTGCTGGGTCTGTGTAAATGGTTCAGCACCTTGGTACAGTAGTGGCATAAGATCCCATGCTTGTACATCCATCAACGGGATAGTATGGCCATATCCTGCTGTGGCCATCCCTCACAGCTGTACAGATTCACACAGGTTACCCAGAGGCAGGGGTCATAATTCTGGACATTACCCCTTCACATTGTGGTTTATGAGCAGGTTTGTAGCCACCCATTCTTGTGTTTGCAACCAGGGATAGTATGTGCACATGGCTGAGTTTCGGATGTCACACATTCCATACCACCCACGCTCCCACCCACCCCTGTTATTATTCTATCCTCTTCCATACGTTATGCAAACATTATCTGATATGTTCCCTATGGTTATCACTTCATCCCATCAGTAATTTGGTGTTGGTCCACAGTTCATGCAGTAGGGCATAGTGGACATGTTACTGTGATTTGTCCACATGGCCTTGCATTTGGGTTCTGTGGACTGTGTTATGTTGTTATTTGGGAGTCCATGACATAACATACATTGGCAGTATGGGTGAGACACAGGCCTTTGGCAGAGGACTGTAGGCCATTTGGTAGTGATGCAGGCCAGCTGTAGCAGGCCATTGAATTCTGTCACTCCTACAGTTCCAGACTGTAATACACTATATTTCCCTGGGGTGACAGGGTAGGTGTGTAAGGTGTTCATGCCAATACTTTATGTCAGTATTGATCCAGTGATGTGGATGCTGGCAGGGTGTTGCTTACAGCTAGGGACACACCTGCATGGGACTCCTGCTCTGCTGCTGCATTCTTTCACTATTGCCATACACATGTGGCGGTCATATTGTACTCATTCCCAACAGCAGGGATAAGACCAGAGAGGTACCTGTGGGTGGTGGAGGGGTGAGCTGGGTGCATGTGTGCTATGGACACTACTTGCATCTGACTCACAGATATGCATTAGGCATGTCACCTATGCTGGCTTGTGCAGGGACATCAGCTTTTTCTCAATACTTCATTCCTATGACCTTTGTGGTCTGGCAGTGTTTGACCAGACAACATCGGTATTCCCTACTGCAAGCCCAAATAATGTGCTGCAAACCTGTATATACAATTCAAAGGGTGTGTCCATGTGACAGCTACATATTATACACTGTCTGTCTGGGGAACTTCCCCCTGTGTACTGCTTGTATATCTGGGCCGACATGCATACCATGTCCATCTTTCAGATGGTGACTCATATTACTTCCAAACATTTACTATGACTTACTGCTGGAATGTGTTTTTCTGGGAAGCATGGTGTTTGGCACTGCAGTTGTGAGAACTTGGCCCTGCCATCGGCAGTACTGGGCAATGACCACCAGGACAAACCTCACCATGTATACATACTGACCACTCTCACACAATATACAACACACACCAACCTAACACACACAGCCCTGCATATTGTACACATGCTACAATCCATCCTGCTACCTTGGCCAGCTAAGGTAATCTGTGCTCCACTGTTATTATACCTACACATACATGTTGCTACATTCCTACATAGCATTGAGGAGCACACCTGACTGTTACTACAGTTCTACATAGGACTGGGGGGGGCACACCTAACTGTTACTACAGTTTTACATAGGATTGGGGGGGCACACCTGACTGTTACTACATTTCTACAGGGGGGGCACACCTGACTGTTACTACAGTTCTACATAGGATGGGGGGGCACACCTGACTGTTACTACATTTTTACATAGGATTGTGGGGGGGGGAGGCACACCTGACTGTTACTACATTTCTACATAGGATTGGGGGGCACACCTGACTGTTACTACATTTCTACATACGATTGGCGGGGCACACCTGACACTTGTACACATTTGCTATGACTGCACTGGTATGTCAGGTACTCCATTTCATTCTGTATTCTAACCTATTATGCTGACTAGAGGCATATCAGTGTTCTACAGGTCTTAGGTTTGATTGACCTACTTTTCAGTTTCTGACTTCCTACCCTTTAGAACTAACATCCCACTGCCTGACCTGTTGTAGTCTGTCTGTGTAGGCCTGGGGGAGGGGGTTTACCCATAGCCATCAATCAGAGGCCTTAGCATAGCCTTTGTTTGTGTTTGTCTACACCTGTCCTGCTGGCTGAGACTGTTGTTGGGTATGTGCACCTCCATGACTGGCATGTGTGTGTCATATGGACACACATGTGGCCCAGCACATTTCCTGCAGTGTGTTTTGTCACCTTGTCTAGTACTGGCTACTGTGGTGACACCAGTATTTGTTACATATCTCATGGTGCCACTATAGGTGTCTACCATCTGTTGGCATCCCATTCAGCCACCTGATTCCCCTACATGCTCACATCCATACCATAGATACAAGTAGCAATGCATACTACTTCATTCGGCAATTGGTAGGAAGAGTGACTTTCCTTGTGGCTGTGCCAGTATTGAGGATGGTGCTGGAGAGCTGACTATGTTGGATGCACATAGTACACTCCCTATGCATAGTTAAGCACAGGTAGTGGCATGTTTGGCATCCCTTTTACTGTATGTGTGAGTCAGAGAGAGATGTCATTCCCTGGGTACCTACTGTGTCAGAGTATGTGCTATGTGTTGCCTCTTTGGCAAGGCCAGAGCATACTGGGCACGCCTCCTTCTGCCTACTGGGGCAGGCTCAGGTTGTTCCTCCTCCGAGTCACTCTTTGCCTGTGCAGGCCTTGGGAATGGTGGGGGGCTGTGTGGCCTTGCCCCTTGCTGTTTCTGCTGCAGCTGTTTCCACAGGATCATATTATGTAGCATGGCACATACAATGACAATTTGGGTACATGTAGCTGGTGAGTACTGCAAGGCTCCACCGGATGCATCCAGGCACCAAAACCATGACTTGAGCATCCCAAACACATGCTCTATTACGATTGTGGTCTGTGCATGTGCCTCATTATGGAGTTCTTGTTCAGGTGTGTGTGCATTTCTTGGGTGTCATCAGCACGGCTCCACACACACACACACACACACACACACGCACACACGCACACACGCACACACGCACACACGCACACACACACACACACACACACACACACACACACACACACACACACACACACACACACAAAAAAACATAAAATATGGTATTTTAGTTCTCTCTATAAATTTAACGGATTACATTTTCCTTTTCATTCTTGATCTCTGTCATAATTCCATGACCCATAACTGCAAGTCCAAGAATTATAAAAATATAACATAAAACTGAAGGAGAACAGAAAATGGTAGCAAAGGCTCTTCTCCTTTAAAGTTATTGTTTGCAGGTGGGGAGGTCTACCTGCACCCCCAATGTGGGAGGCTACTGTCTTATATGGTATATATATATATATATATAATTTATTTCTGATGACTGGGGAAGTCCACTGTTCCAAGAAGACCCTGTTTTCAGTGGAGGCCCGGTGAGAAAAGCTCCACAATAATTGCAAGTTACATTTCACATGTTACAAAAAGATATAGTTCATACAGCTAATTAAACATTTACAGATAAGGTTCATGATATTTGCAATTGGCTTGTCGTAATGTTACAAAAATGAAAAGACATAATTCAATACAGAAATTCAACATTTATATAAAGTGAATATTTTTGTTATCAACTGAATTGTAGGTTTAACATTTCAAAATATATAAATACTAGCCATTAGTATGTTAGGAAAATATTATGCATGGAGACGATAATAGTATATTTGAGACTGGAGAGTATAGTACAATAGATATTAGAGAGAAAATTAGTTTTTAGTAGGGAAGGGATTGTTTTGGGTGGGATGAAGTAATAGTAGAGGTAGTTGGATGAGTCAGTGCAATGTGGAATGAGGGGGTAGTGGTTTAAGTTGGAGCATGGCAAGTACATTCCCATTTGGAAGAAAGATGAGAGAGTAGCTGAGATTTGTAATTTGTATGGTTACGTAGGTTGCATAGGTGTGTGGGGAGAGAGTTCCAGTGTTTAGCTAAGGAGTGGGACAGCAGTAGATGGCCAGGATGTCGTGCAGGTTTTTGGACCCGAAGGAGATTTTGGTTTTTGAATTTGAGTGAGCAGTTGGGAATGTAAGGTTTTAAGGAAGTAGCGAGAGCTGAGCAGTTGGCAGTTGTAAATATGAGCTTGTGGGCAATGGTGAGTTGTAGGTAACTGAGATAGTTGGGTAGTTCAAGCCAGTTGAGGGTGAGGAGGGAGTGGCAGTGGTGGGATGAGTTTTTTGAATTGGTTGCAAATTTGGAGAACTTGTGGTAGCAGGATTCAAGTTTCGTCCGAAGGCCAAGATGGAGATTGGTGGAAAGAGGATCACCGTACATAAAGGAGGGGAGTAGGAAGGTGGATGCAAGAATTTGATGGGTAGTGGGGCTTAGGAAGTGGTTTTGCCTGTAGAGGAGACTTAACTTTTGGTGGATTTTCTTGATTGTGGCATGGATGTGGGTGTCAAATTTTAGTTCTTCATCAATAATGATGCCAAGAAGCTTGGTGTTGGGAACAATTTCAAGGAGGGTGTTGTTTTGGCTCTGTATGGTGAATGTGGATTTGTCAATGGAGCTTTTGGTAGGGGAAAAAACATTAGTTAGATTTTATTTGCATTTAGTGCCAGATGGTTAGACGGCATCCAGGTTTCTGTTTTGAAGAAGGCTAGTTGGGTTTTTGCTAGGAGCTCGGAGGAGGAGAAGGCTGAACAGATGATTGTTGAGTCATCTGGATATTGCATGATAGATGAGTCTGGGTTGGATTGGTGAAAGTTGTTAATGAATAGGTTGAAGAGAAGAGGGAAAAGAACAGAACCTTGTGGGACACCTGTGGGTGTGGCAAGGAAGGGGGAGGGTGAAGTTTTCCATTGGACAGCTTGTTGGTGGTTGGACAAGTAGCTGGAAAACCAGGCAATGGTAGTGGGAGAGATGTGTAGGGTTGAGAGTTGGGATATAAGTAGGGTGTGTGAGATGGTGTTAAAGGCCTTTGACAGACCTAGGAATAGTGTGGATACGAACTCGCCTGAGTCGCGTTCGAGGTTTATGGTTTCAGGAAAGGAAAGAAGGGCAGTCATGGTGCTGCGGCCAGAGCGGAAGCCGTGTTGGGTAGGGGACAGGAGATTGTTTAGTGTTAGGTGTGCCATGAGTTGTGCTTGCATTGTTTTCTCTAGTATTTTAGAAAGAGGCGAAAGGATGGCAATAGCCCTAAAGTTGGTGGTGTCAGTATTTTTGCCACCTTTGTGGAGGGGGATGATGTAAGCATGGCGCCAGATAGAAAGGAATGTATGATTCTTGTATGGCTCTATTTATAAGAATAGAGATGGGATAGACAATGCTGTCTGCAGATTGTTTGAGGAAGGTGGGTGGAAGGTTGTCGGGTGCATTGTGAAAGGGTTTGAGTTTGAGGAGAAGTCTTTTTATAGTGCTTGTGGGGATGGGCTTGAGGCAGAAAGATGTGGAGGAAGGTTGATGATTGGGGTGGTGGTTGGGGCAGGAGGTTGTGGTAGTGGAGGAGGGGGGGGTGGGAAGGAGGCTGATAGTTTAGCTATGTGGTCTATGAAGAATGAGTTGAACTGGCTGGTTGTTTCAAGACTGGAGAGGTTGGGGTCTGGGCAGGGGTTTTCTTTGTTGCCGGGATGCAGCATGGATGAGATGAAGTCCTAGAATTTTTTGGGATTTGTTGAGTGCAAGGACTGGAGTTTGGAGTAGTGGGCTTTGCGGTCTTTAATTATTAGTTTTTTTGCAGAGTTACATAGTTGCTTAAACTCTAGGAGAGTGTTAGGGTTTTTATGTTTTTGATATTGTTTCCATTTTTTCTGCCTTTGGTGCAAGGCTAGTTTAGTATCTTTTGATAACTATGGGCAGGGATTGGTTTTGATATAAAAAACACACCAAACAGCCAGTAAGTAGCAGCAATTCTCCTTATATTTCCAAGACCTGGTACCTCGGCATCTCGCCTTCAATGGGTCACAATACATTACAAATAATAACAGTCTTTATATACAAATCAATTATAACAATTATTCAATTAATTAAACAATTAACCTCAAAAATGGAGGGAAAAAGCTTTTAAGTTATTATTTTAAATAACTTATATATTTTTTCTTATCATACATACCCCAATATATTAACTTAATTCCCAAAATTACTAAAAACTATGTTATTAAATATTATATATCTCTCATAATATTTAATTTTAAAATTAAGTATATTAGGCAAACCTCATTGTATTAAGGGTGATAATATTTGTGATAAATTGTTAGAACTTGAAACTAGGATGATTCTGAAGTTTAATACATTAAGGCCTTTTGGCTTGAATTTAGAATTAGGCATTTGAAGAATTAATTAATTTATTGTTCAAATTGTCACAATGCAATAATAATGTTCATTTAGCATGTTAATATTTCATTGTATTTTGTAATTCATAATTCACATTATAAGAAGTTATATTATATTATGAGAGATATATAATATTTAATAACATAGTTTTTAGTAATTTTGGGAATTAAGTTAATATATTGGGGTATGTATGATAAGAAAAAATATATAAGTTATTTAAAATAATAACTTAAAAGCTTTTTCCCTCCATTTTTGAGGTTAATTGTTTAATTAATTGAATAATTGTTATAATTGATTTGTATATAAAGACTGTTATTTTTTGTAATGTATTGTGACCCATTGAAGGCGAGATGCCGAGGTACCAGGTCTTGGAAATATAAGGAGAATTGCTGCTACTTACTGGCTGTTTGGTGTGTTTTTTATTCTATTTTTGCATTGATTGGTTTTGATATGTTTGGTTTGATGGGGGGGGGGCTTGGTGATTGTGAAGGGTTAGGAATGAGTGGTTAAAGTAGTAAATGGCATCATCTAGAGGAAGGGTTTTTAGAGGGAACCAGTCAGTATGCTTTACGCATTCGGAGAAAGTTATAGGGTTGAAAGAGGAGCTGTTGCGGGTTTGGATGTAGTGATGCTGTTTATGCAGTGGAGATGGGAGATGGTCGGCGAAGGCTGGTAGGTGATCACTGAGAGGATCAGGTAATGTTCCGGCTTTGGTGATAAGGTTTGGGTGAGTTGTTAGGATCCAGTCAATGATGGTACCAGAGGTACCTTCTTTAATTGGTCTGGTTGGAGACTGTATTAGTTGGGAGAAGTTGTACAGGTTGATTGTGTGGGACAGGGCTTCAGAGTTAATAGTATTCCAGTTGCATTTATATCACGTCATCGAAAGCCGAAATCACCAAACACAATTTAATCGAACCTAAATAATCTAAAGCACACAATATCGAACATTCAGAATAGCAAATTTTTTCCTAGGGAAAAAATTTGCTATTCCGAAAGACATTCACACAACCCAGGCACACCAAAAAAACAGCAATCCACACACACTTAAAATCATACATCTAACCCTACACTAAACTATATAAACACTACTATCTATCCACTTACCTTAACCCAACCCTAACCCTAAGTTCCGTCACTATCGCACACTCACCTTACCCTTGCCCTAACCCTAACTCACTTAACCCGCCCCTAACCCTAAACTCTGTTACTATCACACACTAACCTCATCAGCGCACTAACTCATGTAACCCATGCCATAAACCTAACGTCCACACAATCACACACTTACCTGGACCCCCATAACTTTCCACCACAGTGGTAAAAATAGCGAAGCCACAGAAACGGACAACCAAATTCTTTCCCTAGGAAAGAATTTGATGTTCTGCATCTTTGCTATTTTTAGCATTCGATGCATAGTGTTCAACATTGTGGCATTCAATGTTATCAGCTTTCAATAACATGATATGTACCCTTCCAGTTGATGCTGGTATCATCGAGTATATAGGTTTCATTTTTTTTTATTGGAGGAGAACCAGGACAGGATGTTTTCAAGAGTTTTGATATTATCACCAGAGGGAATATAGAAGGCAGTGATACATATGGACTTGTGGTTGTTTATTTTTAGTAAACCTATTATAATTTCAGCGTTGGCAAAGGTTGGTATTTTATTGGGGTAGGGAGTTATGGTATGGGAGGTGGGGTAGATTATTGCTACTCCACCTCCTTTTTTGTGGGCTCTGTCGTTGTGAATGATTTGGAAACCTGGTGTTAGGATTTCTCTATTTTTTATATAGGTTTTCAGCCAAGTTTCAGGAATGGCGGTAATGTCAGGGTGATTATGTGAGAGCCAGGCATGGAGGTTAGGGATTTTGTTTTTTAGGCTTTGTGCAGTGTTGTAAGGTGAATGGACTTTGAGTTTGTGGGTTGAGTGGCGGGTTTGGTGAGATTGATGTTAGAGATGGGTCCAAGGTTGGGGTGGATGTTGTCGGCTAGTGAGAGAGAGATTTGGTGGAGTAGAAGAGTGAGGCAGTGTGTTGGGCAAGGGTAGCTTTGGTTGTGTGAGAGTAGTGATTTTCTGGTACCACATTTAAGAGGGGAGTACAGGGGGAGTTGTGTTGGGAGCAGTTTGCATTGAAGAAATAGATTGGGTTAGAGGTAAAGAGTTCATGTAGGATGGGAAGTGAGGTTGATGGTAAGATGCAGTGGATATATATATGTAGTATATATATATATACATATATATATATATATATATATATATATATATATATGTGTGTGTGTGTGTGTGTGTGTGTGTGTGTATACTGAGCAGTATGCCTCAGATAAATCGGAAAAATCTGCTGTAGAGCTGTCTTAGACTTAGTATGTTAAAGTTAATATTTCTCTGTATTCAGACTCACTGTTCCAGAACTATGAGTCTTGAAATTTAAAACTGCAAACCTCTTAGCATCAATGGTGAGCATTTATTACTTATGCAGTTATATATCCATCTATCTTGCTCATCTAAATTCATTAAAATGATCTTATTAGCTTTAATTAATTGACCACATATCAAATGTTTTGTTGTTCAGTTAAGTTTAAACTTACAAATACATAACAGACTATTTTCTAAAGAAAAATATGGTATCAAAAGTAGATATCCCTTGGGATTCAATAAACTCAATGCAAGTTTCGAGTGAAGCCTACACGGAGTTTACAGATTTGCGTGATTAGCAGCAGTATTAATTGTATACTCATGCTGTGCATCACGTTTAAACATTAACAAGTGCAGTTTCATGGCTATCAACAATGCTGATATATACGGTCCAAACACAGTACAGGAAAGTTGTATGCAGTGCATAGTATTGTGAAATCCCATTGCAGGCATTCTGTACCAAAGTTGTATAAATGATCTGTAAAAGGGTACATGGACTGCCATTTAAAATAAACAGTCAAGGGAAGTATGTGTATTGAATAGGAGCACACAGATGAATTGTAGGAAGAACACAGGGAAAAAGGACAGGTGAAACACCTCATGTACAGCAGATGAGGGCAGTTCAATGGAAGACAGTTGTAGCAGGTATACTAATTGCATATCAATATGGTACAGTACGGACTGTACGTTATTTATTTTACATTTGTTGACTGGGCTAGTCTAACTGGATATATGTCCATTTTCAGTAGATGCCCAGGGAGAAAAGCTCCAACAATCAGCAGTGACAAAAAGAAAATATAAATACAATATATAGTAACAGCCAAGTGAATTACAATACATTAGATACATAGTTGAGAACAAAAGTTTTACAGAGTAACTTAGTAGATTTAAGTAAGATTAAATACAGAGAATAAAAAAACATAAAATTAAGGAAGGTTTTTTTTTTAAATATGTAAATATTAAATTAAATATAAAATTAATATGAAAATGTATATTAAGCAACTGTCACATAAGGTGACATAACAATGGAGAAGATGTATTTGTGAGATAAGCATCCTGACATGAACAGTGCAAAGGACATCTATCAGGGAAGTTTAGATATACAATTGAGTTTGGGTGCATATTGTGAAGCTGTGCAAACTGATTTGCCTGAATATGAGTGTAATGTCAGCAGAAGTCTTCAACATGTGGGACACAGTCATGCTCATGGACAAAAGTAAAAGATGCACACACAATCATGGACAATAACAGAATAATACCATCAGTAATTCCATGTTTGTGATATAACATATTTCATTGTAAGTGATCATAGATAGTTCTGTACAAACACACTTATAAAACTATTATCAAGCACACCATCCTGACACTGTAACATCTGCTGGAGGTGTTAGGAGGTACACAGTGCTATATCTGATCTGTATGTGACATTAAGATCACTACAGGCTAGTTGCCTGGTGTGCATGGCAGATATATATGGCACAATCCAGACTGTCACAAATGTAACCCAGCCATCAATGTTATCAAATAGCTATGTATGTACTGTGTGCATCACCAGAACAGGTATCACACATGCATCTGGTGTAACACCTTGCTGGGTGTTCCTCACCATCAGACAGTAATGTTTATATAACAAAAATAATACCTAGATATGTCCAAAATAATTTGTGACAGCTGACTGTGGCAAAGTTGATGCACTTCAGTTAAACTTCCCTGGAAAATGTGTAGGGATGTACATGAAGAAGGGTGCATTGTGCTCAGTTACTGGTATGAGGAAGGATGTGAACTCCTTTAATGTGGATGTCCTTCACATACTCAGTAGTTTTGTTACATGCAAGGGAGTAGTCAACACTGTGGTCACATGTCGGTGGATGTTCCACATGCCATCTACCCAAGGACACAGGTCACATACCAATTGGTCTGCTTATAGGGAGTGGTGTCTACATTATCCTTGGGCTGTGCATTTGCTTTCATAATGTAACAAATCCCCCCATGTTTTGTTTAATCACATGTGTTGTCATGGCTGTGGCAGTAATCTGTGGTGTGTGTTGATACTGCCTGGATTATACTATCATAGTTTGAGTTAATGATTGCCCACAATCTGTAGTCCTTCAGACAGCTGTCTGAACACAGGATGTGTATGTCATTTGTGATGTCTATGACTTAAATAATGGACAGGAAAGGGCCTAGCAGGGGTTCAGGCTCCTAGGCAGCAAGACATTGTCATGTGGTACATTTGGTTGGAGACACATGGCTGAAGTGACATTCAGCTGCAGAGAACTATGGCTATTGAGAATTCTCAGTGGGCAAAGAGAAGAATGTGGAGCCATGCCCATAACTTCAAGAACCAAATGCACAGGGGGAAATAATGCCCATGGCCCCCAAGGTAACATGAGACAGCAGGCAGTATGACAGTCATCAGCAGTAGGATGGCCAATGGGCATGTCAGTGACAGTAAAAATGCAGTGGATAATGGACAGTGTTTTTATAATTGGTGTATGGGGACCACTACCCCCTTCACAGTGTCAAGGGAATATTACCTAAACTGCATACTGGAGCATAAATGTGACTACAGCAGCATACAGGACTTCCTTCATGGTGTAGCACAAGTCTACCTGTTGTAGTTACATAAGCACGTACTGTGCACTGAGCACAGCACTCATTACCTCTGCCGTCATGTACTTGGCTATTAAAGTCATAGGCATGGCAGAGTGTGTGTCTGTTTGCCCACAGGGAATTTGCAACAGCTATATTTCTCTGCAGCTGAATGTTACTCAGTTCTGATGAAGTCTGTTATGTACAGATGAAAGCGCTTGACCGTTTTGTTTGAGCTTGGATTGTGAATAAAATTTACGTTCTACTTGTTCGAGTTGTGCTTCACTTGTACCGTACAAGCCTAGTTGAGAGATTATTGGTCTCTCGTGACAATTATTCAATTTTGTTTTATAACATTTCAATTCACCTGTTTGCATGATATCCTATTTTCCCACAAGCATAATATTTTATTTTAACACAGTTACTTATGTCCTTCTTTTCTACACACACACACACACACACACACACACACACACACACACACACACACACACACACACACACACACACACACACACACACACACACACACACACACACACACACACACACACACACACACACACACACACACACATGTTTTGGGTTGTCTCCAATATTTTATGACACCCATAATCTCCTCATTTATCATGCTTGGTGTGTATACATATATATATATATATATATATATATATATATATATATATATATAATTTTTTTCTTTTTCTTTTTTTAACAAAATATTGCAATCCCCCCACCAGTCTGTAAACCCCTTTTAGTATAAACTTCTGCAATGTTCAATACTTCTTTTCATAAAGTTTTCAGATGTCCTTTCAAAGTCTTTTACACCTCTCTTCAAAATTTTAGATTAATTTTCTTTTTGTTTCCCTCTTAAATATTTTGATCACATAGAGATTCCATGGATTATGATCTTTCTTTTTTTCATTTTCTCCAAGAAACTTTTCCATTGAAAAAACTGTCTCAAATATAATGTCACAGAATGTCTCTTTTTTAATAAGAATAAATGGTTTTACCTCATGTGCTTTTACATCCAAATGAGCTATTAAATTGTCCCACATTTATACCTGTCCATTTCTATGTCTTCTTTAATTTGAATCCTTACCATGTACTACAATTTTCATTTTCTTTTGGTTTCTTTTTTGCTACTACCCTTTTGCCTTCTTTTGCTTTCTCTGCGTATGTTTTCGTTTCCATCTCATCACTATTCTACAGAATTGTCTCTGACTCCCCTTTTTGTATTTTCTCCATAATGCACACCCCAGGAAATATTTCCTTTATTTTCTGGCTCACTCTGTATCAAGAGTTATTTAAGTAAATCATCACACAGCCCTCTTGAGTGGAGGGTTGTAATTATACACCCATCATTTGGCAACTCAGCTCAATCCAATAGATTTCTTTGAAATATCTCCTCAGAATCATACACACATTATCCAGCCTTAATATCTGCCTTCTCCTCCATTTTTATCACCACCCCTTTATTTCCTTCTATCTCTATCTGCCTCCCTGTTTCTCCAGGCCACCTCTGTACTGAAAAGGAAATAGGAAGCGCTTTTGCAAAATGGGTTCCACTCGTAACAAAGATGAGAAGAGGAAGTTCCCTAATGCTATGGCCATCTATTTTTCCCCTAGTAGTATAAATATCACCACAGGTCTCCTGAAGAGAGACTACTAGCCTACTGGGACTAACCCAGTAAACAAAGGATGGATATATAAATAAATACATAAGTAAGAAAGTATGTAAGTAACTAACTAAATAAATAAATAAGCATAAATAGTCAGAAAGTGAAAAGGAGCGGTTTGTAAATGTATTGGCACTTGAAATATTCTCTGGATACATATTAGATCTTAAAAGTTTCCAACTTCATCTGTATATCTGCTGTGAATATGTATTATATCTACTGACATTTTAAAATTATTGTTTAGTATAATCATTTTAAGAATGTATATAATCTATAATCCAACATGTATTTTGTCTGTTGCTTAGTGACAGTGCATTCTGACTAAACTGTTGACATCATTTAAACTGAGATGCCATTTTGTACAAAATAAAAATTACTTGTTTGATTAAAATGTTGGTGTATTTAGATGTTAATGAGACTAATAATTAACAATACTGAGTAACCAGAGGTAAACATCATGACACTTCTAAAAATACAGTACATTTTATCTCCTTGGTTATAATACAGTGGCACAGCACTAATGCAAATATCATATTGGTAGTTTTATCTAAGTACAATTTCCTCTAGGCCATGTATTTCAATTTTACATTCCTTGTATTAACAGCACAGAACTGTCGGTGTCAGTGTGTTAACAGGCCACACCATCACCATTGATACTGGTAGACCAGAAAGATATGGTTTCTATTCCCATCCTTACTAACCAGATTAATTTTCCAACACTGACACTGCAGTACAGTATTAGAGGTACTGCACACCTCAGCGTGCCACCCTACAGATGAGGATTTCAACCAAGGTCTCATGTGTCTGAGTCAGTAGTAGTTCATGTAGATGTAAAAGATCCCACAGCAGTTACTTAAATGAGCAGGAGTTGTTTATTTATGTATACACATTTACACAGTAATATACTTTCCATATCAAAAAGAAATGAACATCAAACAAAGCATATTGTCTCAAAATATTTTCACATTTAACACATTCCAGTTCACTTTGTGCCCCAGGAAATGTCCTTGGTGCCCTGGTCAAGTTTTCCCTACTTAGGATAACTGTTTGTTTTTGTACTGCTCATCTACAGTGAATCTTGCTCAGCCTTATGTGTGTCACTCATTTAACAATCTCAAGTTTCCTGTCCTTTGTACTTTTTTACATTTCCTACCCACTCTCACTTAATCATTGGTATGTAAGTCAGTCACAATATCTCATCTAATGATTACTAAATATATCATATATTCCTCATGATACCAATGCTCACTGCAGAAGGAGAGAGTTTCTTTTCTGCACTGTTGCCTGCAGATATGTATTTTAGGAACTTTTTATACTCTATTAATGTTCAATTACCTAATTTTCTTGAAATATACTCTGATTTTGTTTATGGCACTATTGTTCTACTGTAAATTTTTTGAAGATTATTCATGCTGATTTTGCCTGTTCTACTGAGAAACTGTTCTGTACATGCATGCATGACATTGTATACATTCTATTGTGTTACTATCTACTGTGTTGAGCTTTTCTTCCCAGGTCTATGCAGAAAAGGAGCTTATGAGCCCAGCTGGACTTTCCCAACTAGCATTAGACTGAGTCAGCCCTGAATTAAAACTCTTGCAACTGCTGGACTTACAAGGTAAGTGCTGAACCAGGAATAGCAAAATAATTGTCTTACAATACGAATGAATGACATATGGCATATCCTTGCATACTGTTACTTGGTAATGTAAGCAAGTATTAGGTGGGTGCTTTTTACAGCAATTACATCAATATGTGACAGCCCTGACTTATGTGAATACATGTGGCCTACATATGTTTGTAGTGGAAACTCATTAAAGAGTGAAGTTAGAAAATAATGACACACATTTCAGTTTCAGACTTCCTATCCCTCAGAAGCAAAAATAGTAATGCAAAACCTGTTATTCCACCAGTTGTCTAAGTTTGTAAGATTACAATGTTTAAAAACTCTCCACATTATTGGACCTTTGTCACACTTTTATTTTAGGCTTGGTCCAACTTTGTTGGTCTAACAACTTTATTGTTTGTACACATTAAAAAGACTTGTAAGAAAGCAGTACAATTTGCAAAACAGCATCACAAAAGCAAATATACTAAGCACTAAGTCACTTATGCACCCTGAGTATCAGACAAAAGACTTATGCATCCCTGAATCCAAAAGATAGAAAACAAGGATATAGCAGAGTTATCATCATTTGCACAGGTTGTGTGTGTGTGTGTGGGGGGGGGGGGGCAGGAGGCCTGTCTGACACAAAAGGTAGTGAGTGTGTGTGAGTCAGTGATCGAAACAGGCAGACAATTGGATAAAGTATCAAATGGACACTGAACAGAATGAGCTTTAAGCCTCATGGCTGAACCATTTAACTGTTATGTGTGTGCACCTGTATGGGCACTCCAGATGAAATTGATGTGTGAATGTCTGGAAAAATACAGCCAAGCAATGTGTAATCTCTACATCCTGGTGGATCGGACAAGTGTGAGGTATGTATGGAAGAGGTGACAGTTCATCATCGTCATCCCTGATCCTGAGAACTGGCTCTGACAGGAGTTGCACTGGCATGTCCACGCCCACAGTCAGATGCTCTGCTGCTACCTGAATGTGACTGATGTCTGCTGGACATGTTCTCCTCACTAGTACGCCCAAGGCCATGAACTATGACCTGCCACATCTAGGTGTAGACACCCCAACCATTGATGGAACAGTAGAAGTAATGCCACAATGGGAGTGTGATCAGGCATGGCCGCATTGGCCAACATCAGATGATGTGGTTGACCTACGCCCACATGAATGCCATCTCCCTACTAGCAGATGTTCCATCACAGACACTGTCTGCTCCAATGTATCATGCATCCAATCCATTGAATCGGCAACACTCTGGAGTCAGTTACACATATCAGCCTGTACCACATCTATAACCCTAAGCATTTCCTCAGAGGCCCTATTAGAATGTGTCTGTGCCTCTATGATGTCCCTAAACATATGTCAAGTGTCACGGAATGGCACAACTGGATCAGATGAGGGATGGATAGCAGGCCACCTCCAAGCAACCTGAACAACCTTCCTGTGGGGCACTTCACCCACACTTTGGTTATTGCCAGAGTCAACAGCCAATGAAGCCCAGTAATCACACTGTCTTGATCGAGTGTCTCACTCTCCATCTTTGCAATATCTGAGGAATCACTGGAATGGGTTTGCTTAGGCCTACTGGCTGTGAATGACAAAATTACTGGGGTAGTTGAATGGCAACCTTAGTGTCAGATTCAACCTCTGCACCCCTGACTGTGCCTGTGTTTGGCCACCATCATCATCAGAGTCTGCCAAATGCTCTGACATCAGGTGGTAAGCTTCCTACACTTCCATTTTCAGGATCACCTGTGATAGTAAGGAACAAACACAGAAAAGAAATTAATAGCTACACTACTACAGTTCAATATATGCTAACAAACTAACACAAGGGCCACTACCACATTTGGTACAGCAACACACACACAGTCCTGACACCCACCTCACACATACGGATAAATTAATATTTCTGTGAAATGCTCATCAGTACATTAAATAAAAATGTTTTGCTTAACATATGCAGATGACTCCACACTTTCTAGGGAGTATGGTCCTGGAAGATGTTAAGCAATAACAATAACACAGGGGGGAAAATGCTGGCCTTTATATGTCCATTAACAATACATTTAACTGAAACTTGGATGACACTTCCACCCCAAGCCCATGTTTAATGAACCAGAATGTGTTGTTAACTGAAGCAGTCTATAACTAGAGCTGCACCCCCAAAAATGTATGTACTTAAGTATTGCTTTTAATATTTTATTATACAAGAAATATTTAAAAATTGACATAGGTAAGCCTACCTGGAAGCTCCTCCAGAGATATACTTCTCATCCCTGAAACAGCAGCACCAACATCAAACACATGCTGTTGTGCACTTTTCACTGAGCTTTCATGATCCTTGACAGTGGACAGGAACTATTCATTTGGTGTCAGTGGTGGCTCTGTAGCAGCACCCCTCAGTAGCCAGATGTCCATGGGCCACTGCAGCTGCTCTCCTCCTTGCTGATGAAATCAGGTCAGTGGCTCAATTATGCACCTTATCATATGCCCTGCAGCATCTCCAAACAACATTCACATGATTTACAATCAGGTTCCAAATTTACATTCTTCCAGACATATCCCCACATCCCATCCTCTCTGAAGCAGAAATACAACATGTTTACTAAAATGCTTAGACAATTATGTCATTTTTTGGGGTCACTGAAGGGGGTTTGCAGGGACTGGGATGATTGGGTGTCATAGTCGAAGGTGACATAAAACACAAATGAAGGATATTACGCATAACTATCACATAAATAAAAGTCCTGCTTAGATATAACACATATTATTAATTTTTCAATATTACCCACTGGAGAAAAAAATGTTCGAGTTATTCAAATATTAAAAAGGATTATGTGGTTGTAACATATCACATTCACACAAAGGTTTGATCCAAACCAAGGGGTAACAATGGCAAAGCAAATCTCTCTAAAACATTTTGGCTGTGGCAACACAGAGATGAAACTTGGTCCCCCACCCCAAAACAACAGGCAAATGACATTGCTGTTCCAGTGAAAGGAGTAAAACATCATTAAATTGCTATAAGTGCTACAAAACAAACTGTCCCAAAAACATGTGTAGACATTTACTACATAACATTCATTTTTATGCAATTGCCAGTCACCTCTATCAGTGGCTAGCATATCCCTAGAGATATCTATGGGTCATCCTAGAACAGCCCTGTATCATTGACAATATAGGACATTTACATTTCACAGAAATAGCAATAAAAGAGTGCAAAGAGTAACAGTTATAACATTAACACTTCTGATCTTCTTCTTCTTCTTCTTCTTTCGTCTTTTTCCTGGTTAGGGGTCGCCACAGCGGATCACCTTGTCCGCACATTGAATGGCAGTGGAGTTTTACGGTGTCGAGTTGCCAGCCCGGCGCCCAACCTTCCACAGAAGGCACACTCACACTCACACCTAGGGCCAATTTAGAGTGTCCAATCCACCTGCAGCATGTCTTTGGGATATGGGAGGAAACCGGATCACCCGGAGGAAACCCACGCGACCACAGGGAGGACATGCAGACTCCGCACAGAAGGCACCCCAGCCGAGGATCGAACCGGAGAACCTCTTGCTGTGAGGCAGCAATGCTAGCCACTGCGCCACCGTGGCCGCCCAACATTAACACTTCTGATAAAAGTTGAATAAGGATGTGGAGTTGAGAAAGTAAAATGCACTGCAAAAATGCCTATGTCAACAGTAAACTTCTAAGAAGTGCATACAGATAAAAGCAGCATTTGCTAATGTGTATATGTATATTTTATATATATATATATATATATATATATATATAGATATATATATATATATATATATATATATATATATATATATATATATATATATATATATATATATATATACATATATATAGATATATACATACATACACAGGTTTGCTATCATGATTTCAAAATGCATTTCATCGAATGCGCATGTCTGTGAAAATTAAAAGCAAAAACATTGTTCACGTAAATGAATGAAACTGGTAATGTCGACATGTTGTCATTCGATGTACTTGACTTTACCCAGTGTTCCCTGCCAACCAGACATGTACAACTAATGTATTGCAGGAGGAAAGCCCCCCTGCATCCCCAATGTGGGGGACTGCACCCCTACACCCCCTGTTCATTATACATACAAGTTCTGAGATCGCACTACAGTGAGGAAATGGGTACATTTCTTGATCCCCACTGTACTGCGATCTCAGTTGTATGATGTTCAAAGTTTTGAAACTTCAGTGATCCAATAGGGATCCATAAAAAGAAAAAAAAAAAAAAAAAAATATATATATATATATATATATATGCATACATATACACAAATATTTTTTCCTAGTAACCTGTGAGCAAACCCAGTATATAATTGAAAAATGCAATCATACCTATTAAAGATCAGTAGTCTTCTGTGCAGATAAATCCAAAGTAATAGCAATCTTCTTCTGTGTTATCCACATGAACAAGTCTCCTCACCTTCAGGTTCCTTAGCTACATGATTACTTTTTATATTGCAGATTCAGGCCTGTGAGCATGGTGAAGATGCAAATGAGGTATGAACTCATTAGAATTGCTGAATTCCAAATTCTTGGCTCCGTGTAGCACATCTAAACATAGTGCAGGCACTCTCTCAGTGTTCGTTGGTAATAGATTGCAACAGTGAATGATTACTTGTAGGAGAAGGAAAATACAACAGCAATTCAGACTCCCTCCCAGTGTGTGTGTGTGTGTGTGTGTGTGTGTGTGTGTGTGTGTGTGTCAGCCAGATTAGACCTACAAAATGTATCAAGATTTTTAACGTAAGTAAGCAACAAATATTTCACAGTTTCTGTTCAGTAGCATCCAACCTCCCCTGCATTTGTTGAAAACTGTATATTATTGCCATTAAATATTCTCACACATTTTAAGAATGATACAAAATGCCTTACAGTCTGCATGTCTCAGATTACTGCTCAGATAAGAAAAGAATGAATGCCATACAGAGAAAAGACAGAGCTGTATTTCTGCAAACAATAATCATAAGTGGTTGTGTGATCACTCATGGCACTACATCTGAAATTAATACATGTACAAACAACTCAGAAGTGTACAAGTGTCATATGCCTTGTTAATACTGTAGATGATTTTGGACTTGCTTGCATGCACAATGATTTTCATTCTCTGCTCTAAAGCTGTTTCTGTGTCAAAGAGGGATAAAACACCCTTATTGTGTTTTGAAGGCTCAAAGATGTAACAAATTCAAATCCAGACTTGTGTAAAAATCTTTTATATATACAAACATATATTGTGTAATGTTATTTGTTTTATAGATTTTTTAACACCAGTGTTTGCACTGATCATGGCTTACCACAAACACAGGAAACAGATAAACACAATAAATGTCTTGTAATGTACTTCTTTCATAACAAATACATCAACTACTCCTATGAATCACTTGTGTGTGTAGCATATCTGCTAAACAAAGTGATCCACACAGCATATACTATCTGTAGCTCATGGTTCAAGTCCCGCCTTTTTCTTTTAAGGATAAAAACCTAATAAACAGTGCTCACAAAGTTAAAATAAGTTCAGCTTTACTTGTCTTATTTGGTGATGCTTGCCATCATGCAAACCTGGACTAATAGCCCACAGAAGAAATAGACAGAACACCACCAAACAGGATGCAGACATTCTTGATTTCAGGAAGGATACATTGTTGCATCTTTTACTTTCCATCACACAACATCGCTAAATGATGTTGCGTGATGGTTAGCAATCTTCCCCAACACCAGCTATCTAGAGTATCTGCAGTGAGGAAGCAGACAGTAGACAATTTTAAAATGGATATATTCTATCATGTATGTTGGACATCGTGCAGAAACAGTAAGTGGTGTTATGTGGCAGTTAACACACAGAAGTTAATAATGAATAGAAAAATGTACAGCTGTTATTTAACTATTCCTGTGGCAGCAGGTGTAAGTGTAAGGCTGCAATAGAGATTGTCCTGGATTCTAATACATAAAATTCTAAATATTTTTACTGTTTTCTATTTCACTTGTTTTATTGATTCCTAAACGTGCCAGTTGTTCTATGAGCTACATTGGTACCACCATATTAAGTGCAGAGCTGAAGTCTATGAACAGCACCCTCACATAGTTATTTTTGCTATCTAAATGCTTAAGGGAGATGTGTAGTGCTACTGATATGGCATCAGCCATGGATTGGTTAGCTGTGTAAGCAAACTGCAGAGGGTCAAAATTAGGAGGTAGGCATGATGAAAAACGCTTTTTGATCAGCCACTCAAAACATTTTATAACAGTGGATGTCAGAGTGACTGGTCTGTAGTCATTAGGGCTGGAGGAAGTGATTTTCTTAGGTAGTGGGATGATATTAGTTTCCTTGTAGCATGAAGCATACATGCTTCAGTCTGTAGCACAAACCAACTGTAGGATTCAAGGATAAGACTGTAGTTGGACATTGTGGATTCAAATACCATAAGTAACAGATATAAAATACTAAAATCCTTTAAAATATTACATAAATTAATTTATAAACAAGTAGCATAAATGATTTGCTGTTAACTTAATCTGTATGGTTGGACCAAGCATATGTGTGGTATATATGCACATTGCAAGGATTACTTAATTATAGGTTGTATAATTAAATGTAAATGATCAGAAAAAACACTTTATTATTGTGATAATGCATTGCATGTCACATATGATGGCACTAATTGTATCTCTGTCACCACAACCCTTATCTCTTTTATTTTGTCTTTCTATGGGTCATCAAAACATTTCCATGTCATCCATCTCTGACTAGTTACAACACGGGAAAGTAGGCCAACCCCAGTGGCTCAGCCTGCCCCAGACCACCAGCTCCAGCACCAAAGCCCAGAATATCTGGGACCCAATCTGGCAGTACTGCCTCTACTGCCTCTGCAATACCTGCACCCTCAGGTAGCACTACCCTGGCAGCTGGTGCTGTGGTACCTTGCAGGAGAACTGCTGGAGATGGGAATTTCATCACCTGCCAGGAGATGCCAGGGCTGGTGCATAAGGTCATGCACAGCTCCATTGGTGCATGCCTACACTGGATGGAGAGGTTTCTCTCCCTTATGGACCACAGCAGAAGATGTCAAGCACTCCAACAGCTAGTGGAGTAAGGGGACAGTGATGACAGCCCTGCAGGTGAGGACTAGATTCTCACTGTACCCATGTTTGATGGGCATGAGCATATGTTGTCCCCACTCTAACCTCAATCATAATGTCTCCCAACCTGTCATGCCCCTCACTAACCCTGCTTCTTGTCTTGTTTGTACTGTTTGCATCTGTTTCCTCACCTACTCTACTTACCTGACCCATAAATTCCTATGTCCCTTACCCAACATTCTCTTGCTGAAGTAAAAAAAAAAGAAAAGAAAAAAATGGCACCTATCCCATAAAAAATATCAACCCATACATAGCTCTCCACTTTGCACACATCTTCTTGACACAGTTGATTTGGTCCAATAAGTTATACAACATGATCCCATTGTTGTCACCTCTCTTTGTTGAAGTGACAATGCAAATTCAGCCAATATTTGATACATATTCATTTTACACTGTCAAAGATGTGGATAACTATTCTTCTTTCCTACTTCCCTCCTGCTCATCCCTTTATAGCTTTCCCTTTGTTCTTACCACTGCTTGCTCCCCATTTCACCACTTTTCTATGTAGCCCATTTTAACACCTTTAATCTGATCAAAAAATAGAATCACACACAACACCCAAAGGTATAAAAAGAAGCAATGCAGTCCTTCACTTTGTGTCCTCTCTGTTTGCACTGAGTTTGGCATTGCACATCAATGGCAAGAGATGGTGAACGGTTCTTCAATGCTGCAGTTACCTTCACTCAATGCCACTTAAACACACTGCGCTAAGGTAACACAAAGTGAATGTATAGTAAAGAATGATTTTATTGCATTATAAATACTTATTTAAAACAATTACATACACCTGGATTTGAACCCTATATCATCCGATCTACAAAAGAAATGTGTCAATGCATTTACACCTGCTCAGAGTCAGCCAAGCTGCAGGTGTTTGTCATACACTCAATACTCAGAACTGTCATAATTTTAGCAATGAGGCTCACATTTGCTCACAGTTTAACTATGCAAAAACAGGGAAAGAAGTAGAAATGTGTATCTCACATGTGCAAACACTTTGCCATTGATCGCTCAAACCTGCTGCTCAGCACTGTGGTATGGGAAGTGCACAATAGCATGTATTACTTACATTTACTGTCCATTTAATCTTTATCCCATGAAAGTAAATGTAAAAACACAAAGGAAAAGCACTTTTTAAGGAAAGAACACTTATTTACACTGCAACTATCTGTTACCTTCAGCCAAGCACTTCAAACTTGGCATCTCAGTACTTTTTTAGAAATATATCAACTACACTACAGAAATTGGGGTCTGATGGATAGATGAGAAGTCAGCAAGCAAAGGAGAGTAGTATTGCTGAAAATTAATTCATCCTCAAGTCTTGGTGGGTGCCTTCATGAGGTGGACCCTGTTTTTCACAAAATTTCACCAAGATTACACTGATATCTAGACTGTATTTATATACCATATATCATGGACAGAAGTAGGTTAAAAATTAAAAAAGGTAGCTGGCTGCACAAGACCCAGGATAAAAAGTGCCCAATCCTGATGGGCGCACTGGTGCCAGGACTTGAAAAAATGACAGTGTAGAATCCTCAAAATAGGAAATGCAGGAAATGAAAAACAAAAAGTATGGCCTCAGTTTAGAAGAAAATGAGCTAAGAGAAGAGTTGCTTGATTTAATAGAGATAGATAGACATATTAAGATCAATGAACAAAATAGATTTCAGACCAATAAAACCCAAAAAGTCAGAAGTCTGATAAAACAAATGAACACAGTAATAAGGACTGTCAATAGAGATCCATGTGATATAATAGAAGAAAACAGGATATATTACTGTGCAGCTAAATTAATAACTGATAAAGTTCTACCCCAAGAACACAGGGTAGCGAGGGAAAGGAAGGGGAGAAATCAAATACCATCATTGAAGTATCAAATAGAGAAAACTATAAAGCAATTGTGTGTGTGTGTGTGTGTGTGTGTGTGTGTGTGTGTGTGTGTGTGTGTGTGTGTGTGTGTGTGTGTGTGAGTGTGTGTGTGTGTGAGAGAGAGCAGAGAGAAGGTAGATGTGTGGGTGTGAGCAGAGAGATAGTGTGTGTGTGTGTGTGCGTGTGTGTGTGTATGTGTGTGGTGTGTATCTGTGTGACTGTGTGAGTGAGCATGTGTGCGAGTATGCAAGTGAGCAAGCAGAGGGAAAGTAGGTATGTGTTTGCGACAGCAGAGAGAAAGGGCGTGTGTGTGTGTGTGTGTGTGTGTGTGTGTGTGTGTGTGTGTGTGTGTGTGTGTGTGTGTGGTAGCAGAGGGAAGCTAGAGGTATGTGTGTGTGTGTGTGTGTGTGTGTGTGTGTGTGTGTGTGTGTGTGTGTGTGTGTGTAAGAGCAGAGAGGTGATAGGTGTGTGTGTGTGTGTGTGTGTGTGTGTGTGTGTGTGTGTGTGTGTGTGTGTGCGCGCACGAGAGAGAGACAGCAGAGAGAAGGCAGGTGTGTTTGCACGTGTATGCGCGCGCGTGTGTGTGTTTAACATACCTCTAAACTGCCCAAATTTATGCTCATAGTTTTGGTCTGTTTCTCATAAAATTTGTGGTTTTCTGGCAAATCAAAGGATTGAAGTTACTAAAGTAATTAAATATATATAAGTGTCAGACATCATATCCTTCATAAAATGCATGCTAACACAAATCCTTTTATTCTAGCAACTTTCTTAGTTAAAAAGAGCAATATTTAAAATGTATCCCTGTTTTTGGGCCATTGTATTCCCTTTTTGTTTTAGGCTTTGTCCAGATTTCTTGCACTAAGATGTTTAGAGGTAAGTATACCTAAAAAAACCACAAAGGACACAATACAAAACTTCAAAGAAAAACTCTTACGAAAGAGGCAGAGGGTGAGGTAAAAAAGAAGATTCCTTTAATCCAACCAAGACATACGTTCTGGTACCTCGGCAATTCGCCTTCATGGAACACTAACCATCTATACACATCTTCTTTTTATATTCTCATCAATTAATTCATTACATAATCAACTAATTCATTACATAATAAACTTCATCATTATTCAATTTTAAATGATACCAAATACAATTCAAACACTCTCACCTAAATATGTGTTTTATAAACACAATATTCCATCATATGCTACTTAATGAATTATTTTAACATTTTTAGTGACTAATGAATTATTTAATATACTATAAAACTAACTTTTTTCCCAATATGCATAACACTAGATAAATAATAGAACCTTAAATACATTTACACATTCGTAATTCATAAATATAGCATTAATATGATACAAATATAACAAAAATAACAAAAACGATTCCAAAATTACTCTAATCTATATAACAAGCCCACTCTCTAAATTCATTCCTCTAGGATATAACGTATGGTATCCTAAAATCATTCTGTGTTCTAGCCTGCATAATGCAGTCTTAAAATTTCCTACACAGAAATGAGGTCTAGCTAATACACTAATTATAAAACCATTGGTATTCCCATTATGTGCATTAATGAAGTGAGAAGCTACTGGACTTTCCATATTTCCCCTCCTAATATCCCCTAAATGCACTAAAATGCACACTTTAACCCTCTTGGTGGTCTGTCCGATATACCATAAAGGTTTATTACAATCACATCCTAAAATATACACCACTCCAGATGACAGACAGTCAAACTTTTCAAATGCAACATACTTTTTACCATTTATTTTGGTTCCATGCATATTTTTCACCTTCTCACATACTAAACAATGCCCACAACTATACATACCAACATTCACATCAGTAGAATATTCCAATTTCCTATTCAACAATTCTTTCAAATTATAATATCTACTGTAGGAAAATGTTATGTATCTAGGAAACAAATGACCTACATTCAGGTCATCACAAACAACATGCCAAAATTCTTTCAAAATTTATTGGGAAAATAAGTTAGTTTTATAGTATATTAAATAATTCATTAGTCACTAAAAATGTTAAAGAATTCATTAAGTAGCATATGATGGAATATTGTATTTATAAAACACATATTTAGGTGAGAGTGTTTGAATTGTATTTGGTATCATTTATAATTGAATAATGATGAAGTTGATTATTATGTAATGAATTAGTTGATTATGTAATGAACTAATTGATGAGAATATAAAAAGAAGATGTGTATAGATGGTTAGTGTTCCATGAAGGCGAATTGCCGAGGTACCAGAATGTATGTCTTGGTTAGATTAAAGGAATCTTCTTTTTTACCTCACCCTCTGCCTCTTTCATGAGAGTTTTTCTTTGAGGTAAGCATACCTCTCAACTGACCAGATTTTTGCATCATAGTTTTGGTCTGTTTGTCATAAAACCTGTCATTTTCTGACAAATTACCGAGGATTAAAATAACTAAATAATGGCATACATTTGAGTTTTATACTTCATTTTCTTCAAAAATGCATGCTTACACAAATCCTGTCATTCAGGAACTTTCTAAGTTAAAAGAGCAGTATTTAAAATCTATCCCTGTTTTGGGTCATTGTATCCCCATTATTTTAGGTTGTGTCCAGATTTCTTGCACTAAGAGGTTGAGAGGTATATGGTTATGTGTGATGATGTGAGGTATTGCCAGTTATGCCCAGAGAGGTAGGGCAGTGGATGTGTAATATATGCCAGCTTAACTGTCTGGAGTTTTGTAAAGAATTATATGTCATTTGTATATCAAACTGATTTGTACAGGTGCTTGTGTTGAAAATTAATTTATAAAGCTGGTTGTGTTAAAAATGTACCAACAGTTGGTCCTGCTGGACAGAAAAGAAATGCACCTGTATGTCAGACTGCATTGTACTGTTGAAAATAAATATATTGTAACAGATGATACTAAAAGAAAAGAGTTTAATCTCAAGTCTAGCTAGCTGTGAAAAATAGTATGAAATTAAGGTTTAAGCCATAAATGTGAAAATCAGGACTAGGAATTCTACTGTATTGTCCTTAGGGGTGAATGAATTGCTACCCAGGAAAGGTAGAAGTTTTTGAAGTGGTTTTATAGCTTCCGGATGCTATAACACATCTTAGCAAAGCTCTGTGTGTGTGTATTGTAACACATATTAGCAAGATCCTGGCTCAGCTTCTAGTAAAGGGGGTAGTGTGCGACCCAAAGTCAGATGAACAGATGTATGTGATATCATTCTGGAATCCAGTACTGAAAGGATATTTGAACACTAGATGAGGCAAAAGTTTCAGGGCAGTCTGTTTTTGAAACTTGACAAAAAGGACTACTCACCAAATCATCTTGTATTGCTCTAGTAAGTGAACTAGGGGACAGAAATCCTTTAGATCAGTCAGGAAAATGTAGTGAAAATAAGTATTGTTTTTCTTTATCTGTGTGAACCTTTCCATCTGTGTTACTTTTACTATTACCTGTGATTGAAACTCTGGTGTTTATTGTAAATAGATATTTAGTATTCCCTTGTTCTCTTATTATCTACTATTAAATTTATTTAAGCTTTTAATTGTGGCTGGTCTTTTAGAGAATATTTTAACCTTTGGGAGAACTTATATTAATTTGGTGACACTGTGGCCACTTCTGAAAGCCTTGCTGCATTTGTCAAACACTACCATTTGTATTAGTATTAATTGTACTCATTATAATTAGGTACCCTAGTAAGATCCTTAGAGTAGCTGGCTTTGGAGTGTTCTGCTGGCAGTATCTAACTCATAGTCTGGGCGGAGAGAGCATGCTGATAAATCTGTGCCAGCCTTTCCCAGGTGTGTGTGTGTGTGTGTGTGTGTGTGTGTGTGTGTGTGTGTGTGTGTGTGTGTGTGTGTGTGTGTGTGGGTCTACTTCTTTTGACCAACTCCCATTTGCCCGACACTCATTTGCCTGAGACCAAATGACTGAATTTACAATTGCCTGACACATCAATTGCCTGACACTTCATTTGACTGACAAGTATTATTAGCAAGAAAATGGCATATGCCCCCTTCCCCACTGTAGTGCGACCCTGGAGTTAGAATATATAGTTGGGGGGGTGGGGGGCACAGCCCCCCACAAGGGGGGGTGTGGGGGGCAAAACCCCCCACTTCATTTCATATGATATTGTTAACTTTTGATGTAATATTGCTTAGTAAAAGAAAAGTAAGTGGGGGGCTTCCCCTTCCCCACTGTAGTGCGACCCTGGAGTTAGAATATATAGTTGGGGGGGTGTGGGGGGCAAAACCCCCCACTTCATTTCATATGATATTGTTAACTTTTGATGTAATATTGCTTAGTAAAAGAAAAGTAAGTGGGGGGCTTCGCCCCCCACACCCCCCCTTGTGGGGGGCTGTGCCCCCCACACCCCCCTAACTATATATTCTAACTCCAGGGTCGCACTACAGTGGGGAAGGGGCCATATGCCATTTTCTTGCTAATAATACTTGTCAGTCAAATGAAGTGTCAGGCAAATGAAGTGTCAGGCAACTGACATTTCAGTCATTTGGTCTCAGGCAAATGGGTGTCGGGCAAATGGGAGTTGGTCAAAAGAAGTAGACCCGTGTGTGTGTGTGTGTGTGTGTGTGTGTGTGTGTGTGTGTGTGTGCAAAAATCAAATCTCAAAGAGTGTATGTGTGTTACCTATTTGCAGCAGGGACAGAGCACTGGTTTCGCAGAAAGGGTGGTGGAGGAATTGGCTTGGAATACTTGGCTGAGGACTTGACTATACAGCTGTGTCAGTGGGGAGTGTTATCTGGGATCTGGAGAGAGAGAGAGGGAAATCCAGCCCCAGGATGGGAGTGTGTTCCCTGTGTGATCTTAAGGGAAATTATTCTTGGTGCAAAGAGCAGCATCTGGAAATGGTGTGTGCGTCTATGTTTGTTCCAAGTGAACGTCCCTCACCAGTGCCGATGGTGACGATTGAGGGTCCTGGGTTACTGGCCCAGAGGAGGCATGTCACAGTATGTAATGCCTTAGTTTGGGGGGGTCAGGTTAGTCAATTAACTTGATCAGGCTTGACCCTGTAACTTGGTTACAGGAGGCAAGAGCCCGAGTCCGCTACATCAACTACCAGACTGCTGAAGGAATTGTGAGCTTCTGTGTGGACAAACGCCTGAATCCTGTACACCAACTACCAGATTGTTGAAGGATTCTGAGCTTCAGTGGAGACAAGAGCTCATGCTAAGTCTGTTTTTAATGTGCAATTAACAGTTTTGTATAGCAAATTGCAGTAACTGTTTGTGCTGTAGAATTTGAAAACAGAGTTAGTGGCATAATTGCCTTTGGTGTAGAAGGCTGTGGATTCTACTCTCACACCATGTATATCGAGTGCTGATATTGGAGTGCACTTTTGATCACTGATTATTTGATGCATTCTAATTGGGGGATAGAGGTTCTGCACTCCTGTGTGTGTCCTCCTTTGTATGAGATGTCTGGTAACTATGAACTTGTTGTCAGCTTGTCAGTCAATCCCTATTGCAATATTACCAGCTTACCATTTTTTTTTTAATGTAGCATAAGTAATTAATTCTTCAAGGGCAGCAGGCACTGAACTTGTAGATAAAACACTGAAATGTAAAGTTGTTTTCCAGTAGCAACCTCTTCATTAGTTACAGATCTCTTTAATGTGGAATTATTTGGATGACTTTTTCTTCTGCAGAGATTGTGCTTATTGACTGATATTGGTCTATTGTTTCATTGCTTACTGTAATAATGTTCAAAACTACACATATAAAGCACATTCTAACAAGTGGTACTGCATTGTATAAGGAATATAATTTAACACAGTCAGGAAGGTAAATCAAAGAACACATACATATATATGCATGGCCCTAAAAATGTGTGCAAGGAGCCTATGGTTTGAAAACCGTCCAAAGGTAAACTTAGTTCTATACTGGCCAGATGCATTTTCTTTAAATGTAAGTTTTAATGCCATTTCAATGAGTGTGAGTTTCAAGAGCAGAGAAATTTACTGCTTATGCCAAGTCTGTTTGCATTATCAGACTGTATTGTTTGTTTAACAAGTGGCTATCAGTATTTGTGCTATTTTATTTCAATATCTGTAATCATTGTAGAAGTAAATAAGAAAACAGTATGCACACTGGCAGTTTTAAACAGTGTTTATGGTAACTTGAGGAGAAATAGCCAAGTAATAGAACACTGAAATGGCTGGGAAGAGGGATGCTGCGGGGGGGGGGGGGTGGAGGTTGCTGCAGGAAGAGCTGCTCTGGGGGCCCAATCTATTATCCTGCCTAGGGCCCCATTTGACCATGATCCAGCTCTGATTGTGGGCCAAGCTATAATCCTGAATAAAGCTGCAATGTATGCAACATATGAGCGAGAGTTATAAGGTTGGGAAAAAGATGATTTACATACATACATACATACATACATACATACAAATATGCCAGTATACCAGAACACTCGTTCCCATAGTACTTGCTTTAATGTAATTTGGTAGTCTGTTCTATGCATCAGTTACTCTGTCAGAGAACCAGTTAGTACACTTCTCATTCCTATAGAATCTTCTACATAGGTTGTCTGATGATTCTGTAGTACTTTTTGATAACCCCAAACATTGCCAGAGGTAGTTGTCTCTAAATGCCCTATATACTTGAATAAGATCTCCTCTTAGATATCTGTAAGACACATCGTACAAGTTCAGATATTTTAGTCTTTCATAATAACTTAAATTTTCACATCCATGGATGCTCTTGGTATATTTCCACTGTACTCTTTCCAGTTTACTCATGTTTGTTTTCTTATACATACGTATATACATACATACATACATACAAATAGTTCAAGCACTGGCATTAATGCCTTTCTAACTTGCCAATATACCAAAACACTTATTCCCATAATAAGTTACAACCCCCCCAAGTTCTCATAATAAATAACAACCCCCCAACTCCCATAAATCAATAAACTTCACTACAATTAACCTACAAAGCATCAGAAATAAAATACCTGACTTCCATGCATGGATAGCCCACAACAAACCTGATATTATTGCCGCAACTGAAACATGGCTCAAACCCTATATTAAGGACACAGAATTCCTCCCCCAGATTTTGCCTGTCTTAGGGCTGACAGACCCCCCTAAAAAAGATGGAGGTGTCTCTCTAATATACCCCATGTCCTTCACTATTGTCCCATATACAAAACCCATCCCACAGTTCTCCACAGCCAAACTAGTTTCTTTCCTTAAAATGAATAATTGTAAAAACCTCTGTGTGATAGTTATTTACATTCCCCCGAACAATAACATCCCATTTCTTGAGGAAATCCTTGCCTGGGCATCTACTAACATTAAAAAATGAGACTGTCATACTGGGAGACATAAATAACTGGCTAGACATATCCCCACATCACTCTAACTGCAATATCAATCTATATAAGTTCACCCAGCTAGTTAACACCATAACCAGGCCTAATAAAATTAATACTAATGGTTCAGTCCTAGACTGGATTTTAGTGTTTGACCCAAATAAGATCACGTCCACTGGTACACTCTCCAATAGTATAAGTAACCACTTATCAGCCTTTATACAATGTGAATATGCCACAACAATTAATAAACATCAGTGCAGGGTTACCAGAGATGAATCCCAGTTCTGTCCATCTAGCTTTAACCAAAGGTTGCTTAGCATCAACTGGGATGCAATAAAATCACTTCCCCTTGATGAGGCAGTTGAGTTCTTCAACTCAACCTTCCTCAGCATACTAAACAATCTCACTCCCCTTAGATAAAAGAGTGTAAAGACCAACCATGCCAGTTGGCTAACAAGATTCACTAAGGATCTCATGAAATGCAGGGCCAAATCAGGGAAAATCTGGCAAAAAAACAAAAACCGATCTGACCTCATCCAATACAAACAGCTCTGAAACCAGGTTAAGCAACTCGTACTACAAAACAAAAAAGAACACTACCTTACATTACAAAATCAACACAAGCAAAACCAAAAGAAATTCTGGAGCATTTCTCCCCGGGCCTCCGCTGAAAACAGGCTCTGTGGAACCTAGTCGGACTTTCCCGGCCAACAAATGATAAATAAATAAATAAATAAAATAAATAAATTCTGGAGCTCTCTCAACTCTTTATTAAATCCAGGCTCAAGTAATAATCCTTGCCCAGACCCAAATAAAACACCCATTGAAACTGATGCAACCTTCAACTCCTATTTCATAGATACTATAGCCAGTCTAACTGCTACCTTTCCCAAGACCAACTTGTCCACCACAGAACTCTCCACAGCTAACACCAATACACCCCCTATTCCCAGCTTTACTCTGCCACCTATACTCACCTTGACTATTAAAAAATTGCTTCTAAAACTCAAACCATGCACAAATACCCCTGACAATATACCCACCTGCAAATCTCAGCCAACTCAATCACTTACCCTTCTCACTCTCTTCTTCTATCTAAACTCTCTAACATAGGTACCTCACCTCAAACTCTAAACTGGTTCACTAATTACCTCCCTAACAGGCAACAATCAACTAAATAGCAGAACTCTTACTCCCCTTTCCTAAACACCACCACCACTGGTGTTCCTCAAGGCTCCATTTTGGTCCACTTCTGTTTAGCATATTTATCAATAACTTCCACACCGCACTCTCTGAAGGCTCAGTCATCCAGCACGTAGATGACTCCACTATCATCTGCACTGCAAACAACTCCTCAGAATTACACCAACTCACCCAAAATGCCCTCACCTCCACCAAAACTTGAATGTCTAATAATCATCTTGCCCTGAACCCCAACAAAACCAAACTATTAATCTTTTCCCCCCAAAAGTCCACACCCCTACAAAAAGAGAACTTCACCATCCAATCCCTAAATGGTACCACGATCGATATTGTACCTAGCACAAACCACCTAGGTGTCATCATAGACGAAAACCTCACATTTGACCTGCACATCCAGTCCAATGTCAAAAAGACACATCAAAAACTTGGCACTGTCTACTGACACAAACATCTACTCAGTGCATCAGCCCGACTTTTTCTTGCCTCTTCTTTTCTATTACCCTCTCTTTTATACAGTGCTCCTTTCCTTACCAACATTCAGTCCTATCTAAAGTCCAACCTAGACTCATGCTACAACAAAATTGCTAAATTTGTAACTAATGCCTCCTATTCATCCCACCACTGCTTATCATTATGCAACCTAAAATGACTTGAACTCCCCAACTATCTCACTTTATCCCACTAACTACAGCTCACAAACCCATTCATAATCGATCCATGTGCCCTGGTCTATCTTCTACACTTACATTTTACCATCCTAACAGACCAGTCCGATCCAACAACAAACTGCTCATAAATGTAGAAAAACCCAAACTTTCAGCTGGCCAGATGCTTTACTCCTTTACCATCACAAAACTTTGGAACTCCATCCCCACAACTCTTAGAGCCACCCGCTCAGTAACCCTCTTCAAGACATCTCTAAAACAACACCTCTCCTAATCTTGGCTGTGCACATGTGCTAGCACCACATCTCGTATAACCTAACTTCAACCATCACAACTATTCTCACCCCAATCTACTACTCTGACATTCTCCTTTCATATCACTTTTCTTTTTACTTACTCTGCCTCTCCATCCTGTCCACTTCCCTCTTCTACTAACCCTCTTTGCCCTACCATTGATCCCTCCTGTCTACTTCCTTCTCTTCCTAACACTTATAGACCTACCATTGAACCAGGTGAGACATTCAGGTACTCTCGCAGCCTACCTTACTATCATACCATCACTTATATCTGCAACAATATCCACTGACTTTGCTGATTCCTGCAACAGGACTCATATAGCCTATCACTCAGCTATTAACTTTTAACATTTAGGAGGTGTAAGTACCTAGTCTCTAATTAATTCCTATATCTGCTTTGCACCCACTGGATGAAGTGTCCTAAATAAATTTTGCTACTCATATGGAATGTTCTCATGTATATATTCTGTATTGCTTGTATAATATCTTTGATTTGAAAATTATTACTTATGTACTGTTTTTTTTCCACCAATTGTATAAGCTGCCAATAATATGTACTAAATGCCTTTATTATTGTAAATTCTGTATTGTATGTGAAATGCCTTATATGTGGAGCTTTTCTTCCCGGGACTCCACTTAAAATGGGCATTTCTGGCCCAGCTGGACCATTCCGATAAACAAATGCAAATAAATAAATAAATAAATATCCATGCTGTTCTTAAAAGTATCTAAACTAGTGCTTGCTTTAATGTAATTTGGTAGTCTGTTCCATGCATTAGCTACTCTGTCAGAGAACCAATTAGCACACTTCTCATTCCTATAGAATCTCCTACATAGGTTGTCTGATGATTTTCTAGTAAGTTTTGATTACCCCAAACATTGCCAGAGGTAGTTGTCACTAAATTCTCTATATGCCTGAATAAGATCATCTCTTAGATATCTATATGAGATACTGTACAAGTTCAGATATTTTAGTCTTTCATAGTGACTTAAATTTTCACATCCATGGATACCCTTGGTATATTTCTGTTGTACTATTCGCAGTTTACCCATGCTTGTTTTCTTATAGGGTATCCATATTGTTATTCCATACTCAAGTTTGGGTCTAATGTAACTAACAAACAATGACTTCATTATTTTTGATTTTCTGAACTTTATAAATCTATCTATATGACCTATAGTTCTATAACTATCATTAACCGATTGGTTGACATGATTAGAAAAACTCATAGCAGAATCTATCCATATACCCAGGTCCTTAAATAAGTCTACAGCTTCAATCACTGCTTGCTGTATTAAATATTCACCTTTCAGTTTATGTCTCCCAAATCTCATATGCTTACTTTTTGATGTATTTATCAGCATATTATTCTCCTGTGCCCAAAATGGTCACTTTAGTCAAGTTATTTTGCAGACATGCCTTACACATGTAATCAATTTACACTATTTCAGGTCATCTGCATATAGACTGTAGAATACCTCAGATGGAAATGTTAGGTCAGAAAGATACAATCTAAACAATTAAGGGCCTAGGACAAAGTCCTGTGGGACACTTTGACTGTAAACAAGGATTTCACCTGTCCAGTTGCTGTATGATACTTGCCATGTCCTATTTGTAAGCTATGCAGCTATCATTCTTATCAAGAGTACATCAATAACTAGTTGTACTAATTTATTGATCAGTGTTTTGTGCATGACCCTGTCAAATGCTGAAGTTAAGTCTGTATAAATTACATCACAGCAAAATTTTTCATTCATACTGTTAATATATTGTTATAGAACATCATGTTACAGGTGGTAATATATCTATTTTCAACATTCTGATATATGGTTTCAAGTCCCAACCTATCCAACTCTGACAATAACCTTTCCAATATTACCTTCTCCATTATTTTTCCACAACAGGAAAGTAGACTTAAGGGTCTACATGAGTCTGGGTTTGTCCTATTCCCCTTTCCCTTAATCAGGTTTAATAGGCACATTTCTCCAGTCTTGAGGAATTTCCCCATATTTATATGATCTAGTGAATAATAAATATAATGGTACGTTAAGTTCTTGCTGAAGTGTTTTCAGGTCATTGTTACTAATTCTGTCTCCTCCCTGTGCTTTGTTTGGATCCAATGTGTGCAATTCTTTTTCAATATAATCTAATAATATAATTTAATTTGATTCCAGTATGTAGGGTTACCTGGATGTCAGTAGGAAAACTCATCACCCCTTTTGTGGAGCCGAACTGTTTTGGATAAGATTTCGTAAATATATCTATAATCTGTTGTGTCTGAGAAAAAAAAAATAGAATCTGCACACAGTTTATCAATTTGTATTTCTTTACTCCTTCCGCATCTTATGTATCTATAAAAAGGTTTCCTATTATGCTCAATATCTTTATATAAATTGTCTTCAATTTTTTCTTGATCTTGTGTCACATTATGTTTAATCTATTTGTCCAGCTTGTTTATTTCACTTTTCAAAGTTGTAGTTTGACCTCTCTTCCATTTCTTATATTTTATGTCTCTCAGCTTAATCAGATATCTTGTTCTTATGGAAATATATCCCCCTAACATTATATGCCTAGAGCCTGATGCCAAACATTTTTTTTTTATTTTTTTGCACTCAAACAATTTTTCTTTCAAAATGTTTAACATTCCATCTGCGTTTCTTCCACTAAACACCTCATTCCAGTTAGTTTTACATAGTGACCGTTTTGCTTCCATATAATCTGTAATTAATTTTCTGTGCATTGGTTTAAGATTTCAGTTAAATGTTAATTTGTTGTTAAATAATTCTACCAAACTTGGTTTAGATGTTGTACACATTTCCACTTTTTAAAACAGGACATTTTTTCCATATAGGTATTTACTCCATTTTTTTTTCATTCACAGTGACCTGACTATCCTTTCTACAGATGATTTGTGAAAAATACTTCCTAACACCAGTACAACCTATACTATCTAAAAGGGCTGTCAGTTCCCTACTAACAGAGAATCCTTGCACATGACATCATTTGTACTGACATAAATAAAATCAGATCCATACTTCCTTACATTAAGACATTCTAAGGCTTGTTTCACATCTTCTATTTTTGCTCCTGGCAAATATAACCCTCTTCGATGTTCATTATCTTCTCTGCAAATATGAGTTCCTCTAGTAATTGAATCTCCAATTACAAGAATATCTTTGCTGACCAGCTCTGAAGAATATTCAACTTCTAATACAGTAATATCTGCACAATCAGTGGTTATGAAGGATAGCTCTTCATCACCATTAGTCGTATTAATCGTACTGTTTCCATTGTGTATTCAATTCTCATCCAGCTGGCATTGTAAACCCACAGCTTGAGCCATGTAGTCAATATATGTCTTTCTCTTCCTTTTTCTTACAGTAATGTTCTTCAATCCTTCCAAGTTCAATTTTGATTTCTTCTATTTCACCTGCGCCTTGCCTCTTTTTTCTACACTCTCTTTTGGAAAAATGATGTATTTTTCTGTAGACTGAAGGTTTTCTTATAGAAAAATATTATCATTCCCTGTAACCTGTGTGTTACACAACAAAGTAATGTCCTTTTCTGAGTCCATTTTCTGAGTTTCTGCATTGTGGATTGCAGGAGGTAAGTTTTTCTTATTTTCCTTAATCGTGACAGGATCAAAGCAGATATTGGTGGAAAAATGTTTATAATCTCTTAGTCATGAGGCAAGACTTTACTAAGTTGTGAAGAGCACCAATTGATCTGAGAAAATAGATGAACATTTATACTAAAGAGCTTAAGAAGATCCTAATTTTTACTATGCTAACACATGTGTTTATGAATGGAAAAAATACATTGCATCAACTGAAGTTCCATTTATTCTGAAATGGGAAGGTACTACTTACTTGTTTTCTTGTATAAGTAGTTAAGATTTATTCAACCTTTCTTTATAATTATTTTTATTTAGTTGTCTTAATGAAGAAGTTTTATAAGACAGCATTTTAAAGTATTTTGTTTTTGCACATAGTTAACTGTTTACACATTCATCAGTTAATACATATCAGGAATCAGAAACTATTAAGATATTTTGGAGTAATGAAATTCAAATCTTGTTTAATGTATATCACACATTTTAACACAGTTAAGAATGTCAGTATTTTGGGGGTTTTGTTTAATTTTTGACTTGTTCAAGTTGCCGATACTCTGATACCAATTCCTAAAAGTGAAGGTAGTATCGAGCCTGTAGTCCACACATCTTCTTGGTGTCATCCTATTGTATTACCTTACCCTCTCTAGTTATTTGCTCCCAATACCATGGCCAATTTGTCATTTATTCCAGTAAAGTCCAGCCTTTCTGGTCTATTCTCTCTACCCCTAATTGCAGTTATCCCTATCGACAAAATCTTTCCCATTCTCATGTTGGCTTAGTTCTTAAAATACTTGGTGTTACTTTATGAATATAATATTCTGTATGTCTGTTGTTATTCTTCTTTAGGATCTGCATCCAAATTTCTACCCTCTCCTTATTTCTTGAAGTTTTGCCAGCTTCACCACCATCCCTTTTAATTATGAATTTTAGTTTTCTGCTTGTGTTATATATGTGAGCCTTAAATGTGAAACTCTGAAACATTCCTTCAAATCAGGCAATCCTAAAACACGTTATTCTATTGAAAGGTCAATTTCTCCCACTTGATCCTTACCCTCCCCAGATAAAGCCTTCAACTATTTATTACTGTCCACAACTTCTCCTTTGATATATGTTGGCTGTATGTTGATGAAAAAATTAGCCTTGCTTTTGTTGTTGCAATTTTGGATTTTCAAGACTGATGTGTATTTGGGTTAATCAAGTTGGACTACCATTCACGTGAAACAAAAATACATTAATGCACCACTATTTTTATTTTTATCCAAGCAGAGTCAAATCAGATACTGTGGGTAAGCAATGGGAATGGGGCTGTCTGAGGAGGAAATGATTGGCTCTACTATTTGGGTTAAGAATGCTGGAATACAAGCTATGACTACTGTTTATGGGAAGGAAAAAGATATTAATGTAACTATTATTTTATGGCAAGATTTGGTTGAATTGTCACAGTAGTGAAGTGATTAATATTGCCATGCCACATTGCTTAATTCCCTGAATTTGTGTCTGTAGCTCCTTCTATGTGCAGTGTGCATGTCCCCCCTGTCATTATGTGGGTTTTACTAAGGTGCTCTGGTTTCTACCAGCTACCTGAAGATATGATGATGAATTTGCTTATAAATAAGCATGTAATGTGAGTAACTAGTTGTGTGTGTGTGTGTGTGTGTGTGTGTGTGTGTGTGTGTGTGTGTGTGTGTGTGTGTGTGTGTGTGTGTGTGTGTGTGTGTGTGTGTGTGTGTGTGTGTGTGTGTGTGTGTGTGTGTGCGTGTGTGTGTGTGCACGCATGCACATGCATGTGTGTTGTGGGCACACACACAACTCTTCTGGATGACAGTACAAATAATTAACATTAATTAGCTTTCAAGATGGCACATTGGTGCAATGGGCAATATTTCCACCTCACAGCAAGTGGCTCTTACCTGGGATGTCTTCTGTGTAGAGTATGTTTTCAAAGTTCTTGTGTGGATTTTCTCTGGATGGTCTCCTTTCTGCAACACTTGAAAAACTTTCAATAACATGGATTGGGGACTATGCATTGCCCATAGCTGTGAGTTTATAGATGTGTAATATAAAAGAAAGATCTGGCAACATACTTCTGTTTCCTCCTCTGCCTGGTAAACTCTGCAGTTAGCAGTGGTTGCCTGTAGAGTCACTCTAAGAGTCAGATTGGACTCATAACAGAGTGAGTGAGCAAATTATAGATTCGTAGGTTCATAGATTAGTACTAGGCTAACTGCCCTTGTGGGCCATTTTGAGCCTAGCCAACTAACACATGTGAGAATCAAACCCTGCACCTTATGTATGTGAGGTAAACACCTTAACCATTATGCCAACTTCCCACCCTGATATCTTTCAAAAATAAAACAAAAATACATCACAGAGCATTTAGACTCTGAGTTTCTTGGGGTTTGGCAACACCCACACCCCTAGCTGGGTAAGTGGATTTTGACACAGACTTAGAAGGGAAAACACAACCTCTTCACTAGCTCTCAGTCTAAAACTAGCCATGCCCAGGTTTGTACTCAGAAGGGTATGTTACAAGTTATGTGGGGGCTGAAGACAGTGTGGCCATTTTTTCCTTAATTTTTTTCACCATCAGAACTCAGCAGCTTGTACAGAAAGTTACTATAGCTTATCTAGAGGCAGTGTACCATGTAGGAGATACACAGACATATACAGATAGGGATTCTTTGGTGGTAGGGATTAGTAGGTATGCTGTTTATATGAATAACAGCAACAATGTGAAATGTATGAGTGTAGCCACTTGTTCTTTCGCATTCATCTTGATCTAACACCAAAGTAGTTCATAGAAGGGGAACTATTTGGGGTAGGTTAGGAAAGCAAACACTATTTCTAGATATAACTTGCGTATCATAAATATTTGTATTTTTATTTTATTGGGAAATATTATTTTAACCTTAAACATTCTATACAACTCATTTCTTTCCTTAGTCAAGATTTTTATTCAAGTCTTCATTGGCTCAAAGGATTAAAAATCATCTCTAAAATGCACCTTAGACAATCTAGAACCTCATAGCTTATGGGGGCCTACTAGCTACCCAGACCCCTGGTTTAATCGACTTATTTCAGTGAAGTATTGACCAGTTAGTGTGCTGAAAGAATTGAAGAAAAAACTGAAGACTAAGACAAGTTATGGAAATACAGGATGACGTCATCCAGACAGTGTAGATAACTGGGGTGTGGGTTAGGGCAGTAAGAAAAATAAGAAATTTCTTTTGTCTAAACTAGTGAATACCTATTGTTATAAATTCTGCTTCTGCCTTTAATGTCTGTATGAAATGTACTTGCTTTCTTCAATTTGGTGCTCATATATTCATATATATATTTCTAAATATACAGACCATGAAGCAAAAATGAGGGATGAGTGTACCAAGATGTGAGAATATCTAATACTGGATAACTGCTGACATCTGTTTTTAGACAGCACCAGCTCCCCCATCCACAGCTGTTCTGGATCTGCCACTGCAGTGATAATGTCATCCACTATAAATTGTCCTGCAGCCTTCTAAACTTTAAACTTGTGGTACAGCACTTGTGTTAAGTACTGAGTTCTCTAATCTGTGTACTTAGGTAGTGGTTCTAATCTCACTGCAGTCAACTAGTATATTTGTGTATGTGTGTCTAGTCAGAAGAGCATAATTGTGTATCCTGCAGCCATCACTACAATCCCATGGAATACCAATATTTTGACAGGTGGAAATGCCTGCATCTGTGTTTCATTTAGGCCTCCCACCATTTTCTATCCAACATCCAGTGATTATGTCATCCACTATAAATTGTTCTCTAGCCATGTAAAAGTAAGACTTGTGCTATGGTGCTTGCATTAAGTACTGAGTTCTCCAGCCTGTGTACATAGATAAGTAAGAGTTCTGTTCTTACTGCTGTCAACTGGTGTGTTTGTGCCTTTGTGCACTTGCTTGATATTAGAGAGAGCATTTTAAACCAACATGTGGGATACTGCTATTACCATCTTCCTTCTATCAGACACTGCTGATGTCATCACTTATAAACTGTTGTCTGACCCTCTCCAAGTCAGAGTTGTACTTGTGTTAAATACATTGGTCTCTAGTTGGTGTACTTAGATAGGTAGGGGTTCTCTTCTCACTGGAGTCAACTGGTGTGTGTGTGTGTGTGTGTGTGTGTGTGTGTGTGTGTGTGTGAGTGTGTGTGTGTGTGTGTGTGTGTGTGTGTGTGTGTGTGTGTGTGTGTGTGTGTGTGTGTGTGTGTGTGCATTTCTATGTGTGTGTTTATGCACTTGCTTGACATTAGAGAGAGCATTTTACACCAACATGTGGGATACTGATATTATTATCTTCCTCTCATCAGACTCTGCTGATGTCATCAGCTATAAAGTATTCTCCAACACTATAAAACCTAGAACTGTGCTCTAAAAATAGGTAGTTTTAGAATGATATGTGAGTCCACAGCTATGTCCAACACTCTTCAAAACATCTTGTAGTAGCATACAATAACTATGTCATCCTGTGTAACATGCACTCTGACAGTATTCAAAAGAAACCTGTGCTGTGGCAGTAACATTAATGACTTAACTACTGTGTTTGCAATCTGCTTTAACTACATATACAGATGTTCTAATCTGACAGCAAGCTACTTGTGTGTCTATACATACAACTATCATGTATGTGACAATTTTACATAGGGATGTGACTCCACATCCATGCCCTACAGTGCTTGCAACATGTTCTTCTCAGCATACAATGATGCTATCATACTTCATAAAGTGCAATGTGACAGTGTTATAGTCAGACATATCTGGTGTTGCTACTTTGACATTGCATGGCATTCATTTTCTATGCCTGCACAGGTGTAAAGTTTATATCAGGCCCAGTGTACTGCTGTGTGTTTGGTGGCTGGTACATTATGGCCATTGTGTGATCTTTGGAATAGATCTTCATTTCACTACCACTTGGGGTGCCATTCATGTAGCTCCACACATCCTTCTTTCTGCTCTGGCCACATAACATCCTTCCTGCAGAGGAGTACAGGATGTCCTCACGTGAAATATGCATACTCACATCATGAAGCAGAGTCCTTCCATGAGCCTATGCAAGACATCCCCAGACCACTGCATGTGTTATTGCTAATTCTGTAATAGTTGGGTGTACATGTCTCATATGGACAGTGGCATAATGTAATGCAATCCAACAAATATACACATACAGGCAATAGTCTTATTATCTTCCATAATATACATATAGGTATTTTAATTTTCATTTTATAATAATGGCTAGAATTTCGTGTGATGTTGGTCATCAGCCTAATAGTGTCCTATGACACTATGATCACTTGATATGTCAATGCTGCTGTCATTGACATATGCTGTATTGAGGTGTAGATGTACAGTATGGCTACAAGAAGGTATTACAATCTGTGATGTGAGCTAATGTATTGATGGCCATTGCTGCCATGATATTACATGCTCCTTCTATAACAACTGTAGTAATATGCCCCTTGAGAATTGTTGACATAGGTTCATAGTTTCATAGGAGGTTACTAGGCTTACACGCCTAGCTATGTTCATTACAAGTAGCACCAACTGTCCTTATTAAGTGGATGTAATTCATAGAGTGAGTCTATGGTCAGCACTGACTACCCCTGTCCATGAGAGACATGGGTGCCACCCCTAGGGTGAATTTACAGTCTTCCATCCATTTGTATAGGTTGTGCTTGAATAGGGTCAGCAAGGAGCTCTGCTTCATGTGATTTGGAAGTTTATTGTAGAGGAGAGGCAATCTCTGGGAGGTATATTTGTCTATCCAGCATGTTCTGTTAATGTCACAGGCTAGGTTAAGATCCCTGCAGTGAGTGACTCTTGTGTCATTAGATATGCAGATGTGCAGCATTTCCATCAGTGCAGGGTATGAGCCTGTGCTGTAAGCCAGGCACAAGTCACTTCTCAGAAGGCAAAACGATACAGGGTACAGTGACAAGGCTATCAGTCTATCCGTGTACATCATGTCATGGTTTGGAGGCCCTGTAGTTTCTTTTTGAGAAACCTCTGTGGTCTTTCCGGCTGCTGCAGATGTCTGGTGAGGTACATACAAATGGAAGCATTGTACTCTAGTAATGTTCTGCAGTGGGTCAAGTACAATGGTGTTATAACATCCTCAGACCTAGATGTGATGCCATTAATTTTGAGGTGCACTACATAGAAGGCTTTCCTTACCACTGTGGAAACTTGTTGGTCGAAGTTCAGATTGCTATCTACCTGTGTTCCAAGGTCTCACACCACTGGGTTAGAGCTTGAGGGGGGTGACAATACTGCAATTAGTGGAGAATTCCACTTTGGCAAAGGCAATAATATTGCCACTTTTTTGCATTTAGTTGTAGACTGTGGCTTTGGCGCCAACCATTTGTCTGTGTTAACCCATCCTGTAATATGTTGACTTCGTAGGTGGACTCAGTGATTGCACCCAATTTGCAAGCATCAGCAAACTTGGTAAACCAAAGGCCATCTACTGCAGCCCAGACTTCCAAAAAATAGATTCCTGGCAGTAAAGGCCACAGTGCAGATCCCTGTGGTATGTCACTGGTGAAGGCTCTACAGGTAGAAGTTAAATCACCAACTTTAACAGTATGTGTTCTGTCAGTGAGCAAACTGGCTATCTATCTAGTGACATAAGGGGTAATCCCCAGGTGGGAGAGTTTCTCAATGATACCTAAGTGGGAATTGTGTCAAAAGCCATGGTCAGGTCAAGATAGTTGGTATGCAGTGTCTTACTTTCAGCCACGGCTTTGGTGACTTTCTTAATTTAGTCTACTAGGTTTAATAAGCATGATCCAAACTTATCACAGCCAAATTGGTTTGGGTCTAGAGTTTGAAGGTCACCTATGTTCTTGTTGATAACATTGATGATGATTCATTTTATAGCCTTGCAGATGAGGCTGGTTAGACTTATGAGTCTATAGTTACCAAGGTCATTTGATGGCCCCCCTTTGTGAAAGGGGATTACTGTTGCTGTTTCCACTATGCTGGATCCTGTTTTAGATTGCTTAGTAAGTAAGCTGGGATGTTATTTCATACCACTGAGACCATGTTTTTAACCTTGGTAAGTGCAGATATGACCTGATCTCTACAGATACTTGGCAGAGGACTGTTGTCAGGTCTGCTTAGTTGTATGGCTTATGGGTCCGGGGGGGTTCACCAAATTTGTCAGCTAGCCATTTGGCAATGTCTTCCAGTGCAGCTTCATGTTTAGACTGCTAGAATTAATCAGATGAACCTTGAGTTTGCCTATAGTAGATTTTTTTATGTCTGAATTTTTGTTGCTTTGACATTGCCTGAAAAAGGCACTATGGGGTAGCCAAGAACCTTTGCAAGAATTCAACAGCCTAGAGGACAAAGGTGCAGACCATCTCTTGCAAAGCAGCATAGCCTGTCAACCACCTCATTCCAGGCAGATAGATGCTGGATGCCCTTGGATTGATACCAGAAGCTAAACCAAAATGTTGACATTGATCATTTCTTGTTCATATTGTGGCACTATCCTGGGTGATAGTACATTCTACATGTACAGTCACTGTGTAGTCTGTACTGTATCATACTGATATGTGATTAGTGTTCATGCTACAACTATCTTCAATGACATGCCCTCATCTGCTGTACATTACCATGTTTCACGTATCCTCTTTCCTTGTGTTCATTCCTACAATTCATCGTTGTGTTCCTATTCAATGCACACACTTCCCATGCCTGTTTATAATGCAGTCTATGTACCCTTACTGATCATTTACATAATGTTTTATTCAGTATGCCTGAAACATGTTTCCACAATACTCTGCTCTGTACATACTGGGCTGGATTCACGAAGGCTTGCATGGAGTCTAAGAGTAGAGTAAGACTCCATGCAGCCAACATGTCTGCCGAGCGATCCAGGAAGAGCAGGTAGGGGCATGTAACAGAGCTCCTTAAACTAGTCCTACACGGACAGGGCTTGGATATGCAAATTACCTCAATTGCAGGCGAAAGCTATGCAAATGAGGTAAATTTGCAATCCAGGAAACCCGAACCTGTCCGAGTAGGAGTAGTGTTATTTGCAGAAATGTACTCAGTTGATAACTGAGTACAGTTCTGCAAATAGCATAACGGAGCCGAGACAGCTGCAAAAAAAGCACGCATTTACAGGAGGAAGCATGCCAATGGCCAAAAATACGGCCATTGGCAATGGGAAGTGATGCAAAATAGAAATAAAATAACTTTTTTTTTATCCCAATCTCCGGAGTTTAACTGTAGCGCAGTGCTGCGCAAACTCGCTGCGCCCTAAAAACCAGAAAATTAATAATTAAGATCCACAAATGTGGATTTTATAGCTAAAATGAATTTACAATGCAAGTGAATGGCAGGCTGAAGACAACATGGCCACCGAGTAGAGGTTGCTAAGGGGGGAAGCTCAGTCTAAAACATGTATCCAAGCATTAGTAGGCAATCCTATGCAAATGAGAGTTAGGATAGTGAATCGCAAGTTTACATAGGAAATGAGCACAGTCAGTGGAGTGTAGGAGTAAGATAAGGGGAGTAATAGAGTAGAAGATAGGTGGCATCACAAGGGGGGTATGTATGAAAGGAGTGAAGCTCAATGGAACAAAGTGTCATGTGTCAGCCGACAATTACATAATATTGAAAGAGGTGTGTCAACAGGTAGGCCAGGTAAAGTCAAGAAATGGAAGGTGTATGCCGTGGATAACACCAAAGTTTCTTGCTGACCGTGTATGAGCATGTGTGCGTACCAGTAAACCTGAGTAAGACAGTGTACACACATGTAAGCGTGTGTGCATGCATGTAAGCTTGAGTAAGCATATGTAAGGCTGTGTAAACAGTTGTAAGTGCATTTGCGCCGGTGTGCACGTTTTAACAAGAATAAGCAGGTTTTAGTCCATGTAAGCATGTGTGTGTGCGTGATAGCTGCTGTGTGCGTGTTTGCACTTGTGTGCACGGCGCTCCCCCCTCAGGAAACAGAAAGGAAAAAGGAAGCACACCAAATAGTATGGGAAGTTACCAGGGAGTACTAGCAGAGCTAGCAGGTGAAAACAATCAGAATCAGGCAATTACCCAGGCAGAACACTAGCCCAGCCCAGCACTTAAAACACTGCAAACAACAGTTCATTATGTTTCTCTGAAGAGACACTGCAACACTGCAGTAAGCTAATAGCAGTGAAAAAAATGAAAAAGCTGTAGTGAGACAAAAAATGTTAGGGGCTGCCATTGCTGTTATAAGGCGACATATGCAACATGCTGAGGGTGGTGATGATGCAAATGCTGCTGGACAACCCACAGTGAGGATACGGAGAAGAGTGTACAGGCCCAGGGTAACCTACCAGGGGCTACATGAGCTGGAGATAGTGGAGCATTATAGAGTGGACAGAGACCTCTTGCAGCAAATTGTTGAGCTATGCAGGCCAAGCCTCACACACAGAACCAACACAGGGGAACCCATCCCAATGGAAACTAAGGTATGTGTTGGCCTAAGAATATTAGCAACAGGTACCTTCCACAGACCAACTGGTGATATGATGGGAATATCACAGGCATCAGCATCCAGGGTACTGCACCAGTTCCTGGATGCCATATCAGCACATGTCTGTGATCATGTATATTTTCCCAATTCCCGTGAGGTATTGGCCAGCAATATGCGTCTCTTTCAGCAAATAGCAGAATACCCTGAGGTAGTGGGTGCAATAGACTGCACGCACACACGCATCAAAGCACCAGCCGGTGAGTGGGGTAGGGTCTACTTCAACCACAAGGGCTTCCTCTCCATCAACTGCCAGGTCATGTGTGATGCCCAGGGCATAATACTGAATGTGTGTGCTGGCTGCCCTGGAAGCTACCATGATTCCCATATCTGGCATCTGATGCAGCTGTACCAGACATTTGCCAATGGGGACATCCCAAATGGGCACCTTGTGAGGGATGCTGGCTATGAACTGGATTCGTGACTGATGACACCCATCAGAAACGCACACACACCTGAACAGGAACGCCATAATGAGGCACACGCACAAACACAAAATGTAATCAAGCATGTGTTTGGGCTGCTCAAGTCATGGTTCCGGTGCCTGGACACATCTGGTGGAGCCTTACAGTACTCACCAACTACATGTACCCAAATTGTCATGGTATGTGCTATGCTACATAATATGTTCCTGCAAAAACAGCTACAGCAGAACCAGCATAGGCCTGGGCCAAACTGCCCCCCACCATTGCCAGGGCCATCACAGGCAGAGCTTGACTCGGTGGAGGAACAACCTGAGCCTGCCCCAGTATGCAGAAGGAGGCGTGCCCAGTATGCTTTGGCTTTGGCAAAGAGGCAACTCATAGCACATACACTGGCTCAGTAGGAACTCTGGAAATGATACCTCTCTCTGACCCGCACATATAATAAAAGGGATGCCAACGTTGACACTACCTGCAGTCAAACATGTATAGGGAGTGTAGTATGTGCATCTGACATAGGCAGCCCTGCATCAACACCTGAGGCATGATTGCCATGTGTTAAGCAATATAAAGCAGTGCTAAACAGCATTTACCACTATGTAGTATATGTAAACCAAATCGCACACACCAACTAGTACAAATGTGGCCAATGTTGAGTAATATTGGCCAACGTCCAGCAATGATGGTTAATATTGAGCAATGTTGGACAAGCTGGGTCTAAGTAGGGCATAGCTGAACAAAAGCCAACATGCTCATAGTTGCTCTACTAGCCCTTAAGCAGTCTGGTCTGCTCAGTATGAAAATATAAGCAGTGATGGGTGTCAAACCCAGGATACTGTGCACTATAGTCATAGTACTGAACCACTAAACCATGACAGTACTGCAGTGGTTAGCCTATATGAAGAAATGTTGATAAGTCTAGGCAAAGTATTCCATGGAAACCCTGCAGGCACAGCATAATCCCTGTCGAGTTATGACACAAAGGTGAGTCCTGCAGTAAGAATAGAACCTGACTTTCAACACACACAATACAAATGTTAATATTGGACATGTACACATACATCAACAAATGTAGTGGACCTCAGACAGTAACATACAGAAAGGTCACACTGGGCATGCTCACACACTTGAATACATGAGACAAATGTCAGGCAAGAGAACACTGACAGTCTGAACTGGGAATGCTCACACACTTAGGCCATGTTGGAGTACAGCAGTGGGCCACACATATCAGGCAGTTGCATGTGTTAACCGAGGAACCTCTCACTATCCAGCAATCTGCCCTGTGCACACACTTATATGACAACAGACACGTATATAATATAGTGGAACCCTGTCATAATCAAATATGTTCCACAGATACCTAAGTGGTTCATAGAAAGTGGGAAAGCAAAGATGATAAAAACCTGCAAACAGTATCAGCAATAAACATTGTGCATCATGAACATTTTCATAGGTTCAGAGGTTGATACTAGGCTATCTGCCCTAGGACATGTTCAAGCATAGCCAGAGTGTGTTTGGCTGCTGCAACCCAGTCAAATCAGAACACTGTGCCCATGTGCTACTTGGGCAGGGACACAAAGCACTGGTTGGACAGAGAGGGTGCTGGAGGTCTTAGCTTAGCCACTCAGCTGTGATCTCAACCCTATAGCTGTGCCATTAGGAAGTCTTATTGGGGATTTGGAAAAACAGAGGGAGAAACCAGCCCCAGACTGACTATGATCTCTGTGTGCTCTTAAGGGAAATTGCACTTTAGTTTGTATGCACTTGTCATCCTCCCAGTGTGTACATTCCCCACTGTTGCCAGTGGTTAAGATTGAGTCTCCTTGATTACTGGGCCAGTGGTGGGGTGTCACATGATTTTTCTGTGCTACATTCACTAGAACAGTAATGTGATTGGCTTTGCTACATCCACTAGAACAGTGATGTGATTAGCTTTGCTGCATCCACTGGAAGAGTGATGTGATTGCTGTGCTTTCTTGATTGCAGTGTTGTAGCAACCATTATATTTATTTAGCCTCTGTTACTTATGTTTTCATCTATGTTGTTGTCGTTTGGTGCTTGTATCTGTCTACCTTCTAAAATAATATTTTCGTGTTTCTGCAGTCCCCTTTCACCACTCATCCTCTTTCTTGCAGGTGCATCTACAGAAGATGCGTTATTGTCCTGTTTTTGTTCTTTCTCTTCCCTGGATCTTTGCAGATTTATTTGCTATTCCATTTGTAATGGGAGGTTTGAATTTGGGCTGTCTGCAGTTACCATATCTCACAACCTCTTAGCACAAGAAATATATTTACTTGATATATGCCATCTTTCTAAGTTTCTGCTCCCTATCATTTCCTTCTTCCCTTACACACTGTACCCTTCCTCAGTTTCCACATCTCACAGGCATACCTCTCAAATGGCCAGATTTTTGCCTCAAATGTTTGGGTCTGGTCTTCAGAAAAGTTGTGGTTTTCTTGCAAATAAGTGAGGATTGAATTCACTAAACAATGACCAAAATATGAATTTGAGATCGCATATCCTTCACAAAATTCATGGTAATACAAAACCTTTTATTCTATCACCTATCTAAACTTATAAGAAAAATATTTAAAATTTGTCCCTATTTTGGGGCCTTTGTCTTTGTCCAGATTTCTTGTGCTAAGAGCTTGGGAGATAGGCTCACAGTCGAGTCTCCTTATGCTCCTATATGCACCTTTTCCAGGCTCTAATTCGCAATTTCAGTATTCTGCACTATTAACCCATACATAATTGCAATATAACCACCTCTCTGCCTCAGGTCTCCACATGCTACTTACTCCAGTGGTCTGACATTTATGCATTGTATCATGGCCTATTAATTTTAGTGTGATACACACACACACACACACACACACACACATATATATATATATATATATATATATATATATATATATATATATATATATACATATATATATATATATATATATATATATATGTACACACACACACACACACACACACACACACACACACACATGCACACACACACACACACACACACACACACATAACACAGATACATACACACCCAGGCAATGTTTTACAACAGTACCCCCCCCCCCGTGATTTTGTGCAGGAATGGGCATGGCCAGATTGATTGACATGACTAATGGCTGTGATGTTGCAAGCAAATGATGCATGACTGACATGTCATGCAAATTTGCCTGTGACATTATGAATATTCGTTGGCTAATTCTTCTTAAAGGTTGTGTGATCTCGGAGTTGATTTAATTTATATTTATATACATGGAGTTGCAGGGGGGCTTGCCCCCCTGCAAAAAGCACGGAGGAAAAAAAAATTAATATTTGTGAGTGAGAGTATCAGTTCATCAGAATACCATGTGTTTGCAGACAGTATGCATAGGATATCTGCATGTTTTGTCAAAGCAGATTAAAAGCGTAGTGAAAAAAGTAATTGTGAGCTAGAGTGTCAAACTGTAGATTACACAAACTGTGTACATGCTAAACTGTCTATTAAAATCCACAAAACTCCAAAATAAACCATTAGATGCCAAAACAGAATTTATGAGCATTATTAGGCCATAAAAAAGAGGAATTCGGATAATGCTTTATATAAGCAGACTTTAGCATGCCAAGAAAACCAAAAATTTCACTTTACAGTTATTCACCATGTTCCTAGTGATTTTAATGAAGATAGAGAAGGGGAACTTGACTACAGAGAGTTAAAGTGGCAAATTTTGTTAAATGCTTGTAAAACACCAGGTTTGAACAATGGGGTTAATTATAAAGCTGTTTTAAGACAAAAAAGCTGTTTATGACAAGTGCAAATAATTTTGTTTTTTAACTTTTTATATTACAAGCAAGTTTACTGTTTCTCAAGGTATATCTGCTTGTTAGTTTTGATTGGAAGTGTTAATTGTGTTCAGTTGTTGATTGGTTATGCTATTTTTTATGGTTATATAACAATGGAGTAAAGTTCATTTGTTTGTTCTGATGAAGGCCTAGGTTTTTGGCCAAAAGTGCTTAACCAGTGGTATTAAATTTTTTTTACTAAAATATTCTCAGTGGCTTCACCTGCTTTGTGTTTTTTTTCACAGGAAGTAATGCCTTAGATACAACCCTGGCACCAAAGTGCCATTCCATGACAGCGGATATCATTTTGGAAAATCAGTAAACATTTGCATTATTACAGAGCTGATTAGAGGTAATTACCATCATAATTATCAGCCCCATCATTATTATCACCACCTTAATCACCAAACTTAGAATCACCATTATTGGTGTTTGTTTTTGTTCTATTTCTTAGTAAATTTATTTCTTATTGTTCAAATTTATTAGGTAATTTATACTTTGGTAGGTAAAAATAAGTGCTGAGTCATTAACATATATCATCTAGTTTGTTCTTGTTCATGAATATATTGCTGTGCATTTGTTTTTGCAATCTGACTGGGTTGTGACTGAAAATGGTTCTGTGTTTAGGGCCAGTTCATTTACCCAACTAAAAAATTAAATAATTGAAATAAAGATGAATTAGTGACTCTGCTGTCAGTTGGAGTGTGTGTGTGTGTGTGTGTGTGTGTGTGTGTGTGTGTGTGTGTGTGTGTGTGTGTGTGCGCCCGCGCTTGTCTGTCTTTGCGCGCGCGCGCGTGCGTGCGTGTGTGTGTGTGTGTGTGTGTGTGTGTGTGTGTGTGTGTGTGTCTCTGTGCATGCGTGCGTGCATGTATGCGCCTACGGGAGGTGATGAGACTTAGCCTGCTCACATTTATTTCGAGAGAGACAATATTGAGTGCTCTATCCAGCTAAGCTCTCTGTGGCTAAAACATTTGTGCACACTGGAGATCACATGGGAGTACAGTCTACGAGGGGGCAGGAACAACATATTGTCCCACGTATTAAAGTGTGAACCTGCATCTCAAGTGCGCTTTCACTTCTAACTCCTTGGACATGAATGAGCATACAGACGGGAAGGCTTGACTTAATCTACAGATTTTTCTTATATCTCTCCTCTAGCATGACACAAGCACCAGACACATGGACAAATGCTCCAGCCACTCATCCACAAAGGGCCAGTGTCCAACACACAAAGTAGAGTAACTTTTCCTACTGGGTCATCAGCACAGGGCAATATATATTTTTTTGCTGATTAATGTCCTTCATACTCTCATTTAATTCTCTGCAGATGAGCATACAAAGGGACACTTCAGTTGTATGACTAAAATACTAAATATGAAATTATCTAGAGCCCTCTGTATTGATTACAGACATTTGCCAGTACTTCTTTTGTTATATGCTGTGACATAGTAGATTCTAGCTCTCACAGTTTGCCCTAGTAAGTCACTATTCGTTTAATGGTGCATGTATCTGGAATTTTTGTAGCAAAAATCACCACCACAAAACAAGGTGCAAGACCATAGAGGGCAATTTGTTCAAAATAGTATGAAGTCTTGTATTCTGTTGACAGAAACAACTAATCTACATAATATAATGATACACGAGTTTAATGAGCATACAGTGGAAAGCTAATCAGAAATTAAAGACACAATAACATTTCAGAAATGAACTTAAAATGAGCTAAAAGGATTAAAATGTATTCTGCAACTGTAAGCAAAAATAAAGGAAAGATATTTATGTAGTCTTTTCCTATAAATACCAAGTTAAGTGTCAAAGGAGAAGAGCACATTGGTTATCTTAGAAAAGTATGGGTCATTTTTGTGACCTTTTAGTATTGCTTTATGCTGTTTTGCTTCACATACTTTGCAAACTTGAAAGGGTAACAATAAACATACCATGGAAATAATTAAAAGTAGTTATTCGCATAGGGCCTTACTTATGTAAAAAGTAGATGAGTGCAAAAAATAATTGTGAGGAACTCATAAAGATTACCGCAAAGTGTAACTTTTCTGATTGAATAGACATCAAAAGCATTGTGGTAGGGCTGTTACTGAATTTAGAACAATTACACAAAGTATACACGTTTATGTATATCCCTAAATGTCTTACTTCTAAAATGGACTTCTAGAATGGGCTGCCAGAAGAATTAATGGGAGTTGTTTATGCTACAAACTTGGACATTACATCACTCCTCTCCTGAGGGTCCATCTCTACCTCCTGAATTACACGGTCTTCTGCATAAAGCCAAGTCGGCCCATCTGGACTTTTCCTGCTCACTAATTTGGGCTTACCCGAAAGGCATCCTCAGTGCGGAATCCCATACCTATATTGCTCTCAATAAATGTATGTAGCCTCACTACAAACTCAATTATCAAAATATCCTCATATGCTAGCCTGTCCCTCAGTGTGTGACTCAGCAGCCTACTGCAGACCATAAAGATCCCCCTGTAATCTCACTACCTCTAGCCTCCCATCCCTAAATTTGAATCCCACTGAAGACTTACCCTCTCTTTCACTCATCACCTCCACTTTTTATATACCTCAGTCTCTTGCCCATCTTGCCCCATTCTTTTTTCCCATTGCCTCTCTGGCTGCATACTCTCTACTCACCACTAGGTGGCAGCACAACCCCACCTTTTGCCTACTCCTACTCTATTTTTTGAAATAACATTTTCTTCTCCTCTTGTCGTTTGTCTTTTTTTCTCCTCTTCTCTTTTCTCCCTTCATCTCCCAGTTTCCTCTAAAGCCTACTATCCCATACCTTTACTCCTCTCTCCCTCTTTTTTTATACTATTCCCTCTTCCTCAAAGCTGCTCTAGTCACTACCAATTCTACCCAGCTTTACTGCATTTTTCTTATTTATCTCAGCTCCTACCTGCAGTGGCTGATACTTTTCCAGCAGGACTCATCTGCTCTATTGCTCTATCGTGCTCCATTCGCCCTGCGGGCTCACTCCGATCCACTACCCTGCCCCCAATTCCCACCAGGCCACAGTGCTCCTATATTTATTGCCATCCCATACTCCCGCCCCTTTACAGCACCCAATCCCACCACAACACAACTCCTCCCTCTCCTCCCAACTCACCCTACCCTATACTCCTCCCCCATTCCACCTGCCCTGCATATTTCCCTCTAACCTCCATATTCCTATCTCCTCTAAACAAACTTCAACCACAAATGTCTTCTTTTACTTCCACAATTCCTACACCCACAACACTCCTACTCCTCATACTTCTTCCTCTGTACCATGCCACCTCTTATACAAACCTCCATATACACCCCCCACCTCCACCTCCACACCTCAACTATTCAAATCACTTCTACAACATCTCTGCCTCTCTTACCACTATCCACCCCACCTCTCTATTAACTTTAAAACTCTTCCAAATCCCCTCACATTTCTACAAACCTAAACCCACATCCCACCCTCCATCCCTAACCAAACAAATTCCTAAAAAAACGTATTCATCTTCTCTCATACTTCTTCTTAGCAGGCAACATTCATCCTAACCCCGGACCAAACACTATTCATAAAGACCTCAAATTCCTCACTATCAATGCTCAAAGCTTAACAAATAAAATTACCCTGTTTCATGCCTGGATCAACCAGAACTCACCAGACATAGTAGCCATCTCTGAAACCTGGCTAAAACCACACATAACTGACTCAGAATCCCCCCCCCCCCAGATTTCAATGCCTCTGATCAGACCGCCTAAATAAAAGAGGTGGTGGAGTAGCACTAATTTACTCTAATCATTTATCTATTGCTCCCTTCCAAAATCCTATCCCATCCTTTAACAATGCTGAACTAGTGATTGGCATGCTAAAATTAAATAACCAAAAAAGTATCTGTATCATCTCCCTTTACATTTCCCCTGGTAATAACACCAATACCTTAGAAGACTTCCTCTCCTGGACCTACACTAATATTAAACAAGCAACTTACATAATGGGAGATGTAAATATTGACTGACAAAAAATCATAGACCCCAATCCCACCTTATCAATTAATCTCTTCAACTTTACTCAACTTATTCACACCATCACCAGGCCCAACAAAACCAACCACCTAGGCTCCATCCTAGACTGGATACTAGTGTCCCACCCAAATAAAATCACTACATCTGGGGTCACTCCTGATTCATTAGGAGTCCACCTCCCTGCTTTCACCCACAGAGCCATTTCCTTTTCCCCATACTCCCACCACCTCCTACAAAGCCACAACCTAACTAACTTTAACCCCTCTACCTTCTCTGACTCCCTTAAGCTCACAAACTGGAACCCACTAAAAACCTTACCTCTAGACGAAGCCGTAGACTTCTTCAACTCTACATTCCTTTCTGTCCTAAACTCCCTAGCTCCAACACGAACCAAAAGAGTTAAAGCAAAAACAGCCCATTGGCTTACAAAAGCTACCAAGAAAATTATGCAACAAAGAGACAAATCTTGGAAAAGCTATCACCATCATAAACAGCCTGAGCTGTTACTAAAATACAAACAGCTGCAAAACCTAGCCAACAAACAAGCCATTAAAGACAGAAAATCCTATTGCAAGCACCTACAAATAAATCATACAAAGAACTCCAAACAATTCTGGAACTCTATAAACTCCCTTCTCAAGCCTGGTACCACAAATAACCCTTGTTCTGACACTAGCAAATCTGATCAAGAAATTGCCAAACTATTTAACACCTTCTTCACCTCTTCCATTGCTGAGTTGACCAAAACCTTCCCCAATAACATCCCCCTACCCACCTCCTCCCTAGCTTCCACCCCATCTCCTCCCACCCCCCTATTTTTGAACTTAAACCATTATCCACCGACCTCATTAAAAAACTTCTCTATAAACTCAAACCTTGCACCAATGCCCCTGACAACATTCCCTCCTCCTTCTTAAAAATTGCCTCTGACAGTATTGCTCTCCCTATCAGCATCCTGATCAATAGATCACTACTCGAGTCATATGCACCAAAACTATGGCATTCTGCCTTTATTCTCTCACTCGACAAGGGTGGAAAAAACAATAACTTCTCCAACTTCCGCCCCATAGCTATCCTCTCTCTATCTCTAAACTTCTCAAAAAATGCCTTCACATACAGCTCATGCCAGTCCTAATTGAACATCAACTACTCTCTCCTACCCAACACGGCTTCCGCCCTGGACACAATACCAACACAGCCCTTCTCTCCTTTTTACACTCTATCAATTCAGCCCGAGACTCTGGCAACTTAGTTTCATCTATTCTATTAGATTTATCTAAAGCTTTCCATACCATCTCTCACACCCATCTACTAGACCATCTATCTAACCTTAACAAAAAACTCTTTCCTGGTACTCCAGCTATCTTTCTGACAGGCCCCAAGCAGTGAAATGGGGCCAGTCCTCTTCTATCTTCCTTCCAACACCCACAGGAGTTCTCCAAGGCTCCATTCTTGGCCCTCTGCTATTCAACATCTTCATTAATGATTTCCACAATGCCATTCCAAACACCAAAATTGTCCAATATGCAGATGACTCTACTCTGATCTGCTATGCCTCCAACCAATCTGAACACAAATCACTAACTCAATCTGCCTTCTCAACCACTGAAAAATGGATGCTCCAAAACCACCTCTCACTCAACACTAACAAAACTAAAATCCTCCTATTCACTCCCTCCAAAGCCATTCCCACTGATAAAAACTCATTTCAAATTACCAGCCTCAACAACTCTATCACTGATATTCTTCCCTCCGCCAAACTCTTTTGGGTCACCATTGATGAACACCTAAAATTCAACACCCATATCCAACTTAACATCAAGAAAACCGACATAAAACTCGCCCTACTCTACAGGAATAATCACTTCCTCTCTCTCTCCACTAGACTGACCCAGGCCACTACCTATCTTCTCTCATCTCTTCTATATGGCGCTCCACTACTTACTAATCTATCTTCCACTCTCACCTCCAAACTAGAAGTATGCTACAACAAAATCTCCAGGTTTGCCACAAAAGCAAAAGCCTCCTCTCACCATTGCTCCTCCCTACTAACTCTAAACTGGCTTGAACTCCCGAATCAACTAGACTTCCTCCAAATTGTCTCAGCCCACAAGTTAATATTTTAACCCACCAGCTGCTCTCCTTTATCTAATATCCTCCTACCTTATAGCCCCCCAAGACCCCTTCGATCCACTCATCAAAACCTTATTACCATCCACAAACCTAAGCACCCTGCTGGTCAACTTTTACTCTCCTATACACTAGCTAAAAAATGGAATGCCCTGCCCTCCACTTTGAGAGCCTGTGACAACCTAAACACCTTCAAAAGACTACTCCGCTCCTACCTATTTCTTTACAGAAGATGTAACTGCACTCCTCTCCCCACACCTCCCCTCTTCCTTTTCTCCTGGCTAACCTTCTTCCATTCTAAACCTCTCACTTATAATATATCTTCTTATTTGAATGCAATTTATTTGAATCTTTTCCTATTGCTATTTCAATTTGTTTATGTAACTTACAATGTGATACTTCTGTATGTTATGTAAGTTGTTATGCTGAACTTCGCTGCTTAACCACAATGAAAATGATATACTTTATGTAACTTGTTATGTGGAGCTTTTCTCCCCTGGCCTCCACTGAAAATGTGCTCTTGAGCCCAGTGGACCTCCCCGGTCACCAAACTGAAATAAATAATAATAATAATAATAATAATAAATATTTACGAACTTCATTGAATAGTTATCCAAGTAACATTTGCAGTTGTGTACTTAAATTGTTATATTGTGCTATTTAATATTTTAAAATATTTCACTTTTTTTGCCATATATCTTTATAAGAAATGCATTATTTATTTTGACTGTGTAGTATTAGGTTGTCTATTCTGAACTCAAAGTACATATATAATTATGATATGCAAGATTATGTTGTAGACAGGAGGCACAGGATTTAAATCTCACCCCTGCCATGAACTAAAATGTAATGGCAAGGGCCCACCAATTCTATCTGCTGCTACTAATTAATATGCAATGTTCAGAAGCTATGATCCCATGTTCTATACCAATAACGATCAAATAATGTACAAACTGTGATTTGCCCTTAAGAGCTGATAGCAAATGTGACTTATGACCAATAACTGCCACATCCAAAATACCCTCATACTGAACAGCTGCAAAGCAAAGTTCTATTCACTGGCATCCCATAATTTTACACAACTTGTTCTCAGCCCAATATCATCTAGTGTTATTTTACAACATGTTGCACATTCTTATATCTGCAATATGCACTCTGTTACTTGGTGGGGGAAACTATTAATTCCTTTCTAGTGCTAATACCCCTTTACTTATCTGTGCAGTAACACACTGTCAGTAGACTAGTCTAACACACCAAGAACACAATTATTGTACACTCTTAAAGTAAGCTTACCATAATTTACTCATCTGTTGTCACTGTGTAAAACAGTAAATCTTTGAAAGATAGAAGTTAACAGTTAATAGTATACCATGTTTAATGATCACTGTTACATACTGATACATACATCATTAGTCATAAGCTTTTAAAACTGAATAATAAATTTATTTACTTGAAATAAATCAAATAGGTTCACAGGTTCATAAGTGTGTAGAAGGCTAACAACCACAAGGGCCTTTTTAAGCATAGCCATGCATCCCAAATCTCTGACAAGTTCTGATACCCTTGATAAGTGTATGCAGGGTCTTGGGAGATGAAACGTTTGCAAGTAGGGACATGGGAGATGAACTTCCTGTTCCCCATCCAGTTGTCTAAGTTACAACTGAATTGGGTTAGGGACGGACTCTGCTTCACATGGATGAGGAGCTTGTTCCAGAAAAGAGGTAATCTCTGGGATACATACATGTCTCTACAGAAGGTCCTATTTTATCACAGGCAAGGTTTAAGTCTGTTAAAATGGGTAATTCTGGTGTTATTTATTTTGTAGATATGCAGGAGATCCATCAGGATGGGGATTAACATCGGCTTGTATTTTAGGCATAGATCTCCCCTCAACAGACTGTAGGAGACAGAATACAGGGATAGGGGCTAGAGGTGGTCCGCATAGGCCATGTTACTTACTCTCTGTATTCATTTAGTGAGGAACCTATGTGGATGCTCCAGTTGTTGGATGCGCTTGGTTAGGTACATATGAAAGAGAGCATTATACTGAATGATAGGTCTGATAAATGCAGAATATAGTGAAACCATGACCTCCTTTGACCTAGATGTCATACCTTTGTTTATAAGTTGCACAATGTAGAACAATTTCCTCACTTCTGTAGATACATGATGGCCAAAGGTTAAATTACTATGTGTGTCCCCAAGTCCCTGACTACTGGTCAGTTCTTAGGGGTGTGTTGTTAATATGATATTTATGCATTTCTTGGCATATATTTTTAGTCCATGTCTCTGACACTAATTATTTGTCTGTGTCAGCATTTCGTGGAGAACATGCGACTGTTCCTAATTTGCAGTTATCTGCAAATTTCATCAGCCAGAGGCCATTGACATAGGCTTAGATGTCAGAGAAGTAAATGCCAAAAAGGAGTGGTCCCAGGACCACTCCCTGAGGAACTCCAATTGTGAATGGCCTATTTGTAGAAGTGGACTCCCCAATTCTAATCCAGGTGTCCTCTCTGAGAGCCAGCTGACTATCCACTGGGTGACATAAAGGTTTATATTTAACCTCTTGTGTTTGTCAACAACTCCCAAGTATGGTATTGTGTCAAATGCCTTGACCAGGTCAAAGCAAGTGCAGTTAATCATTTTGCCATCATCCATTGCTTTGGCGACTTCCATCAGGATAAATAGGCATGATCTGCCATTGACGAAATCCAATTGGGTTGAACCCAGTGTCTGGAGGTTTTCTATGTCATTACTGACCATTTCCATGATAATACTTTCCACAGCTTTGCATATCAGACTCCTGAGACATCTGGGTCTCTACATCGCCCACCTTTGTGCAGAGGGATGGTTGTTGCTGTTCTCCATTCATGAGGCACAAGGCATGTTTGGGAGATACAGTTAAATAGCAATTCCAGAAGGCCTGATAGGTCATGTTGCATGCTATTTAGAAGGCATCCTGGGATATTGTCTGGGCCCGTTGATGCAGTGTTCTTGGGCTTAGAGAGAGCATTAAGAAGCTGTTCCCTAGTGATTGCAAGGGGGAGTACTATTTGATGGTGTTTCCTGAGGGAAGGTTGAAGGGGAGAGAGGTGTAAAGATGGAGCTGAATTTGTCAATTGGTAGGTTTGCTATATCTTCAGGCTCACTATAGGTAGCTCCATTTACAATGAGCTCAGCACAAAACTGTGTATCGCCTTTGAGGTTATGGACATAGCTAAAGATTGCCTTGTGGTTGTCCTTGGCCTGGGAGACCAACTTTACCGCAAATTTGGTTTTGGTAGACTTTATTTGTCCTCTGTTTTATTTACTTGATGAGGGTGTTTTATCTTGCTGGATTCTACACCATCTAATTTTTAGCATGATTTTCTTCCTTCTGTCATACAGCCTATTGATATTATGACTCTACCAGGGTGGCTTGTTTTTTGAGTTAGTTCTGTACTTCTTCCAGGTTGGTACAGTTGCTTCTATGCAGCTATTAACATGGCTGTATAGGATTCCTGTGAACAGTTTCATGTAGGCAGCAGTGTTCTCAGGGTTTTGGGGGGGGGGGGGTATGAAATTTTGCCAGGTTATTACTTGAAAGTAGGACGTTAGCCTTAGAGTAGTTCCTGAACATTCCAGGGTTAGTCAGGGATCCAGGTTTTATTTTTACTTCAAAAGACCACTTTGTGCTCTGACCTTACCTGAGAAGACATTACACTGGGGGGGGGGTGCACCACTCTCCCATACTAGTGATGATCAGATCCCATATGACTACACTTCTGGTCAGTGTATTGACAATCTGGTCCAGAAGGTTTATGTTTAGAAAATCCAAGACATTTGGAGTCATATATGATTCCCTAAGATTAAATACACAGCAAATAAGTACTTGTACAAGGGAATATGAAGCAAAGGATTTCTGCAGACAAAAGTGATTTAGAAAAACATTCCCAGGGATTCAATAAACTCTGTGTAAGCTTAGAGTGAAGCCTACACAGTTTACGTGTTTGCGAGATGAGCAGCAACACTAATTGCATCTGCACACTGTGCATCACACTCATATGAATACAAGTGAGTTTTCATGGCCAGAAAAAGTGTTACCAGCCACAAAACCATGGAAAGTAGCATAAAGGCATAAAAAGCTTGCTCTGCAGAATTGCAGGGACAGCCACAGTGATCACTAGGGCTAAAATGAATGCAATAGTGTTCACTGCAATGTACACTAAAAACATTATTTTTGGCATACTGAAATAAAGGGTTTGTGGTGATCTTCAAGGGTACATAGAATGCAGTATAAATACACTAGTCTGGGGAAGAGTGCTTATTGAAAAAGGCCACAGACATTAATAGTGGGAATGAAGAAAGAGGAAGCGGACATAAGAAACATGGTAATGTACACCAGATAAGGGCATGTCACTGTACGTAAACTCCAAAGACAAGCCAGCAGTATAAAATGAATTACATGTGTTCATAGCACAGTACGTTCTGCTGTTTACACCTCCTGTACAAGTATATCATCACACATTATATTATATAATATGACTGTCACATAAGGTTATATATCATTGGAGATGACTGGTTGTGAAATAAACATCCTGACTTGATCACAAGAGAGGACATTTACCAAGGATGATATATACAATAGGGGTATGTGCATATTGTGAAGGTGTACAAAATGTGTTGCTTGAATATGATTGAAATGTCAGCATAGCCCTCAACCAATCAGAGACACATAGCAACAGGACCAAGTAAAATGCTAAGCTCCTGAAATGCTAAAAAATAATTTTAAAAGTAGCATCAAAACTTTCGGAATTTCTCCCTTATTCAGTGTTAGAATACCACATAAAAACAATAAGTTATTTAAATAACACTTTCAAATAAGATTGCAAAACACAGCCACCAGTCAGTACTCTCAATTAACTATTCAATTCAAGTAGTTCAAAAAGTTGAAAACACAGTCCAAATAATTAAAATACAGAACAGTAAAATATTTGTGTAAGACACATTTGTTTTTGTTTTAAAATTCATTAAACACACATTTGTTTTTGTTTTAAGATTGGTTTAACGCTCATAGCTGCACTCATTTCTGGTTCCTGATCTCCCTGTAAGCAGAGTATCCAATTATATTCATTAACCTGCAGCTTATTATTTATATCACCATCCCTTATATTTTTATGTAAACTTGTATCTACTCTGAATTTAAAAGTATGTTGAAAACCATATTCCATAGCATGTTTTGCAAGAGCCTTACTACTGACTTTCCTTTGTACATCAAATTGATGCTGAATTATCTGTTGTTTTAATTTTCTGTTGTTCTTCCCTACATAAAATCCAGAGCATTTTGAGCACATAACTAGATATACAATATTAATAGTATTGCAAGTGGCAAAACATCGAAAGAAGTATTTTTTGTCACAGGATGAACATACTCATTGCTAACTAATATAAGCTTGCAACAAGAACAGTTATAACATGAGAATGTCCCTACTTTATTGCTTATTTCTACCTTGCTATAATTCATATATTTGTAACAAAGTCCCTTTTTTAAATTGCGACAATTTTTAAATGTGAAACTAGGTTGTTCTACTAATTGTTTAAGCTCAGGGATTCTTTCAATATCCCCCGATTACTTGATATTATTCTTTAAACTTTATAGGTTCTTCTGTTATAAGTAATAACATAAAGCATATTATTGTGTCTACGGCTTTCAGTTGAAGCAATTCCTTGCTCCGTAATTCCCATAAAATGGGGTCTAGCCATGCCTTCCCTCTCATCCATAACTCCATGCACAAGTTCATTAAGAAATTTGCTCTTATATCCTATATTTTCAAATTTGTGTACCATACTCTCCATTTGTTCACTGTATCTTGATACATCTTTATTAAGTCTGTATCATGCATACTGCTTTTTTGTGCAGATACCTGTTATCATACACATCCTTCATCATAGCACAGACTATATGAGCCTGATGAATCAGTTGTTTTTTAGTGTTGAGAATCATCTGCAAGCAGAAATAACAACTATGGAAGGTGAAATATCTGGAATGCCTTCCTTTGAGGACTTCATATATTTGTATAACAAATTGTTTGAGAGACTGTTTGGATATGAGCAACGTTTGGAGTCTATAAAAAGATGTACACGCCCACAAGACATCAATGATTTTATGGCAGAGAATTTATTTTCCTTGCCAACAAACTCACAAGGAAGTAGAGAGAAAACAACTCAGAAACATTCTATGTACAACTTGGATGTATTTACCTTATCAGACTCTGTCATTGCTAATGAATTAAATAAGCAGGCTGTACAAAATATAGCTTCAAATGCTCCTTCACAAGCTAGTACATCAAATTAAAACTTGAATGCTGTGCCATTGAATAATGCTACAGGGGCATCTTATGCATCAGTGGTAAGTGGGAGCACAAGTCTCTCTGAGGATTTTTGGCAACCACTGAAATCAATGCACCTCAACCTGCCAGACACAGTAGTGGTACACAATCAAGACTCATCCAGGGGATGGCCACAAAGAAGAGGCATGGGAGGAAAGTGAAGATACACCAGTCCACAGACCCACAGATGATGCATCAAGTCCGATAAACAAACAAATGGTTGTCAGCTTGTTGAGTCTAACATTAAACTTGTCTGATTACTATTTATTCAATAAAGGACTTCAGTTTATTCCATCCAACATGGACATGGTAGTTGAAGGCTTAACAGATTTAAAGATGTTCATCAGAAATCTTATTTTTAATTTTTAAGGACTCTCCATCCGGAGCGACTCAGGTATGTAGGAAGTCAAATGTTTTCATCCCCATTAGTTGTCCAGTTGTGATTGCATTCTATAATGCATGTAGGCAGCAGCTTCACCAGTTATGTGATCAGCGAGATACAGCTAGGTTTTTTAATTTAACATATGAAGGACATGATGCCTTAAAAAGGCTGCAGGAGAACCTAGATGTTATTATAAAGCAAGTCGATAAAGGTGGAGCAATAGTAATGCCAGACAAAATATTATGTCTCCTTTATGAATGACTTTTTGAATGATGAGGAGATGTTTACAAAAATTAGCAATGTTGATGTGTCTAATCTGATACATAGAATAAATATGGGTATATATGATTTACAGTTGAACAATGATATTTCACTTGAGTTGTTTAACTTTTTTAATGTGTCATGCCCAGTGACCCTGGTCTTTTATACACTACCAAAAATTCATAATGATTTAAGATGTCCACCAATAGTGTTGGGCAAGGGCTGGGTGATGGAGCCTGTCTCTTTATAGCTTGAATCAGTTTTGAGTAAATATCTTGTTAATGTAAAAAGCTACATTCATGACATAGGTGACTTTTTAACTTAATTGTATGAAAGGCATGCTTTGAAAAAAACTACTGATTTCATTTTTGTAACACTTGACATTAATTCTTTGTTTATGGTATTTCTGAATGTTTATGGTCTAGATGCAGTGCATGATTTCCTGTGTTCTAATACTGAACTGACTGGTAGAGAGACTGAAACCATATGTGAATTACTTGAGGTAGTTTTGAGTAATAACATTTTTATTTTTGACTATCAAATTTACCATCAGATATCTGGTCTGGGGATGGGTACCTCCATTGCCAACACATATGCTAATATTATTTTAAATCAATAACTCAGTGTGTTTTTAGCTGTCCACTTACCTTTACATCTAAGGTTTCATTTTGTAAGCATTTTGTGGATGACATCTTTTTTATTTGGAAAGGAGATCAACTTGAATTTGTTGAATTTGTCAATTTCCTAGAAATTAATACTGTTTTTTTTTTTTTTTTTTTGAAGTTTAAATTTAACTTTTCAAAAGTCAAAATTAGTTTTTTTAGATGTTAAAAGCAGGGTAAAGACATTCGTACCAGGATCTTTAGGAAAGACGTGCATGCTAAGAGATATCTGCACAAAACCAGTATGCATGCTAGTCACACTTTTAAGGTCATAGTTAAAAGCCATATAATGAGAGTTAGCAGAATTAATACAGATGTATCTAGACGCAATGAAGAAATGGAGAGTATGGTACAGGAATTTAAAAATAGAGGTTATAAGAGGAAAATGTCTTAATGAACTTGTGCATGGAGTTATGGATGAAAGGGAAGGCATGGCTAAAACTTATTGTATGGAAACTATGGGACAATTAATTACTACAATTGAAGCCATTGACACAATAGTATGAGTTATGTTACTACTTATAACAGAAGAACAAGTGAATTAAACGAATAATATCATTGTTCATTGATCTTGACTCTTCCTTCCCTTGGCTCTACCCATAACGCTTGCCCTGTGGGCTCACTCTGCTCCCCTAACCCTGCCCCCAAATTCCACCCACCCCCAGTACCGCTACACTTGTACTTAGCTTGCCACTCCCACCACTTCCATTATCCAATCCAAAGTACCCATCATACCCACAAAATCCCCTCCCACAGTTAACCCATTAAAGTAAACTTACCCTTCAGAGTTTACTGCCAGACACACTACTTATCCTGATAAACTACCAATTAATCTAAACCATAATCTCTTAATCAAATAAACTAACTTCCCAACTTAACTCACCCCTTACTACCATCATAAAACCAACATCATGACCCTCAAGCCTCTATCCCTACTTACTCAAATAATACTTCTAATCACCTTCACTTACCTAAACTATATCACCCAATCTACTAATGCAAACCACTCCCCCATTTCACACCACTACCCCATCCTCTACAAAGTATACCTTTACTGTTACCCTTATATCTCCAAGCCTCTACACCCTCAACACTAGCATGCTCTTCCCCTATAGACTCCTACCTAACTCTAACAACACTGTTCCCAACTACACTAGTCTAATGTTCACAAAACTCTCTATCTGTATACTACATCCCATACAAACCAAATACCTCATCCATCATTTTATCTCTATACTTCTCTCCGGGGACATTCACCCAAACCCAGGCCCCTCTGCCACACTAAATCCAGCCCCCCAACCCCCCAACCAACAGGCAAACCCCTCCACCTCTCAGCTGTAAATACTCAGAGCCTATGTAACAAAATTCCAAACCTTCATGCCTGGCTTCTACATAACCAGCCTGATATTCTCTCCAGCTCAGAAAACTGGTTTAAGCCCCACATAAAAGATTATGAATGAACTCCTCCCAACTACCGGATGTTAAGGAATGACAGAACACAAAAAAAGGGTGGTGGTGTAGCACTCCTTTACTCAGCAGCCCTCTTAGTCAACCCTATACCAAACCCTTTCCCAAATTTGGCAAGGTAGAAATGATACCAGCCCTATTCCACCTAAACAAGCATAAACTCATATTTGTTCTCTCCCTGTATATTCCCCCTGGAGACAATATCTCATCCCTTAAATATATTGTCTCCTGGGTCTCCACGAAACCATAATCCTGGGCTGGGGAATGGGAACATAAACTGGGCCACAATCCAATGTCCCACTAACTCACTCAATATTAACTTGTATAACTTTACACAACTAATCAATTCCACTACCAGGCCTTCCAAGAACTCCATTACTGGAAGTACAATAGACTGTATTCTAGTATCCCATCTTCACTATATCTCTGATAGTGGTATTCTCCCAGACCTACTAGCTGACCATTTCTCCACTTTTGGCCTCCATCTCCCCTCTTCCATAAAACTAACTCACACCTATATTTCCACTCACTGCTTAAAAAACTTTAATTCTGAAACCTCAAATGCAGTAAAAAGCACAAACTGGAGCCCATTAAAGACTCTTCCCCTAGATAATGCTCTCTCCTACTATAACTCTACTTTCAGAAACCTGCTCAACTCCTTTGCTCCTCTAAAAACTAAATGTACAAAAAGTAACCCTGTACCCTGGTTAACCAAAAGTACCTTAGTTGCTATGTGACTCCGTGACAAATCCTGGACACGTTACCACAAACATAAAACCACTATCACCCTTAATGAATATAAAACATTACAAAATAAAGTCAAAAACATATTACCTCAGACAACAAAGCCTATTTCTCCACTCTCCAAACCAACCACAACACCAATCACAAACTATTTTGGAAAGGAATCTCATCTCTCCTCAACCAAGGAAAAAAAAGAAAACCCTTGCCCTAACCCAGATGCCTCTGAAATGGACTTAGCCACTAAATGTAACTCTTTCTTCATAGAGTCCATAAGCAAGCTAACATTGTCCTTCACCAACACCTCTGCGACTCCTCCTCAGCCTGACCAATCCCTTCCTCCCCTAGCATCCCTTACCTCCAACCTCCACCTTTCTATATCAGTCCCATCTCTATATCCACCATAAAAAACTTCTCCTAAAATTAAAACCTGGTTAAAATGCCCCTGATGAAATTCCCTCCTACTTCCTAAAAGTAACCACAGAAGGCATTGCTCTCTCTATCAGCATACTAATTAATCTGTCTATCTCAGAAAGTCAGGTCTCCCAACTCTGGAAGAAAGCCTTTATTATTCCTCTACATAAAGGAGGCAATAATAATGGCATTCCAAACTTCGGCCCTATTGCTATCTTATCCCTTATTTCTATGCTTCTTGAAAAATGTATCCACCAACAACTCTTATCCTATCTCATCAACAACCAGCTTCTTACCCCCACACAGCATTGGTTTAGACCTGGTCATAACACCTCCAATGTCTTCCACTCCTTCCTTGAAACAATTAACAAAGCCCGCAATTCCAGACATTTCATGTCCACCCTTCTACTTGACCTCTCCAAGGTGTTTGACACTATTTCACACAACCTGCTTCTTAATAAACTCTCCAAACTAAACCTATCCCCTTCCTGTACCAAGTGGTTCTCCAGCTACCTCACAACCAGACAACAAGAAGTTAAATAGAATAAACCACTTTAACCTTTATTAATACTCCCACAGGTGTCCCCCAAAGTCCCATTTTAGGCCCCCTACTATTCAATATACTCATTAACGACTTCTACCAAGCCATTCCAAACTCCAGCCTCATCCAATATGCCAATGATTCTACCATTATCTGCTCCTTTTCTTCTATCCCCACTCTAAATAAACTTACCCAAAATGCCTTCTCCTTTACTGAGCAGTGGATGCTAGACAACTATCTGGCTCTTAATGCAACCAAAACTAAACTTATGTTATTCACCACCTCCAAAACCTCCTCCCTAGATAATCACCAGCAAAAAGAATACTCCCCTAGAAGTAGTTTCTGACACTAGACTACTAGGAGTATTCATAGATGATCAACTAAAATTCAACAAATATTTACAAGTAAATATCAAACAAAACACAAAAAACTTAGTATGCTATACCACCATAATCATTACATCTCTCCTTCCACCAGGCTCATACTAGCCAATACTTATCTCATCCCATCCCTCCTATATAGTGCATCTATCCACACCAACCTTCAACCATCCCTCAAAACAAAACTCTCCTTTTCACTTGATTCACTTGAAAAAAGCCCTGCATTTGAGGCAGGGCGAAAGTGCTTGTGTTATTTTATTAAAGACATTTATACTGCCATCCTTGTTCCTGCCTAGACCGTTTGTTCTTGGATTTTGTAATTTGTTAACAGTCTTTTCCTTTTTTATTAAAACTCTCCTTTTGCTATAACAAGATATCAAAATTTGCGGCAGGTCACAGAGCCATTCCTCACCATTGTAATTCTCTTCAACAACTAAACTGGCTTGAGCTATCTAACCTCCTCGCTTATACCCAACTCGTCCAAGCACACAAAGTCATTTACAAGCCCTCTCTTTGTCCATCCCTAGCCACTGCCTTTGAAATGCATGAACCAAAATGACTTCTAGAGCTAATTCCCAAAAACTAATTAAATTGCACAAACCCACATGTCCAGCTGGGAATCACCTAATTTCCTTCTCTCTTGCATGCCTCTGGAATTCTCTACCATCTCCTATCTGCATCACCAGCAGTCTCTCCTCATTTAAAACCTTGCTGCACTCGTACCTAACTTCACAATGGAAGTGGTCCTGTTCCCATCCTACCTAATCCTTCTAATATCACTTCCTACTAGAACTTAATACACCAACACTGCCTCCTATAGTTCCACAGCTCTATTGAACTATTTGACCAACTACTTAAGTTACCCTATGCTGCTACTTTTGTAAAAAAAAAAAAGTATTTTTATTGCTGTTTAATGAACTATACTGATGTAGTCTGTCATTGTTAATCTTTTCTTATCATATTTACTTTGTATTCCTATGAGATAATCTGTAATGTATATGTGCAATGTGTACTATGCATTTGTATTTTTCTGGAGCTTTTCTCCCCAGGACTCCATTGAAAATGGGCTCCTTGTGGCCCAATAGACTATCCTGGCAAACAAACTGCAAATACATAAATAAATAAATAATTGGGGTATATTGAAAGCAATGCCTGAGATCACACAATTAATAGAAGAACAACTTAGTTTTACATACAAAAATTGTCACATTCTAAAAAAAGTGACTTTGTTACAAATATATGAACTATAGCAAGGTAGAAATAAGCAATAAACTGGGGACATTCCCATGTTGTAACTGTTCTTGCTGCAAGCTTATATTAGTTAGCAATGAGTATATTCATCCTGTGGCAAATAAAAAAATATGTATTTCAATGTTTTGCCACTTACAATACTATTAATATTGTGTAGCTAGCTAAGTGCATGAAATGCTCTGGATTTTAAGCAGGGAAGAGCACTAGAAAATTAAAAGAATAGACAACTGAGCATCAGTCTGATTTATGAAGGAAAGCCAGTAGTAATGCTCTTGCAAAACATGCTATGGAATATGGTTTTGAACATACTTTTAACTATAGATGCAGTTTATAAAAATATAACGGGTGGTGATATAAATAATAAGCTGGAGGTTCTTCTTCTTCTTTCAACTTTTCCCAGTTAGGGGTCGCCACAGCAGATTGCCTGTCTGCTCATGATAGGCAGTAAAGTTTTAAGGTGTTGAGTTGCCAGCTTGGTGCCCAACCTTCCACGGAAGGTACACACACACACTCACGCATAGGGCCAATTTAGAGTGTCCAATCCACCTACAGCATGTCTTTGGGATGTGGGAGGAAACTGGGACACCCGGAGGAAACCCAAGCAACCACAGGGAGGGCATGGAGACTCCTCACAGAAGGCACCCCAGCTGAGGATCGAACCAGAGAACCTCTTGCTATGAGGCAACAACGCTAACCGCTGCACAACTGTGGCCACCCAAATAATAAGCTGGAGGTTAATGAATATAATTAAATATTCTGCTTACAGAGAAATCGGGAACCAGGAATTAGTGATCGTTAAACCAATTTTAAAACAAAAGTAAATGTGTCTTAATAGAATTTTAAAACAAAAAACAGATGTGTCATTGTGACGATGTGAGGTAATGTCAGCTATGCAAGGATAAATAGGGCAGTGGATGTTTAACATATGCCAGCACAGCTAGCTAGATTTTTTGTAAAGAATTACATGTAATTTGTATATCAAACTGATTTGTACAGATACTTGTGTTGAAAATGTATTGGTAATGTTGCTTGTGTGAAAAATGGATCAACAGTGGGTCCTGGCTGTATTGTAACTGAATTAAATGTATATGTTTTAACAGAGGATACTGGAAGAGATAGAGGTTAATCACAGTCCAGCTTCAGCTAATGCTGAAAAATGTTTTGAAATTAAATTACTGGGCCTTGCCATAAAAATTATGTTTTGCAGTTCTGAATACAGACCGAGACAAATGTCTGGAAAAAAACAAGTACTAGGAAGCCTAATGCATTGTATTTTGCAGTGAACTAATTGCTGCTCTGGAAGGGTAAAAGTTTGAAATTGTTTTATGACTTTCAGAAGCTGTATCAGATCTTAAGAAATTGTATGTGTGTATTACTGACACATATTTGCTAAATCCTGGTAGTTTTTAGCAATGGGAGGTTGCATGGGAACAGAAGTCAGATGACCAGACCTATGTGCTGTCCTTCTATAATCCATCATATATTTTATATTAATGTTTAATACTAGGTGAGACTGAAGTCTCATGGCAGTCTGTTTTTGCAACTTAACAAGGAAGGACCCCTCACCTACTTCATCTTGCCTTGCTCTAGTAAGTCAACCAAGGAATAGTAATTCTTTAGAAAAGTCAGGAAAATATAGTGAGATTAGTTAAGTACTGTCTTTCTGTATCTGTGTAAATCTGTTCATCTGTGTTAGTTTAATTTTTCCAGTGACTAAAACTCTGGTGTTTATTGTAAATAGATATTTAGTATGTTCATGTTCTTTTATTATTTATTATTAAATATATTTAAACTTTTCATTGTGGTTAGTCCTTTAGAGAATATTTTATTCTCTGATAGTACTTATATTTATTCAGTGACAGCTCAGGCCACTCCTGAAAGCCTTACCACATTGACCAAACACTACCATTTGTATTAATATTAATTTCACTCAGCATAATTGGGTGCCCTTGTAAGAGCCTTAGAGTAGCTGACTTTGGAGTGTCTGGTGGTGGTATAACTGCCTTATAGTCTGGGCAGAAGGTAGCATAACTAGTAAATCTGTGCCAGCCTTTCCCAGGTGTGTGTGTGTGTGTGTGTGTGTGTGTGTGTGTGTGTGTGTGTGTGTGTGTGTGTGTGTGTCTGGGTTTGTGTGTGTGTGTGTGTGTGTGTGTGTGTGTGTGTGTGTGTGAGTGTGTGAGCAAATCAAATCTCAAAGAGTGTGTGTGTGTGTGTGTGTGTGTGTGTGTGTGTGTGTGTGTGTGTGTGTGTGTGTGTGTGTGTGTGTGTGTGTCAGCTGCTTGGAGCAGGGACATGAAGCACTAGTTTCACAGAGATGTTGCTGGAGGGCATGACTTGGACACTCGGCTGAGGACTCAACCCTACAGCTATGCCAGTGTGGAGTCTTAATGTGTATCTTGAGAGAGAGAGAGAGAGAGAGAGAGAGGGAGAGAGAGACCAGCCCTCAGACTGAATGCATTCCTGGTGTGCTCTTAAGGGATATTGCGCTTGATGCAGAGAGCTGCATCTGGAACTACTAATACTGGGTGTATCCATTATTGTTCTAAGTGAATGTCTTTTTCCAGTGCCAGTGCTGAGGATTCAGGCTCCTTAATTGCTGGCCCAGAGTGGGGACATCAATTATTGGTGAGCAGTGGTGTGGATATTAATTGAACTTCTGTAGCCAATAGGCAGTTGTCACTGAAGGTGAGTGTACTCTCAAGCAGTCACAAAGTAAACATACAGAGTTTCATTTCACAACAGTTTCATTTTTTTTTGTTAGTTTAGTTTAGTCAGAGAAAGCAGACAAAGATATCAGCACAGGATTATGGCAATCTGACAAAGAACCATTTGGCCAAGTTGTGTGAAGCCAAAGGACTGGTATATGGCAACTAGACTAAAGAGGAAATGATTTCAGCCTTAGTTGCAGCTCAGACCAGGATCCAGGAGGACAACAGTTTGGTGATGAGGATGTACAGCCCTCAGAAAAAGGACAGTACACCTTTTCCTCAGAGGACTTAAAAATCCATCTCAAGTTAAAGAGACTTGAACTGGAGGCCAAAAGTTTGGAATTACAATCAGTATTGATGATGTGGCATTTTGAGGCTGAAGAAAATGAAAAGCAGAGTCAACATGAGAGGGAGATGCTGACTCTTCACCAGGGTCATGGAGATAATAGGGAAGGGAATAACCCAACCCCAGAAGCAATACATGTCAGTAAATTTCTTCCACAATTTACAGAGGGTGATAATTGTGATAGTTTTATTCATATATTTGAAAGAGTATGTAAACAGTATAATGTTGATGAAGGGCTCTGGGTATGGTTCCTGACCCCCTTACTCCATGGTAAAGCTGTAATTGCTGTTTCTAAATTGTCTGATATTGATTGTTTAAACTATGATAAAGTAAAGGAATGTTTACTTGAATGTTTTAAGTTAACACCTGAAGCTTACAGAAAAAAACGCATGTGAGCAAAGATGCAAGGCAGATGAAAGAGTGTGTGATTATATTGCTGATTTAAGCACGTATTTTCATAGGTGGGTGAGTGGGTGTCGGGTCACCAGTTTTGAAGGGCTTGTAGACCTTTTGGTGAGGGAAAAAGCCCTTAGCACTTTGCTGAAGGACATGAGAATCTGGTTGGCAGGCTGAGAGTGTAACTCTGCAGGTGAGCTGGAGAAAAATAGTATCTCTACTTAGCAGGCAGGGCATCACTGCACAAGAAGGGGATACTCAGTGCTGCACATGGGTATAAGGGAACCCATATTGGGCAGCCTAAACCACCCCAAGAAAGTCCACCAGTAACAGGGGAAGCTACTAGTTCAGGTACATAGCAAGGATCAAGGGTTAAATGTTTTAAATGTAACCAGTGGGGCCAAGTATCATATAGATGTCGATGGAGGCAAGGTGGGGAACAAAAGGTGAGGGAGCCAGCAACTGGGAATAACAGTTTGCCAGTAGTATGTTCTCTGAAGACAACAGGAGTACTAAACTATCACCAGAGGTTATATCCTATCTTAGTGGATGGAAAACAGGCCACTGCTTAGAGAAATGCAACCTCTGACATAACCAATGTGAAGCCAGCAAGTGGTTAAAGAGGAGCAGTACTTTCTTAGGCAGTCCACTCTGGTCAGAGCTTTAGGAGATACCCCATTCCAAATGCTTTTGACTAGGGTTCCCCTTGCCTGGGAGGATGGAAAAGGAAGCAAGCAAGTAGGTGTGTTTGAGAATATCCCAGCAGATGCCCTGATAGGGAAGGATTTTGATAATGCAGTACCTTGTGTGCATGCAGTTAAACACAGTCAGGCTTGGAGACAGGCATATGGGTCTGGTAATTTGGGGGAGACCCACACAGACCCCACACATGAAGCCAGGGCTGGTGAGGTGGCTAATTTAGGGAGGGAGCTACCCTGTAGTAGTGAGCCTGAAAGTGAGCATGCTACATGCATTTGCAGACCAGTTTAAGAGAGATGAACAAATATTTGCCCCATCTGCTGTTTGCATACAGAGAGGTACCCTAGGAATCCACAGTTTTTTCACTCTTTGATTTGCTGTATGGACATAGGGTGAGGGGTCATTTAGATTTGAATTGTGATGAGTAGGAGGGTGAGTGTGAATCCCACATGCATCTGTTGTGGTATGTGTGTTGAACCTCAGGACAAGGCTTAGGAAGCTCATGGGCTTGGCCCAGGAGAACATCGCAGGAGCGCAGCAGTAGAAAAAGTTCTGGTATGACAGGAATGCTCGGGCCTGAGAGTATGCTGTGAGAAACCATGCTATGGTTCTCATTCCTGTCAGATACAATAAGCTGTATGTAGCTTGGGAGGCACCATTTAAAGTGGTAAGGAAGGTCAGTGATGTTTAGATCTGATAGGCAGGAGGCAGGGGCACAAATTGTACCATGTTAACATGATGAAACTTTACCATGATAGGGAGGCTCTGGTGCTGGGTATTTGAAATAGATGGCAGGAGGAGTCTGAGGGGCATCTGGTGACTAATCCCCTCAGTATGGCTCGGACTAACACCTCAGTGGAAGGGATAGCAATGTCTCAGTGGCTATCCCATACCCAGATTTGAGAAATTGGAGCAGTGTTATAGGAGTTAGAGGCATGTTCACTGGGAAACTTGGGTGCACTCACCTGGTGCAGTACCACGTGCATACAGGACCCCAGAGACCTATTAATCAGGCCCCTTACAGGGTGATTGACTGAGTCAGACAGACTCTGAGGAAGTAGATACATGAAATTTTGGAACTTGGGGTAATCTTGGAGTCCAACAGTCCCTGAACCTCCCCAGTGGTGCTGGTACCAAAGAAAGATAGCAGCACCATGTTCTGTGTGGGTTATAGGAAACTAAATAGTCACACAGAGTCAGATGCTTACCACATGCCTAGGACAGATGAAGCCTTAGAGCTGTTGGGTGGGGCTATGTCTGGAAGGTGCCCGTGACTCCCACTTGCTAGACAGAAGTCAGCCTTTGTGACTTCTTTCAGATTATATGAGTACATAAGGATGCCCTTTGGGGTGAAAAATGCCCCAGCAACCTTCCAGAGGCAGGTAGATCATATCCTAGCAGGAACAGGAGATTATGTCCTTGTTTACCTGGATGATATATATTGCCATTTACAGCCATTCCTGGAATGAGCACCTTCAGCATGTCAAGGAGGTCCTGGGCAGACTGCAAAGGACAGGATTGACCATTAAGCCCAGTAAGTGTCAGGTGGGTATGGCAGAGGTCTCCTACCTGGGACATAGAGTAGGGAGTGGCAAGAATAGGACAGAACCTGCCAAAGTGAAAGCCATTTAGGCATGGCCTGTCCCGCTTACCAAAAAGCAGCACAGGACATTCTCGGGGACAATGTTGTACTCTAGAACATTTGTTTCCAATTCTAGTGCAATAGTTGCTCTTCTCACAGACCTGATGTGGAAAAACAGGCCAGACAAGGTAATGTGGAAGCAGCCTGTGAGCAGGCATTCTAAAGGATTAAAGGGGCTTTAGGAGGATCCCCTGTGTCAGCCAATCCAGATTATAGCAAATAATTTGTTGTACAAGTGGATGCTTCAGACCACGGGGTGTGGGCTATTCTGCCAGATTTCCTCAGAAGGAGAAGAGCATGCACTGGCATATCTCAACCATAGACTCCAACCTAGGGAGGAATGTTATGCAGCTGTAGAAAAAGTATGTTTCGCCATAGTATGGGCACTGCAGAAACTTCATTCCTTTCTCTATGGCACAGAACACAATCCCTTAACATGGCTACATCGAGCCAGCCAGCAAAATGCCAAGTTGATGAGGTGGAACCTAGGGTTACAAGCATATGATATGACAGTGCAGCACTATAGTGAGATTAGCAATGCCAATGCAGATGGGATCTCAAGACATGGTATGGGTTAATATATTCCCAGATAGGCCCATTTTTCTCACGCAAAATGTATTATGTGTCACTTAAAAACTTAGCTTGAGTCTTCAAAGGGGGAAGAGATATGATGATGTGGGGTATTTCCAGCTATTCCAGGAGAAGTAGGGCAGTGGCTGTCTAGCATATGCCAGCACAGTTAGCTGGAATTTTGTAAAGAATTACATGTCTTATCAAACTGATTTGTACAGATGCTTGTGTTGAAAATGTTTTAGTCCATGGCTCTGACATAATTTGCTTGTATGTGTTCCTGTAGAACATTTGTGTCAGTGTGAGATTCAATGACAGCTCCTAATTTGCAATCATCTGAAAATTTAGTCAGCCAGTTACCATTGACACTGGCCTTGATTTCTGAGAAGTAAATACCAAAAAGGAGTGGTCCAAGGACTGATCCCTGAGGGACTCCACTTGTGACTGGCATGTTTGTAGAGGTGGACTCCCAATTCTAACTTCCTGGGTCTTGTCTGTGAGCCAGTTGGCTATCCAGTGGGTGACATACAGGTTTGTACCTAACCTCCTGAGTTTGTCAACAATGCCCGAGTGGGGTATTGTGTCAAATGCCTTGGCCAGGTCAATGTAGACAGTATGACCAATTTTGCCCTCATCCATTGCTTTGGTGACCTTCTCAAAGAAATCCACCAGGTTGAGTAGGCATGATCTGTCCTTGATTAATCCAAACTGGAATGAGTCTAGTGGGTGGAGGTTTCCTAAATCTCTATTGATAATCTCCATGATAATTCTTTCCATGGCTTTACATATAAAACTAGTGAGAATTATATGTCTGTAGTTTCCATAGTCTGTAGATGGCCCACTTTTGTGAAGAGGGATGACTGTTGCCTTTCTCCATTCATGAGACATGTAGCCTGTTTGGAGGCTACCATTAAATAGTAATTCCAAATGCCCTGATAGGTCATGTTTCATGCTATTTAGAAGGCATTCTGGGATATTGCTGGGCCCATTTATGCAGTGTTCTTGGTCTTAGAGAGAGCATTAAGGACCTGCTCCCTAGTGATAGTAGGGGGAGTTATGTTTGATGAAATTTCCTGAGGTAAGGTTGAGTGGGAGAGCGGAGTAAAGTTGGAGCCGAATTCATCAGCCAGGAGGCTTGCTATATCTTCCTTCACAATAACAGCTAACTGAACACAAACACACAAGTTGACTGCAGTGAGATCATAACCCCTAACTTCCTACCTTCAGGTCACAATACTTAATGCAAGCACCACAGCACAAGTTTGATTTTTGTAGTATCAGTTGACACTTTATAGCAGATTACATCATCAGTATGTGTTGAGAAGATGATGTTAGGAGGATTGTATCCCACAATACTCTAAATTTGCCTCCACAATAACAGCTAACTGACCACAAAAGCACACACACAAGTTGACTGCAGTTGAGGTTAGAACCCCTACCTACAGGTCATAGAACTTAATGCAAGCTCCATGGCACAAGTCTAATTTTTATACTGTTTTGGAACACTTTATAGCAGATGATATCATCAGTGTATGTTTGGAAGAAGATGTTGGGAGGCCTCTATGAAATGGCTGTTTAGTCGTGTACAACTGTAAAACGTTTCATTCCCCATTAAACTTGATTGCTGACAGTAGAGCAAAGTCTCATGTTCTTCTGAGTATACACACACACATATACACATACAGACACACACATAATTTGCCTGTTGTGGAAATCGAGCCCCTAGTTTTTTTCCATCTGCAGAACATGGTAGTTAATATTTGCCCCATCACCAAAGTCTGATTTTTCCTTGTTATAATGGTCTTTATAGAGCTTGACATCATCTTTATATGATGCTGGTAACATATGCTGTTATGAGACTGGTGTGTAAACTGTGGACTTTGGGTTTTCTGTTTTTCTTGCAATGTGCAGATATACTTTAAAATACAACTTCTTAAACTATATGCAATAAGCTCTTATGAATGCATGTTGCAGAACTGAGACATGCATGCACCTGTTTCTCAATATGTTGTATACATTACACACTGTCTGTCAGTCACACACACATTTTGTGAACAACAAGGATGCAAGTGTTGCTGTATATGTGTTTATATTGTGATATATTGATGTCCACATTAAGCATGTATATAACAATCTCAATGTCTGTTGTCAGTATAAAACTTTAAATACTGCACCAATGCAGTTGTGCTATGTATTTTTGTAGTGTAGTTGACATTAGCTCTATTAATCAATTTTCAAGTGTTTGGGTGCAGGGTACACATGAGTCTGAGTAAATATGTGTATAGTCAATAACAAGTCCATTCCCTTTGGTTGTGTTTTTACAAGAAGTTTGATGGAATGAAGAATAACTGGGCAATAAAGGTAATAATACATGGCAAACACCTGTTTACATAGAGCACTGCTAGCCAACTGGTTTGGGTGAATGATGACAAAGTGTTTGCACATGCGAGATTCACATTTAATGAATACAATTTCAACTTGAGAAGTAGTGATGCATATATGCTTTAGGAGAAATAGCTGACAGATGCGGTGTTTATACTGTAAATTATATTGCAAATGCTGTGTCACAACATTTATGACATTAAGAACTGTTGCTCTTGCCTTCCTCATTTGCGTGGAGTTAAGCAATGAGCAAACACTGTCCTCTGCTTAAATGGGACAATAGAAATATTTCTATTTCTTTTCTTTCCTTTGTGCAAACAGGCTAAGTGGTGAGGCATGTCTGTCTGCACTTTGGACAGTACTGACTTTACAAATGTACAGCTGCTTCCTAGCTTTCCATGTGGCAGCTGTTGTGACAGCAGTGAACTCATGTTTGGAGCACAAATTACATAGTGTTTGAATCCACATCAATCTAATTTTTTACACATGATGTCAGAATGGCATTACATAAGTAAATGTGATATTTCCTGCAAATGTGAAAAGCAATGACTACAGTGAAGTATGAAGTATTGTATAAAATAAACATGTCAAGTGATTTATATCAACATCACTCATATGGATTTACATTGTTAGATATTCAGCAATCTAAATAAATGTCAGAGTGAATGTTTCAAAGTTCTGCCTTAACTCTGTGTTCCTTCAGCACAGTGAGTTTAAGGAGCTTTGCATGGAGATGAGTGGCTGGCCTACCTCCCTGTGCTGGAAATTATTTTTTTGTGGTCAGAAAATTATGACACCAGAACAGTGTGATCACATATATAAAAAATAAAAAAGAGAGATAAGATGTGAAGTAAGAGACAAAATGATAAGTATAACTTTTATATGTCACATACAATAACGTAGTACAATAAAATATGTTTTTACTTTTACATTAGCTATACTTTTTAAAAATCCAAAACAGGACTGAGATTTTGTTCAAATAATCCTTGCAATATGCATATTTTCATATATCCATTTAAAGATAATAGAGATTAAGTTAACAATGGCATTTATTCCAATTTTTATGAAATTAATATTAAATAATTTTTATTTTATTAGCATGTATTTGAACTCACAACATCTGAATACACTATTACACTTGAGCTACAGAACAGAGCATGTATGTTTGCTTTTACATTTAAGATATGTATATTTAATTTGCTAGTGTGAATTTGTGTTGCACTCATTCCCCTTGCTTTTCTGAGTCTTTCTAAGCATTCAACATGCACCTCCCTAGTCGCTAAAATCTCCTGAGCAGCTGAAAAATAAAGAATGAGAGAAAAAAAAGACACATGAAAGCACTATGCATACCAGTCTTGGCTATGTTCAGTTTTCTACATCAGTTAATATTGCTTTATCTATATACATACACAACTGTGGTATGCCAGAAGTCCTAAACTCATTCAGCCACTGGTTGAGTCGTGTCAGCTTGAGCCATTTCAGGTCATTGCAATGATGCTTGCATTGCTCCCCAGTGCATGGAATGCCAATTACATTGGAGACAGCTTTAGCTACACTGTTCCAAGCCTCAGATTTATATTGAGACCCAGTATAGTCCCCCTGCAGCAGCCTATGGCTGTGATGCTTTACAAGGAGTGCAATGAATATTCTTGATTCATCCACACCCCATCTTTAAGCCCTAAATTAGGCACCATCCTTCCCAGTTCCTGCTATGTCTGCACAGGTCATACTACAACAGTCAAAGTGGTTTCCTGCCAATTTGTGATTTCACATTTTATGGCCAGTGTGCAAACCTGCACAACCATGCCAATCATGTTTGTGACATGGTGTGTGTACAGCAACATTGCCAAACAAAGAGGAAGGCAGTTTATGAAATAGGAAAGATAATGTGACAGTTGGCATTAATTTATGGCTTGTCTGCTGCTATACCTGGTAAATGTCTTGACCTTTAAGACATGAATTGGGGGGAGTATAAATTTTATGACAACACATGTTTTGTGGAGCCTTAAACCCTGATAAAAGTAATTTGTACAATGTAGATATCAAACCTATGTAAAACAGAGAATACATATTCTTTCACAGAGGTGTTTTTTCTTCATTATCACAGAAGAAGTGCTTGTCAAACATAATCATTCATAACATATACACTTTAAGGAGTGAGTGGTGCTACACTGCAGTTGTCCATGCATGTGTGTGTGACCTGATAAGTTCCTAGCTTATGCATTCTCATGTGTGATACAGAAGTAATGTGTGACAATATACTGGAAATGCATATAGTTGTATTACTTTCAGGATAGATTTCTGAGTTCTGGGTCAGACTATACAATACATTCTAATTTACAGCTATACTTGTGTTATGTGAGTTGTATAGATGACTATCAGTGAAGTGGAAAGTCCATCCCAGGGCAGAAAAACTTAATTACAGAAGCATAAATATTAGGATACCCCAAATTACACATATAATTCATATATCAATTGCCATACATAGTTAGTGTGACGTTAATTATCTTTATAGTGCTATTTTTTATATAAATTACAGTGGAACAGCATTAATAAAAATTGTAGTATGCTGAATTAGAAACCTGGTTCATCTGTGTTGTGGCTATGAATGTCCACCTAGTGCCACAGGGAAAGCTAGGCATCAGTATTTTTACACTCATTACTGTCCAGAGTGCTAACTGCCACACAACGCCTCTTAGCATGTTTGCATCTAGGTAGGCAAAACATATAACAATGTTTCACTTTAGAAAGTTGCAATGTTTCTTTTTGTCTGCAACAGTAAGCTGTATTTACGCATAGATGAGCAATGCACAAACGAGACAGGCAAAGCCAAAAATACATTTTCTTTGTAAAAAATGCTTAATACCATTTATGCTTAAAATATAATGTGGGACATGTACCTTGGTCTAACTATCTTATGCCCTTTGTGCCTCAAAGTCTTTACAAGGTGTACTACACACAGTTGATACACAGATGTAATTTATACGGTCCATATCATCCAAGCTGTTGACCTATAGCATGTAGCATGAAGCAGGATTGCACCTGTAAGGCAAACAATATTAAATTATAAATACTTATGTTATACCTGTTAAGGCACATGATATTAAATTTTAAATACGTGAATTAAAATTAAAATTTTAAACACACGTGTCTCCCTGTGTGTGCTGAGCCACACATCACACAAATATTGATATTTAAAAAAAATAAACATTTTAACATGTTACATAATTTTACACAGCTCTTGATTTGAGCTATCATGCTAATGAAACTACAAAAGATGGTGGGCATGTGCTATCTGTCCTTGCCACAGACACAGCTTTGCAGGAGGAAAGCAAATCATATGCATATAAGCAATTCTCATTTCCTCTACAATATTAACAGGATATATTCTTGTACATTCTCAGTTGGTTGCACGTGTTGCTTACATAATCAGAGAAATGAGTGATCACACAAATCATTTATAAATATGTTTTCACAAATGTAACTCTGTCTTCTCTTTGTATTGTGTTCATTCTTCCCTTATCTCTGCTGTAATGTCAGACATGCACTCTATAGTGCATTATGTATCATTCTCCTTTAACTGTGTGAACTGTGTGATAAAAAGTACATGAGAGTGAAAGACATTTACCAGCATAGGCAAGAGGGTTTGTCAACTAATGAACAATCAGAAATGTGTGCTGTTTAATTCCATTTAAAAGCTTGCTAAAATTACTTCTATTGTGTGTAAATGTATTCTGAGTGACACACCCACAGCAGGGAAGGTAGTCTGAATTGCTGTTGTGTTTTCTTCCTTTCTCCCACTAATCATTCACAGTTGCAAGCCATTAGCAAATAACACTGAGGTATTATCTATACTATGTTTACATCTGCAACATGAAGTCAAAAGTTTGGTATTCAGCATTTCTAATGAGTTCATACTTCATTTGCATCTTCATCATGCTAAGAGGCCTGAATCTTCACTATAAAAAGTAACCATGTAGCTAGGAAACTTGAAGGTGAGGATACTTGCACATTTGGACAAAACAGATGATTGCTATTTCATTGAAGATGATTTATCTGCAGATAAGGCTTCTATGCTTGTATTATTCAAGTACATTCTAGAGTTTATAACATGTTACAAAGCAATTTATATATCCAGGAGAAAGTGGAACTTTTATCTATATGCACTTCTTATAATTCATTGTTGGCATAGCCATCTTTGGCAGGCATTCACATTTCTCAGATAGACAGGTTATTAACATTCATCACAAGTAGTATTATTAAAATTGTGTTTTATAATCTTCTATGTAATTGCAGCGAAATGTAATGTATATGTCAATAACATAGGTGTTATGCTTTTAAGATGGCACAACGACACCTACAGGTGGGCACAGTCAGAGGTGACTGCCAATCATATAAAATTAATTTTCTGTTGTAAATGTGTATATATTCTGATAATTGTGTGGAAAGCATATAAACCAGTTTAATTCTGTGGCATTCCTTGGTTTGTACAAGCCTTCATTTGTTTGTTGTTTTGGGGGTGGGGAGCCACTGACCATTTGTGTGTTGTTAGAACAAAGTGTGTTTCAAGTGCTTTGCTCATAAAATGTGTAGGCATCCTGATATTTCAGTGGGAAACATAATGCTTTACTAAAGTGATATTCCTTGGTTTGGACAATACTTGGTTTGCGTGTTAGGGTGAAATGGGACAATCACATAACCTTCAGTTTTGATAACTGAAATGTGTGTTTTTGGTGCTTAATGTTGACAAATGTGTACATAAGCAAGACTTTAGCTAGGTGATATTTATGTGTGATATCCTTCTCTGTTTTATATCACATAGGATTTTAGCATTCAAGCTTACAAATCCATGTAAACTGCCTTTCAGTGACTCTGAAAATGAAGTGATAATCCAGGCATTCAGGTGCCATGGCACCTTTCTGCTTGAAAGAAGATATGCGGATAAGCTGCCAGAATGCAGATTTGGAACCAGTTTCAGTCAATGCAGTTGAGGGTTGCACAAGGACTTATGGTCAGATGTGCCATTGAGACATTGATATTATTTCATTGGCCTCAAGGAGAACAGCTGCAGTTATTCAAGAACAGCCAACAGTGGGGAAGGGCCTTCTACAGAGCCCCCACTGACACCAAATGAAGAATTCCTGTTCACTGTCAGAGATCCAGACAGCTCAGTAGAAACTGCACACCAACATATGCTTGATGTTAGTGCTGATGTGTCTGGGGGGCAACTGTGTCCAAGGAGCAACTTTCAGGTAAGCTTACATATACCAAGTTCTACATTTACTTGTATAGTAAAATATATAATTTGAGTAATACTTTCTAGGGGATTTTTTTCAGCTCTATATTATATCCTCGAATGGTTAAAAAAGCAAACGCTGATTGATCGAACTTATTTTCGTGAAACTGCAAAATATCGAAGCAGCAGAAACTCGAATTTTTTCCTAGGGAAAGAATTCGGTTGTCCGTTTCTGTTGCTTCGGTATTTTCAGTGTTATGGTGGAAAGTTACTGGTCGGATTCAGGTAAGTGTGCGATTGTGTGGATGTGAGTGTTAGGGTCATTTAGGTGAGTTAGGGTTAGGGCTTGGGTTAGGTGTGTGTGTGATTGAGTGGACATGAGGGTTAGGGCAGATTTAAGTGAGTTAAGGTTAGGGAGCGGGTGAGGTGAGTGTGCAATAGTGACGGACCTTAGGGTTAGGGTTTGGGTTAAGGTAAGTGGGTAGTTAGTGGTGTGTGCATAGTTTAATGTAGGGTTAGGTATCAGATTTTAGGTGTATGTGTGTGGATTTCTGTTTGTTTGGTGTGCTTGTGTTGTGTGTATGTGTTTTGGATCAGTTCGAGATTGTAAGCTTTTACTTAAATTAGGTCAATCAATCAGCGTTCGCTTTTTTAAGCGTTCGATGATATAATATAAACCCTTTTTTCCATGCCTAGTGATAAGCTAATAGACTTATACAACACAGTTGTTCATTACACATGGGCTGTGGGTGGATGTGTCAGCTAAGTTTCAGTTGCAACTATTCTTACAGGACATATATGCAGTTGTGTATTCACTGTCCGCTTGTGTTATTCCCATTGTGATGTTTAATTTCCATTCTACCCTTGCTTCAAGCCTTCCAGGACCATCTTTCCTACAAAGTGTGGTGTCATCTGCACATGGTAAGCATTTCTGTTTTGCTTATTAATGTCCATTCATCATATATATATATATATATATATATATATATATATATATATATATATATATCGAAACAACTATAGAAACTGCAAAATAAAAATCCGATTCCTGGTGCAGAGTAAAAAATGAACGGTGCAGCTCGAACAGGACAGGAACAACTTTTATTATATAACACAATTCCACAGGTTTAAATCCACAGGTTAAGCGCTTCCATCTGTTCAATATACAGACTTCCTCAGAACCAAGATAATCCATCACCAGCTCTCATTATAAATCCAATTTGGTGCCAAAATTTAAAAATATCCTTATGCAGCCTTAAAAAGACATTCTCCAATTCCTCTCATGCACGAACTAATACATAACATTTATATAAACTATTATCTGAACTGTTTATCTAACACATTTAATTCAAAACCTTGTGAACTCTATAAATAATTAAACTTATACTTGTAAAAATGTATAAAAATTAGTAAAACTTGTATACAATATATAAATATATAAATATATAATTATAAATATACTCTAAATTCACATAAAAATTGATACAATATGTTTTAGAAACTGTGTATTATTAAAAATTCAATATAGTATTGGCTAGAATATGCAAAAATAATTAATTAATATATATATACATATATAGAAGAACATCTAAACAGAAATATTATATAAAAATTGTATAAAAATCAAGATGGAAGTATATATTAGATATATATTGGAAATATATGCAACAGTACTAATGTGCTAAAACTACAACATAATTAGTCAAGAATGAGAAATGGTTTGATACTAATACTATCATTGATACCTGGAAAACTTTTGGCATCTGTGAATATCTGCCATTTACTTTCCATCATAGCTAAATACACTTTCCAATTACCCCCACAAACACTGCTTTCAATATATTCTAAGATGGAAAATTTGAAATAATGTTGATTCCCTTTGCTAAATATATGCTTATACAAAGCATTCTTCATATCTTTAGTCTGAATCTTGTAATAATGTTCATATATTCTTTTTTTAAAATTCTGCTCAGTCTTACCTATGTAGAATGCTGGGCATACAACACATTTTGCAAGATATACCACTTGTCTAGTATTACAGTTTCCTACCTTACTTTTTATATGTGTCTTGTTGATATTGTCCAACTTGAATCGCACCTCTTCATTGATGTATTTACATTGGTTACAAGAGCCACATTTGGAAGTTCCCTTAAAATTGGACTTATATTTTGCTGTGTGTGTTGTCTTCTCAAGTAGCTTCTTAATATTAGGGGCTGTTTTAAATACACATATGGGATATTTACCTAATGTGATACCTATACTTTCTGTTATAGTAATCAAATCCCAATGTCTATTTAATATCTCTTTCACTTGGTTGGCATATGGTGTGTACATAATTACGCACACTCTTCTGAAAGGTTCTAATGTAGTATCCTTCCTTCCAATATCTCTGTCCCTTTCACTTGACATACCCAACAGTGGTAAATATTTATTCCCCCATTGTTGTCTCACATAGCCTGTGATATCTTTTAACATAGAGGTGGGATATCCCCTACTTCTAAACATATTGAATATTAAATCTATTTCCTCTTCCATTATGTCTTGACTTGAAGACATGCGAGCTGCCCGAATGCATTGTCCTTTTACCACATTCTTGAAAATATATGAGGGGTGACAACTACTGAACTCTATGTAGTCATTTGAAAATGTGGTTTTTCTATATATTTTGGATGCAAAACCATTTCTAGTATGACTTATATATGTATCCAAATACGCTATACCTTCATTATTAAATTTGTGAGTAAATTTCAGGAATTCAGTTGTCCCATTAATATAGTTGATAAACAAATTAATTTGTTCTTGTGTACCATTCCATAAAATAAATAAATCATCTAAATATCTAATGTATAGTACTATATATTGGTTGAATTCGCTTTGAAAGACATAATTGGACTCCCACTCTAACATAACGAGGTTTGCAAAAATTGGGGCACAAGAGGCCCCCATAGCGACATCTCTATTCTGTCTAAAGAATTCACCTTGAAATTGGATATAATTATGTTCTAAAACTAAACTCATCATATCCGTGATTAAATTAATCTTGTCCAATGTTAGTTTTGAAACTTTTCTCAAGCTATTACAGAAATATTCCAAACCTACATCTTTAGGTATACATGAGAAAAGATCAATGACATCAATTGTCAAAAAAATCAACCCTTCATTCCAAATATCAGAAGTTAATTTACTTAAAAAATTCCAAGAATCCTTTGTTAGATGTGGAATGTTTTCATATACATGTTTTGTCCATCTATCAATTGTCACACCCAAATTGTACGTCTTTGACCTAGATCCAGATATTATAGGTCTGAATGGAGGGTTATCCATACACTTATGAACTTTAGGTATACCTATAATGTTCGCCACTGTGGAGAATTCTACTTTGATAAATTCATAAATCTCATTCGTAATTCTATTGTCTATCAAATATTCTTCAATAGCTAAATCAATTCTTTTATAATCTATATTAACTTGGTTTAGAGAAATAGCTTCGTAGTTAACTGATAGATGTAAAATATTGAATATCTTGACATTATAGTCAAAACTATTATATATTACTATACCTCCTCCTTTATCTGGCTTCATTATTCTGATTTCTTTGTTACTAATAAGTGATTCTAAACAACTCCGTTCATTATTAGTAAGATTGTCATCCATCATTTTATTATGACCATCACCTGCCTTAATATTCTTATATAGCCAATAGATTTCTTTACATACCATTTTTTCAAAATTGACTACTTGGGTGTTTGAGACTGGGATATATGAGCTTTTTCTTTTCAAATTATTTTGTATCCCATGCCCAGTCATTTCATCTTTTTGTCCAAATTGTAATGCCAAATTCAACCTTCTACAATATAATTTTATTTCCTTAATAGTATCAACTAAATTAAAACTAGTAGTGGGTATATACTTCATCACTTTACTAAACAATGTAAAAAACTCATAACCTATTTCATAATCCGTATAATTATAAACATTGAAACCATTGTGTGCATATAAAATAACTTTCCCTTCACTTCCTACTGTATTTGTCCCATTACCTTGACCATCTACTTCTTCCACAATATGTAATATAGTTACATTATTAGTTTGTTCAATATTCGTATCAAAAACTGTGGAGAGATGGATAGTCATCGATTTCTCTATTGATAAATCAGTACTAATGCCATAGTATGAGTGTAAGAAAGCATTACCTTCCTTTCCATCCATATCTAACTGACTTCCTTGGATATGTACATGGCCATCCACATCATCCTTCTTTGCCACTATATATTGTTGAAAATCATGATCAATGTACTGACTATTGTTATCAGAAACTGTCTGGGACATATTTGTCATTAATTTCTGTGCTGCTGTTTCGGGGCTGGAAAAAATCTTCCTCCTTGAAAATTTAACTCCACTTCATAATTACTACCTCTACTTCTGGCATTCTGAAACTTTTCCTTCTCTTTAACTATTCTATCTTTGGGCCAAATGTACACTCTGTTGTTCTCATATAGTTCAACGTCTCGCTGTATCTTCCTTTGCTTTCTATTGTATATATTCTTAGCCTTATTTTCTGCTATTTGAAATTGTTTAAAATAGTATTCTCTCCATTGTTCAAATGTAATATCTTGTAATATTTCATCATTCAATTTCTCTATTTCCTTTACAATGATAGACAGTTTCTCATCATTATATTTCATTAGCAATTTCATATATGTGCATCCAAAGACATCAAACATATTGTTAAATTCTAAAATCATTTTTGAGTTATACTCAATTCCTAACGGTAGTTTAAAAAACCTAAGTCCCTTGGGTATAATGTGTATTGCTAAACATTTAGCTACATATGCATTATCTATTTTTAAACATTTAACATTGAGCAATTTTTTACCCAATATTTGTATTTTATCTCTAATAGAATCAACAGCATTTTGCGAATACTTCCTATTGTTGTATACACCACAATTTTCATTTATATTAATAAAGTCATATTCATTGCATAAAAAATTATCCATAACATCATCATGACAATTAGTACTAATGTATTTGTGTCCCATAGTAGATTGCCATTTGGTAACTGAAGTTTTGTAATTGCCAAAGGGACTAGATACATTTTTGTTAAACACAGTACCTTTGCTCTGGTTAGTTGGATTCTTCGTTATAGCTGAATATGTTTTTACTGGCTGTCGGTGTTTTGGTCTTGTTCCCACCCGCTGGGCTTCATCTTTTGAATGGAATAAACTGAAGTCAAAAGTGAACTCAGCTTCAGGCGATGTAACAGATTCCATATTTTTATTTGTTACCAATACCAATGAGTCATTAGCAACCTGAGTCTCACCATGATGTGCGCTCTTTTGCCCATTAGGTATATCGACTTGTGTGCTGGTATCCATCCCTAAAGAATTGCTGCGTTTAGCTAAAGGGGAATGGTAAGACTGAGCGGAATTTTAAAAAAAGAATATATGAACATTATTACAAGATTCAGACTAAAGATATGAAGAATGCTTTGTATAAGCATATATTTAGCAAAGGGAATCAACATTATTTCAAATTTTCCATCTTAGAATATATTGAAAGCAGTGTTTGTGGGGATAATTGGAAAGTGTATTTAGCTATGATGGAAAGTAAATGGCAGATATTCACAGATACCACAAGTTTTTCAGGTATCAATGATAGTATTAGTATCAAACCATTTCTTATTCTTGACTAATTATGTTGTAGTTTTAGTACATTAGTACTGTTGCATATATGTCCAATATATATCTAATATATACTTCCATCTTGATTTTTATACAATTTTTATATAATATTTCTGTTTAGACGTTCTTCTATATATGTATATATATTAATTAATTATTTTTGCATATTCTAGCCAATACTATATTGAATTTTTAATAATACACAGTTTCTAAAACATATTGTATCAATTTTTATGTGAATTTAGAGTATATTTATAATTATATATTTATATATTTATATATTGTATACAAGTTTTACTCATTTTTATACATTTTTACAAGTATAAGTTTAATTATTTATAGAGTTCACAAGGTTTTGAATTAAATGTGTTAGATAAACAGTTCAGATAATAGTTTATATAAATGTTATGTATTAGTTCGTGCATGAGAGGAATTGGAGAATGTCTCTTTAAGGCTGCATAAGGATATTTTTAAATTTTGGCGCCAAATTGGATTTATAATGAGAGCTGGTGATGGATTATCTTGGTTCTGAGGAAGTCTGTATATTGAACAGATGAAAGCGCTTAACCTGTGGAACTGTGTTATATAATAAAAGTTGTTCCTGTCCTGTTCGAGCTGCACCATTCATTTTTTACTCTGCACCAGGAATCGGATTTTTATATATATATATATATATATATATATATATATATATATCTATATACATATATATATATATATATATATATATATATATATATATATATACATTTATCTGTATGTGTGAGGTGGGTGTAATGAGCGTCTGTATTGCTGTAACATCTGCGATAGTGGAACCAGTGTTAGTTTTTATCATATAAATTGTTTTAATATTTAGTGTAATAGTAATATTGTACCTGTATTTGTTGCTTATTATTACAGGTGATCCAGACAGTTGAAGAGTAGGCTCTTACCATCTGATGTCGGAGTATTGGTAGGCTATGATGATGATGATGGCCAAACAGAAGCACAGTTGGAGGGTGAACAAGTTGAATCTGACACTGAGGATGACATTCAGCCATCCCCTGGCTTTCCATCAGACACAGTCAGTATGCCTACATATACCTATTCCACTGATCCCTCAGATATTGGACAGGTGGATGGTGAGACACTTGATCAGGGCAGTGTGGTTACTATCGCTTCAGTGCTGATTGACTCTGGCCATAGCCAAAGTGTGCGCACGGTACCACACAGGAGGATTGCTAGGGGTGCTCTGGGGGGGGGGGGGGCTACTGTCCACCATGCACCTGATCTTGGTTTGTCGTTATGTGCCACTTGATAAATGTTTAGGACCATCATAGAGGCACAAACATATTCCACTAGGGCCTCCTAGGACATGTTTAGGGCTGTAGACGTGGCAGAGGATAACATGTGTGACTGCTTCTGCCATGTGGCCAATTCAATGGATCAGATAAATGACATGATGGGGGCATTGTCTGTGATGGAATGTCTGCTGGGAAGGGAATAGCATCCATGTGGATGTAGGTCAGCAGCATTATCTATTGCTAGCCAATGTGGCCATGCCCAATCATGCTTCCATAGTGGCACGTCTTCCACTGCTCCATCAGTGGTTGAGGTGTCCACACCCAGACATAGTAGGCCATGGGGTTGTGGTCCTAGGTGTAGTCATAAGCTGAGCTTGTCCAGCAAACATCAGTCACATTTAGGTTGCACCATGACATGACATATCTGACCATGACAATGGAGGTGCCAGTACAACTCCTAACAGTGCCAGTTCTAAAGGTCAGGGGATGATGACAATGAACTATTACCTCTACCATGCAAGGCTCACACCTGTCCAACATGTCAGGATGTTGAGCTAGCACAGAGCTTGGCTGTGTTCTTGCAGACACTTACACACATGTTTACCTGGAATGCCCATACAAACACACACACATAACAGGTACATGGGTCATTTGTGAGGCTTGCAGCTGCATTCTTTCTCATAGGCCATTTGATAATTAGCTAAATTTCTGTCTGTCTGTTCTTCCTTACTCGCACTCACTCACTACCGTTTGTGGCAGCCTTGGCATCCTGTCCCACCCCCCCACCCCTCCACCCCCCCAAACAACACCCTGTGCAAATGATGGTAACGGTGCCATATCCTTGTTTCTATCTTTTGGATTCAGAGATACATAAGTCTTTTATCTGATGCACAGGGTGAATAGCTGACTGAGTGCTTAGTATATATGTTTTTGTGATGATATTTTGGAAATTGTACTGCTTTCTTACATGTGTTTGTATTGTGTTTATCTTTGATGCATGATGCCTATTAGTTGATAAAGAGCAGATATCTATTGACATAAGTCAGTCCTGTCACATATTGATGTCATTGCTGTAAAACACGGACACCCTATACTTAGGTACATTAGCAAGTAACAGTATGCAAGGATCTGCCATTCTTTTGTGTTCTTAGAAATTTATTTTCCTGTTCCAGATTCAACACTTACCTTGATAGTCCTGCAGTTACAAGTGTTTTAATTCAGGACTGACTCTGTGTGATGCTAGCAGTGCACAGCCATTACATGTGTAAGCAAAGGTTGTGAGCATTGCCTGGCATCAATTGTACTGTATGTATATGCATAGGGTGAAAGTTGTACCCCTTAGGTGGTCAGCAGGTGTGCTATTTTTTGTCTCTTGGTCAGGATGAGGGCATATTGTGCACACCTATGTCTACCTACACTCACAGCAGCTGGTTGTGACCTTGCCAGTGGTGATGGGATGTATGACCTTTCCCCTCTGTGTTCCTGTTGAAGTTGTTTTCTCAGGCTGATATTATGAAAGATAGCACAGATAGCGAAAATGTCAGAACAAATACTGGGATTGTACTGCAGACTCCCAGCAATGCATTTAGCAAATGGAACCATGATTTCAGCAGCCCAAACACATATACACTATGATATTTCCTTTTTTAGAGCATGCCTTATTATAGCATTCTTCAGTGGGTGGGTGGGTGTGCATTTCTGATGGGTGTCATTAGTCATGGTTCAAGTGCAAACCCTGCATCCCCCAGTAAATGACCTTGTGGGATATCCCCCTGGAAAACTTCTGGTAGAGTTGTGCCAGAAGTAGGAGTCATGGTAACTGCCAGAGTTGCCAGCACACACATTCAGGATGATTCCCTTAGTGTTACACAACACCTGGCAGTTAATGTAGTAGAAGCCATTTCTGTTTATGTAAACTCTTCCCTGCTCCCTGGGAGGTGCTTTGATCTCAATGTGTGTGCAGTCTATGGCACCCAAGACTTCAGGAAAGTGTACTACAGTGTAGAAATACTGCATAGTTGTAGCTCTGTTCTCACGGATACAGGGAAATGTATGTAATCACTGGAATTCTGTAACACAGCATTCAGGAATTGATGTAGGATCCTGGATGCTGATGCCTGTGACACCCGCAGCATGTCCTCTATTGGTTTCTGGAAGGTTTTTGTAGCTAAAATTCTATGTGCTACACATATCGTAGTCTTCACAGGTATTAGTTCCCCTCAGATTGCCCATGCTCTCATGGTAAAGGTTGCAGAGTTCCTGCAGTGTGTTTCTATACACCCTATAGTGCTCCACTATTTCTACCTCATGCAGACCATGAAAAGTTAAATGGGGTCTAAACACTCTTCTCTTTTTTGGGGGGCAAGTTCTGTTAGCAGCAACACCAGTGGCATAGAGTTGAGCCTGTTGCACATACACATGCAGAAAAGCAGAAGCAGCCCCTAACAATTTTTTTCTGTGCAGTGTCGTTTCTGTGGCTGTATTCCAATAGGTTTTGGAATTTGAGGACAAAACCTATACTGAGTGTACACAATTGTTTTATGGCTTGTTGAATAGCTTCTTCATCTTGGCTTGATGGATTAGCATAGCTGCTTATGTTGTCATTAGCATGCCATGTACCATGTTTAGAGGGCTCTAAACACCATGTAGATTCACTTACTGAATAAAAATCAGTGTGCACACAGTTTTAGCAAACCATATAGGCTTTATTGAATCTAGCCTATTGACTATAGCTAATTTGATCTTGAAGTACTGCTAGCCGAACATTTACTGTATTCAATCTATCTATAGCTGTGAAATACATTCAGTGGATTAAGAAAACTAACAGTCAAAAATCCAGCCCAAAATGTCATTTGATCAAACTCTGGAAGGCAAATTCAAGGCTGCAGCTGCTAGCAGTTGCTCTCGGCGCTTAAGAGTCCAAGGATCTGCATTCCCTGTTAGGTTTTGAAGGTAAGCTTCTTGTTTCAGCTCTTAAATGTGCAAATCTGCAGTCCAACCAAGGTCATTCTTGAAAAACATGAAGCAAAGCAAAACTTTCCCAATTTGTACAAGGAGCAGTTTCAGTTTTCAAGGCTTTCTTCAGGCTTAGTAAACCCCTCAGAGTATGGAGGGTGAACTCGTAGTGGCCAATAATTGTCTTAAGGCTTCCTGCAATGATAAAAATAATTATTGCATTTTTTTCATTCTGAATATTTTACATATTGCAAGAGTTACTGGAACCAACAATCACATATTTCACTTAGTTCTTACATTTTTCTGTTTACTTTCTGAAATACTGCTTATCTTTACTGTATTTGCTATATCCACTGATAGCTAATATCAAGTTTTATATAGCCTGACACTTCTCCCTCCTTCATAGACTTGTCAGTTTTCTAAAGGCACTATCATGAAACCCTGCTTGGTGGTTTTATTTGTTTTCATAAACATCATTATTCCAATACAAACATAAATTTTGCAAAATTTGTAACAAATAATAGGTCGATAACAACTAATTCAAACACTGGGCCATGCCTTAACCTACACAGACAAAGGGCTGCAACAGTTTTGAAGCTGTCTATATACGTCACTCTCAACAGAAAAGGAAGAATTCCTAGAACTAATAATATCCATTGACTTCAGTACCTTCTGAGTAGCCTCTGTTGTGATATAAATTGAATTGCAGACATCATAGCCATCTTCACTGCAAAGAAAAGTCAAAAACATTTATGACAGGCTGGATCATGCATATAGGAAAATGCACCAGTACTTGTTTAGCAGATTATAGTCTGAGTCTTATCTCAGTACGTTACAAAGTCAGTTACAGATATCAGTCTATGTCTGTGACAATGTCCTTGATTGGTCCTTTCTCATGTCAAAAATGATAGCAGACAACATGGTTAGCATGTGCAACAGTTATTTCCTTCCCATGGATGTTGGTGTCAAGTTTTGAGGAAATAAACCCAGTATCCAGATTTTTGGATTGGGGTGGGATTGGCTTTCCAGTGTCTGCAGCAGTGGCTAAGCGGCCTCTGTTCTATATGTTTGATACTAAGGGGCAAGCCCAGCACATGTGAAAGTATTCTGCTTCCACTGATCCAGATCCCCGGTACCATCAATTACCTTTACCTCTGAGGTGCAGCTGCCACAGTGTGAGGGGCCATAGATGTACTTTTTTTAATGAGTAATGAGTTGAGTTCCAGTCTTCCCATAGTTAACATTCTATGGCAACCCTCTATGATTTATTGAGTATAAAATATGGTTTTCCAGTATAATTTGTCCTTGTCAAATACAGAAGGGGTGTAGTCATTTCTTATCTCATGTAACTTCCCCAGCAGATGAAGATTAGAACCCCACTATCACAGATCCCGAACCAGCAGATGGCCCGGCACTTTTGACTCAGCAGGTATATCCGATGCAATGCTGGTGATTTGTAGGTATAGTCACCATTGAATGTCCTCATTCTGGTACCTCTGTTTACACCAGCAAATTGCCCAGCACTTTTGACTCAGCAGGTATATCTTGTGCAACGCTGGTGATTTGTAGGTATAGCCACCATTGAATGTCCTCATTTTGGCACTTCTGTTTGCATTCTATGAGGGATATAGGTTTCCTTTCTTAGACAGTGATAAAGTTTAGCCAATAAAGGATGCGGCCATTTATCCACTTTGGCCTAGAATATGGGTTTTCCCCCAATACATGTTTTGTCTTTTGCCCATATCCTATTTCATTTAGAGTTGGTAGCATGACATAAGTTGCTCTTTACCAGCAGGCCACACAGTTGTTTGTCCAGTCTGCTTGGATCTCATATCTTCCTCCTATCACTTTGCAGGGGTGTACCATGTTGTAACTGTAAAAGACTGAGTTCATGAATTACCCAGACTGTTCTGGGTTTGCATTATTCAAAATAAATGGACTAGGTCCACCGCATATTTATATATGGGAAGATCAGGTGAAACCAAACCTCCATATCTCCTGGATGCAGTTAGCTTTTTTTATAGCTAGCCTCATGTGTTTATTGTCCCAAACAAAAATAATTGGTACTGAATGAATAGTTAGCTAAAGCAGGAGCACACCTAACTACAAAGAGATACTTAGGTATAAGGCACATAGACACAGTAGCAATCTTAGCCATTAGAGGTAACTTTATTCTAGACCATTTACGGATTTTTTTGTTGGAATATATGAAGCAAAGTATTTAGGTTTCAGGTCTAGAGTTCATTAAAGTGCATTGCCAGTTGTATCCCTAAATATGAATGGGTATGTGCATAAGTCACCCAGCCTGAAAAACGCATCCTTAAATTGTTGACAGTTAGCATTTAGTGGGAAGAAAATTGTTTTATTCCAAATTACTGAAGTGCATACAGAAGGATTTGAACTGTCTATATATCCAAAACATGCACTTATGCATTAGATGCCCATGGCATACCATGCATCAGTACCGATGTGTCCTCCTTGAAGTGAGATATCCAGCTGTGGGTAGTGTTGCTTGATATGCAGACTTAATGCCCCACTACCAATATGAAAAAATGGGGGGTAAAGGGCATCCTTATGTGTCGACTCTAAAAAGACAAAATTATTTGCAGCAAGTATTGTTGATTATTTCTTGAGTTAATGGTTGGCTATACAGCAGTTTACACCATGCTAAGAAGTTTCAATAAATCCCAAAACAGTCCTGTACTGCCCATATACATTTCCACTGCACTGAGTCAGAGGTCTGCTTGAAGTCTGGAAACAAAGCATACGTTGGTGGTTCACTTCCTTAACAGTTTGTTGCATGTTGAAGAACAGTCTGAGCAGTCGTGGAATACCCTGCCTCTTTGGGATGAATCCATACTGTAAGTCCCTGACTAACTTAGGTGTAACCTTTCTGAACCTTAAGGCAAAATTTTAAGCAAAATCTTGATTTCTACTGACATTAGAGAGATGGGCCTATAATTCTGGATAGTAAGAGGTTTTTCCTCTCCTTAGGAAAAATTATCTTTGCTATTCTGGTTTGTTGTGGTAGTAATGCCACAGTTTTATTTGTGATATAGAGCTCCAGCAATGTGGGTATTATGTCATCACCTAAGGTCCTGTAAAACTCAGCACTTAGACTGTCAGGGCATGGTGCCCTTCCTGCTTTCAAGGCCTTAAGTGTTTGCTTGATCTCCTCTACAGTTATTGGGATGTCAAACAAATGTTGGCATTCCACATCTAATGTTAGGCATACCAGGCTGCTCTGGAATTTATTTCTCTGCTTTCAAGGAAAGGCCCCATTGGAATAGTATACGTCTTTGTAGAAATGAGTTAAGGTCTCAGTTAGACCACGGGCAGATCTCTGAATTAGCCATTAGTAATTCTGTTATAGTATAGCATGTGCTTCCCTCCTCTGTAGCAATCTTGCAGCCAGGAGCTTTGGGGATCAGATTTGTTTGGCACAGTACATTTCCTTAATTTATCTTTTCTGTTGCATGGCAGAACTGATATTACTGGCTTCTCTTTGTAACCTGAGAATCTCTTGGCCTAACTTGTTAAATTTTTATTGTAATCATATGCATTACGGAAGCAATAACCCACGCCTGGGTGTGAGTAATGCTGGATTTACCCACAATTGGTGTGGTTTGGTCAGGAGGGCGAAGCCCGAGTGGCCAAACAAAGACAACCATAGGTAAATCCAGCATTACCCACACCCGGAAGTGGGCTATTGCTATTATACAATGATATTATTTAAGAAAAAAAAACTTACTTTTCTTAAATAACGGCATTGTATAATGCCTCCTTGCTGCCCATCTGCAGCTGTCCAGTATTCTGCAGCAGTTCTGATGTACTGTGCATGCGTATTGTTATGCAGAATATCAGAACTGTGTGTGGAAGCAACAGAGAAAGTAAGATCTCCATTAAAAATGTGTCTTCCCATGTTAAACTTATTTAACATAGCGAGACAGCTTTAAAAAAATCAACAGAGATTTTCCTTTCTCCGTTGCTTTTTTTAAAGCTGTCTTGCTATGTTAAACTCATTTAAAATAGTGAGACAGCTGTAAAAAAAGCAACAGAGAAAGGAAGATCTTCATTGTTTTTTTTTAAAGATATCTCTCTATGTTAAACTCATTTAACATAGCGAGATAACAGCAATGGAGCTCTTCCGTTCTCCGTTTCCAACAAAATAAAAAAAAGACTTATACTAATGGAAAAAGTCCGGTCAACCGGACCTTTTTCCATTAGTATAAGTCTTGATTTACAACATCCACACTGACCAATCAGCTTGCACGTTTTAGAATATTAATGGGGGGGGGGGTAGTTGTTATTTTGCTCATCTGTTCTTTATATTTGAACAAAATCCCTTGTTTTCTTTTACTGTTCTCCTTTTCCAAATAATTAGCTAATGCTAGTCCATTCAGATTAAATACTAAACATGCTCATTATATCTTGGGCTGTAAATCTGCTTTAATTGTTTAGGCAATGTCTTTTGCTGTGCTTCTGATTTGTATTTTTTTTAAGTAATGGATCCAATGTCATCTTTATCAGAAGGAGTGGCTTTAGATTGTATGATGACCATGCTGTGGTCCTATAAGGGATTTGGGACAATATCTACCTTGGTGATTACATCAAGTAGCAGCTGGCTTACAAGGAAAAACTGCAATCTATTTGCGAAACTAGTTTTGGGGGCAAAGGAGATAAATTATTTGTTGTCTGAATGAAGGTATCTCCTTACATCTGACAAGTGCAGAATGTCATCCAGTCTTTTATTCCCTCACTATGTCTATACAGTTTATTTCTGACTGCAGGTATTTTAGCTACCCTGGCATGTAGCACCACATTGAAGTCCTCTCCAATCACTACCGAGAGGGAGATGACACCCATTTGTGTTACTGCAGTGTGGAAAGCTAGAAAGTGGACTGCATCCTCCTGATTTGGGCCATAAAAATTCACCACGATTAATTCTTCCTGGCCAGTACCACTGTTCAATGCCCCTTCTTGTCAGTTAAATAGCTTATGTTCTGCCAGCCTAAGAAGATGTTGAACAGGGTTAGAAATCCCTTAGAAGAGTTAGAAAAGTATGATCTCATGGTCCACTCATTGCATTTTACAAGTCTAACTAGTGCATTTTCACTACACAATTTGGCTTCCTGTAAACACACAACCACTACTTCTAACTTCTGGATATGTTTTAACATGTAGGCTATTTTGATGGCAGAGTTCAGATGGTGCAGTGGTGTAGCAGTTAGCATTGTCGCCTCATAGTAACTAGTTCTCTGGTTCGATTCTTGGCCAGGGGACCTTCTGTGCACAGTCTGTATGTCCTCCCTATGTTTGTGTGGGTTTACTCCAGGTGCTACAATTTCCTCCCACATTCCAAAGATGTGTGTTGGAAATCAGTGTTTTTTCCTGACTATCTGTTGAAAATGGACTTTGCCCCATTCGGATTTGCCTGGTTAACAAATGTTAAATAAATTTATGTTCCATGTCAAGAATTTGACTTACATACTGTATATTGCCATATGTACTTACAGTATGAGTATGATTTATTGCTGGACTGTGGAGGAAAACACCACAAAATATGGGAGGAGCATGCACACTGATCAAATTTCTAAAGCCCAAGAATCGCTTCAGTAAGTCTCCCACTATTGCTAATTAGAAAGACTGAAGCATCAACGCTGCCTCTATTGCCTTCTAATATGAATTCTCCAAAGGAAGAAGGTGGGGGGATGGGTACAAATTGAACAGAAAAAAACAGTCTGTCAGGCCACTGCATGCTCTTGATTGGAGCTAATTATGCATCTGCCTGAATAATAAAGTATTCATTGCTGTACAATCTAATTATGTCACAAATTTGCTCCTGGAGTCCTGCTCCCTCCTGTTAGTAGTAAAATATATCTTATAACCTGCAGAATAAGCTCAAATGTTGCTTATGAGCATCTCTTATAACAGATGGCAAACTGCATTTTGTAGATGCAGTGGGCATTACCCTGTCTATCAGGATAAGTAGTGGTATAGTCAGATGGTAAATTACGTCTTGTAGATGCAGTGGCTATTGCCCTAAGTGTCAGGATACGTAGTGGCACAATCAGATCGTAAAATGTGTTTTGTAGATACAGTGGCCATTGCCCTTGCTAGCAGTTTGTACCCATCCCCAACATTCCACCCTTAGAGAATTCATATCAGATGGTAGTAAGTGAAAGTACCACAAAGGAAATTGTTCCGTCTCTGTCAGGTTACTAGCACGCCTGCTGGTTCTGATGTCAACAAGTGAGCAAGTGCTGACCTTTCCTGTTTCGTTGCTAAGAGCTCTAATTCTTTTTGTGAGTAGTTGGGTCCTACAGCATCCATGTCCACTTCTTGGTCATCATCCAGGAAATCTGCTAACAGCAAACACGTGTTAGACTGGTCTATTTACTATGTCATCTGGCCAGTTTCTGGACCCAGGGCATCCATTTTGGGGTAAAACAAAACATTTATCCAGGTAAGCCTCCACTCTGGCCATAGAACAAAAGGTGTATGACGGAGGAACTTTCCTCATTTGCAGCATCAGTCAGAGATGAACTTGATAACCCAGCTCCTTGTACCATTTCAGGGCAAGAATGAAGACCTTCTTTCAGCAAAAATTGCTACTCTGTAATCCAGTGTGAATCTCACCACCACAACTCTTCTAATTTGGCATTTAGTTACAGGTTCCCTGGCAGTATTTAAAAACCATCTACCTGTCGACATAGTTAAGAAAGCACATTATGAGATGTTTCTCAGGTAAGTTAGAAAGAGCTCTGCTATATATGCAATGTGTCTGTTTTATCACTAGTATCATCCACTGTTAGCTGCATCCTATGATGCCAGTCCATAATGTTATCCAGTTCCTACCTGAAATTTATATATTTATTATTTTTCATTTGTTTACTAAGAAAAGCACTGATTTATATACACTAAATTCAAGCTCAGGATGGTGAAAAGATAAATATACAAATAGAGCATCTGGAGCTTCTCTTCCCAGGCCTCCCCTGAAAAGGGGCCGTTGTGCCTAGCCTGACTTCCCCATCCAACAAATGTGAGAAGGGTGTACAAGGGCAGGAAAAATGCCATAATATGAAATAAATAAAATGGTAACATTCAACATGTTTAAACCAGAAATATTGCCATGTGAATACAGCATTATGTCATATCACCTGAAATGAAGCAAATTGCAATGATCTTAATTGAGAAGATGGACTTCTAGTTGAGATCTAAATTTGGAGCAGGGCATTAGTTTCCTGATGTTGGCAGCTAGGGTAGGCCCTAGAATACAGAAGTTGTATTTAGTGCAGTGGAGGTTAGTTCTAAGAGTATATAATATAAGGCCTGAATAAGTGAAGTTTCTTATAGGATCATAGGAAGTTACTAGGCTATTAGCCCTGAGGCCCTTATAAGCCTGGCCATGAGTTTAGTCCATGTTTAGACAAGTCAGCACCCGATGCCCCTATCCAGCAGGGACATGGGTGGAATCCCAGGGATGTATTTTCTGTTTTCCATTCAGTTATCCAGGTTGCACTTAAAAAGGGGTAAAGAGGTACTCTGCTTGACATGGACAGAGAGTCTATTTCACAGATGGGGGAGTCTCTGGGACACAAATCTGTCCTGCCAAGTCCTATTGATATCACAGACCAGGTTAAGGCTGCGTGTGCAGGTTACTCGAGTGGAGATTGATTTGCGGATATGCAGTAGTCCCATCAAGGCCCATCAAGGGTTCCGAGATCACCTTGTATGCCAGACAGAGGTCACCTCTGAGGAGTCTGTATGAAACTGAGTAGAGGGATAGGGCTTTTAGCCTATCTGCGTATGGTAGATTCTTGAGGCCCTGGATTCTCCGGGTGAGGAACCTCTGTGGTCTCTCCAGCTGCTGCATGTGCTTTGTGAGGTACATGCCAAATGGGCCACTGTACTCAATAATGGGCCTTATAAGGGAAGAATACAGGAATGTTATAACCTCCTTGTCCCTGGATGAGATACCCTTATTTATGAGGTGGGCCATGTCGAAAGCGTTCCATATAATGGAAGCAACATGGTGGTCAAAAGTCAGGTTGCTATCAACCTGGGTGCCCAAATCCCTCATGACTGATTGTGTGCTAAGTACGTCGTTATTAATGCAATAATTTGTGGGGACATCACTCTCCCTAAAGGGGATGATGATGCATTTCTTGGTACTTAGCTTGATGCCATATTTCGGGAACCAGTCATTTGTTTGGGTGAGACCCTCTTGGAGGATGTCCACATCACTAGGGGAATTGATGACAGTGCCCAGCTTGCAGTCATCTGCAAACTTGGTCAGCCATAGCCCACTGGTTTTGTCCTGCACCTCAGAAAAGTATATGCCAAATAACAGAGGCCCCAAGACTGAACCCTGGGGTACGCTGCTTGTTATGGGTCTACTGCTTGAGGTGGATTCGGATATTTTGACTAGGTGGGTTCTATCAGTGAGCCAGTTATCTACCCAAATGGTAACATATGGATTGATGCCTAATTGATAGAGTTTATCTATTATCCTTGAGTGGGGAGTAGTGGTGAAGGCTTTGGCCAGGTCAAGGTAGGCAGTGTGCATCATCTTTCCCTCGTCCATGGCTTTGGTGACTGTCTTAAAGAAGTCAACCAAATTTAACAGACATGACCTCCCCTTGATGAAGCCAAACTGTGTGGGATCGAGTGTTTGGAGGTTCCCAATGTCCTTGTTAATGAGGTCCGTGATAATGCGTTCCATGGCCTTGCAGATCAGGTTAGTTAGGCTGATGGGTCTATAATTTCCCAGATCAGGGGACGCTCCACCTTTGTGTAAAGGGGTAAAAGTGACTGTCCTTCACTCAGCTGGGACAAAGCCAGTACTCAGGCTTTGGTGGAATAGGGCATCTAATAGTGCTACATGTTCCTGCCTGAGTTCATGTAGGATGCAGCCTTTATTTTATCGGGTGCCATGGAGGCTGTATTTTTTGCCTTTGAGAGAGCAGTGATGATCTGTTCCCTAGATATAAGGGGAAGTGAGCAGGAACTGGGAATGCCCTAATTTACTGATGGAGGGACAGAGGGGGGTGAAGTTTTCACTGAATCTGTCATCCAGCAAGTTTGCTATATGTACAGCATTTGTATATGTGGTGTCCTTGACCACCAGGTCTGAACAGATCTGGGTGCTTCCTTTTAGATTGTGGACAAATGTGAAGAAGGTCGTATGATTGTCTCTAGTAGATGTGGCCAATTTGGACTCAAAGTTTGCTTTGGAGGACTTCACTACTGCTCTTATTTGCTTGTTCAGGCTAAGGAGAGATTGCTTCCAACTGGGCACTTGGTCCTTTTTGGTCTTAAACAGCATTTTTTTTTTCTTTTTGTTATAGAGTTTATTTATTGCAGATGTCCATTATGAAATGGATGTGAGAGGTTACTGAGTAACTCAGCAATGACAATTGAAAAGATAAGGGGGCTAAATTAGTGTCATAATGGACCCCTTTAAATAAGAGGGAGGCTGAGAAGATGGAGTAAACAATCTTAACTCTTAAATGACCACAGGAGAGGAAGTCCTGAAACCAGAGGGAGACATCATGGCTTACCCAAGATGAAATGTGGTTAAATAGGAAACAGAGAGTGGTCTACCAAGTCCAAGGCTTTGATGAGCTCTATGACTATGGCTATGGTGATATTTTCTTTACCCATTTTACTTAAGGCTTTATCATAGAGTGACCAGACTGCTATCATTGTGTTCCACCTAGACCAGAAGGCATGTTATTTAAAGCATACAATATTACATTATTTGATTTAATCAGTCATTTTTATGTAGTCAGTCATTTTCACAAGTACCTTTTCTATTGTTGGCAGAATTGAGATAGGATGATGGTGAAAAGATTTGGTTTTGGTAGGCTTCAGTTCAGTGGGGAGGGAATTCTTTAATGCCTCTTTTCATAAAGAATGTATAATCTTATCGTTTCATAGGTTCATAAGGGTATACTAGGCTAACAACCACTAGGGCCTTTAAAAGTATATCCATGCAACCCAAATGTGACTCACAAATTTGATTTATATTTGATTTATAGGGGGTGATTTACTGACTGCCTCTATACATCAGAGACATTAGATCCTGACCAGGGGTGAATTTCTGGTTACTAAACCATTGGTCCAGGTTGCACTCAGATAGGGATAGGGGAGAACTCTGTTTCACATGGATGAGGAGCTTATGCCAGAGAATGAGAATTCTCTGAGAAACATATATATTTCTCTAACATGTCATATTTATGTTGCAAGCAAAATTTAGGTCTTTAAATTCAGTAGTTCTGATGCTGTTTGTTTTGAACATTTGAAAATGATTCAGCAAAACAGGGTCCAAAGATGCGTTGTATGTCAGGCAAAGATCACCTCTCAGAAGTCTGTTTGATACTCAGAAAATAGACAGGGCTTTGAGATGATCAATGTAGGGCATTGTGTTTACTCCCTGTATTCTTTTTGTAAGAAACCTTTGGGGACATTCCAGTTACTGCATGTGCCTGGTCAGGTACATATCAAAGAGGTCAGTATACTCTATAAAGGGGTCTGATGAGGGTTAAGTACAGTTGTATGATGACCTGTCCGCACTTAGATGTCATGCCCTTGATTAGGAGTTAAGCAACATAGTAGGGTTTTCCTACTACAGTGGACACATGTTGGTAAAAGGCTAGTTTACTACCTACATGAGTTCCCAGATACCTGACTAGTGAATCAATGTTTAAGAGAGTTTTAGTGATGATGTAGTTACCCAGGGTTGCATAATTCCCAAAAGGTACTCTAATGCATTTCTTGTAATTAAGTTTTATGCCATGGCTTTGGCACCAGGTGTTAAACCTTCCTGAATTGTGCTCTCATCATTCGGGGGGTTCAATGAATGCTCCCAGTTTGCAATTATCTGTGAACTTGGTTAGGTAGAGGCCTTTGACATTGACGTTGACATCTGAGAAGTAGATGTCAAATAGGAGTGGGCATAGCACACAGGCCTGTGGACACCACTGGTGACTGGGCCTCTTTGTAGAGATCGTCTCACTATTTATAAACTCCTGGATCCTATCAGTGAGCCAGCTAGCTATCCAGCATGTTATAAATGGGTTTATACCTAGTTCTGCAAGTTTGTTGACAATGCCTGAGTGGGGTATTTCCCAGCTTATCTCTATGGAATGTTAGTGTGACACATCAGCTTTGCTTTTGCCTTTCCAGTTTGTTTTATTTTCTGGTTCACTTTGGTCATTTACTTTGCTACCTCCATGTCATTTTGCTAGCAGTTTATTTTAATTTCAGGGCTCCTTTCATAAGTTAAATAAGACTTGAGAATAGCTTCATATAAAAATTGAAATGCGGTACATCTTATTAAAGCCCCGGGCACTTCTGCTACTGAAAAAGGAGGTAGAGACATAACTGATGCCAGGTCTTACTTGCATGCTCTATGGCATCATTTACTACAGAGTTTTATTAAAGAGCTCCACTAATCCACCTGTTTAAGGGTGGTACAATGTTGAGTTTAATCATTTAACTTGAATATACTGACAAAGCAGGTGCATTTACCTTGTCATAAACTAGGCTGCCTTATCCATGAGTATTTTCCTTTGGACTACCTATACTAGAAAAAAGATAACAGATTGTCTTTGCGTAGTGACTTAGAAATATTCTTTTTGCAAAGATAAGGCTTCAGAAATCTTAGTGGTGTAGCTAATAATCACTCAATTACTAAATGCAGTAATGGCTACCAGTACCGTTTACCTGACAAATCCATAGCTATCCTCTGGACTAATCACCAGACCTGACTTGAGCTTTCTGGATTACCTATGTTTTCATGATCTAATTATTAGCAAACTGTTTCTATGGTTTAAGTACTTTTCAGATAAATTTGGAAGGTAAAGGTATTATTAATACTATCTATCATCATCAGTTTTAGAGAGAATAACCTCAGGATCTTCAACCTGGGGTCATCCTTTTTTGTTCTCTTGTGAGAAAACCCATCATCATCTTTACTGACAAACCAGAAGGGGGTATAGGTCAAGCATAATGGTTGCTAGGCCCCAAAGAATATACTGGAAATGGAAACCCCTGTAACTCCAGAAGATACCAAAGAAAGGCAGTAAGAAGGAACTGAAGAAATACAGGAGCCAGAGGCAAGTACAATACAAGACAATAAGGCAAATAATGCAAGACCAATGAAGAGGCTTTGTACCTCACTCTGAGTCCAGTTCAATAGATGGGCACCTGAAGGAAATAAGAAGAAAAAGAGAAGTAATCCATACTAAGCCAGACCATAATCAAAAGAGGACATAACCTGTAGGAGGAGCAGGCAGATGGCTGCTCTGAATACTGCTGTGAATTACCATGCTTGGGAGAAGAATGACATGTTTAGGTCCTTGGTCTGTCTTAGTGGGACATGAAGCAGAGCCTTAAACATCTTGAGTGGACACTAGGAAGAAAACCTCAGAAAGAGTGGGTCGTAAAAACCTGAGACATGTTTATATTGTTTTTGAGCTGCAAGAATGTTTTACATAATAAATACTATTAAACCTTTATTTTTACATTTTTTTATATTTTTATTTATCAATTGTTGACCAGATCAGTCCCACTAGGTGAGTAGCCTCTCTTCAGGCGTGAGACCCCAAGTGGTATTTATATGAGTCTATATCACATAGTCGAAGTCTTATAACTTTGAACACATAATGTTCGAACCATTATGTTCGAAGTTACAAAACTTTGACTATGGATAAAAAAAAAAAAAAAAACAATTGAAAACAAAATAAACAGTTTTAAGCAGGGGGCAAGCCCCCCCTGCACCCCCACATCCCCCACTACTTAAATATACCAACTCCAACATTGCACCCCATTGAACAAAATGGAAACCTCCGCTTATGGAGATTTCCATTCAAACGCTCAAACTTTTACAAATTCGAACTTATGGTCTCGACCATATGAGGTTCAAACTTGTAAAACTTCGACTCTGTGACAGGAACCCCACTTATACTAATAGGGTAAATTTGGCCAGGGCACCCAGGAATTTCTCCTACTCTTTTCAATAGGTGCTTAGGATCTTTTGGAGGTGCATGGTTGCTCCTTCACCTCCATTTCAACGTGTTACATATTCTAATGCAATTTTACCATACTTACTCTTATTCCAGTTGACAGAGATACAGTTTCAAGCACTTCTGGGGTACATTTTCAAAGTTATTTTGTTAATAAACTGCTTTACTTCAGTCAATAAGTTAATTAATTGAAGCAAAATGGACCGTCTTTCCTCTCTAGCTTTCTTAACACACAGTAAACTTCTGATCACATATACTATCGACATCCAGTCAAGCAACCTTTCCCTCTGGGTGTTTCAGCTAAACTCATTAAAACTTTGAAACTTCAATAACATCTATAAGCACAGTGTTTCCCTCTTTCTCTTTTTATAGTGTGAATATTGAATATTCAATGCACATTCTGTAGTTTAAAATCACATTAAGATAATAGCACAGAGCACATTTTGCTCACATTCTTCATTATTACGGCGTCTTGAATTCAGCTCAAGCCACCCATCAAGGAATTTCTCTCAGATAGCATGCATCTTCTGCCATCATTCTTTTACTTTATTGTATATGTTTAACATGTTTTTCCTTTCACTTAACACACGCAGACTGTATTTATAAATTACACTTTTTACTGAAATAAAGTAATCACAGAAATATACACGTTTGATAACTCTTCAATAAGTTTTTAGATACATTTTCAAATGTAAATGACTGAAAATTACATTTTTCAGTAAACTACAGTAAATCACATTTCATACTGAATGTCTGGACCTTCCTTGGCTATATACCAGGCCTTGCTTTAAAGTAACTTCCTTCAAACTGCCTGGCCTTTCTGGCCTTGGACTGGCCCTTGTAGGGGTGTCAGGCTCTCACTTGTATATTTCTCTCAGAAGGGCTCTTGTCTGGGATCAGACTGCCACCAGCAGAGCAGGCCCCTGCCTGTATTCATTTGTAGTCTTGCAGTGAGTGACTCATGTCTCTGCTGCTTCCAGCTTTCATTCTCTACAGACATACCTCTCAATTCAACCTCTTAGAACAAAAAATCTGGACAAAGCCACAGATAATGGGGGACAAAGGCCCAAAAATAGGGACACTTTTTATATATTTGTCTTAAAAACTTAGAAAGTTAATAGAATAATAGGTTTTGCATTAGCATGAATTTTCTAAAGGGTATGTAGTCTGAAACTTGAGTCTGTCATTATTTTCTGACTTCAACCCTCAATAATTTACCAACGATTTGCCAGAAAAAACACAATTTTATGAGAAACAGATCAAAAATATGAAGCAAAAATCTGGAAATTCTGCGAAAATCTGTACAGTTGAGAGGTATGTCTACAGAACAGAGCTACTTTGGCTCTGACTGCAGAACATCTCATTACATGACATACCTAACAATTCATTCTGTCTTTCTTCATCTATGGACCATTTTATTGAAGAGTAGCACAGTATCACAACAAATAATATCACACATGCACAAATATAACTGCTAAACATTTGAAATGTTATGCCCTGCTAGAGAGAGTCTCAAAACACAGAGACTGAATGGTTGAAAAAAATGGACTTACATATACCAAGTCCTAGATAGTTATTTCCCAGAATATTCCCCTTTCTTTAAGGTATGACAGTTTTGGACTTGCTATATTTGAGTATATATATATATATATATATATATATATATATATATATATATATAGATATAGATATAGATATATATATAGATATAGATATAGATATATATATATGTATGTATACTTTGCTGGGGTATGAGGGGGCTAACTCCACCCCATACTGGGGTACAGGGAGGCTTGCCTCTCTTTTTATTTCAGGTTGCCAGCACTTAGCATTTTGAGTGCTGACATTTCAATAGGGAGCCCAAATAAAATTGAAGTCAGTACCTTGTTCTCAATCTTTGCTTAGTACAGTGACTATGTCTGTTTCATGCTTGTAATTACTGCTGTCATATTTATTTATTTAAAGAAAAAAATATCTTAGTCCAGTGATTTCCCTAAGTTTGTTAAAAAAGCTTCTTTTCTGGAATAATGCCATTGTAAAGTCCCAGAAAATTGGAACCTGATGACTAAATTAACAGCCACAAGCCTGACATGATTTGTATTTTACAAATTGATATAAAAATCTGAGTAAATGCTAGTCGTTCGCATGTACATGCTCACTAAAGATAAGGCACTACCAAACTCTCAGTATATATATAACAAAAAAATAATGATAAAATTCCATAGAGTTGTAAAAACATCCTAACATGAACACTCAGAGATTTGCACTCATACCCCCTTTAAAAAAAATGACAGTGATGCATTACATCTGATGTGTATGTGTCAACATGTACATGGACTTACACAGGCCCAGTACAATAACAAGCATTTCCTCAAAAGTCTCACTGATGCTGTACAGGGATAAAGCTCTGACTATGGCCCAGGTGAAGTACGTTCAATTACCAGGGAGGGCAAGCTCATGTACCTTCACGGATGAAGAGGGGCATGCATTGGGAATACTGAAAACAGGGAGTCATGGATGATACACAGCCAGACCACTAGATGCCATCTCCACCACAGGGTGAAATGTAGGTCTAAAGCAGTAAAACTCTAGCAGCAGTGTGATATTGTCATAGGAAGGCTCCACCTCCTCACTGTCCCTAAACTTAGTTCAAAGTCAGTCTGGAGGTATGATGGAGGTTCAGAAGACCTGATGAAAAAGGAGAAGACGTGGAAGCATCCAACTCTCATCTGCAGGAAGCAAAAGAAAAACAAGTCATTCCTTAGACACTGAGGGGGGGTGAGAACAGACTGAACACACATGAATTTCTGCAATGCAATAATTTATTTCTTTATTTATTTGTTTATTTACTTATTTATTTTATTTATTTAACATTTGTTTACCGGGAAAGTCCGACTGGACACGGGTTCTTTTTCAGCAGAGGCCCGGGGAGAAAAGCTTCATGAGTAACAGTACATTTTCATGCACACATTACAATAATCAATAAAGTATAAAGCAAACAAAATGCAGTATATCTAAGAACATACAAATTTGTTACATCTTGACAACAAAACCTGGGCTTTGAACATAGCTAGTGCTATTTGTAGGTATGACTTATGTCAAGATATAAGGTTAAGATAGGTCAGTAGGAACAAAGGATTAAACACCGGGGAGAAGTTGGATATGTTTTAGGTATACTGTGATGTATCAGAGCAGTCATGAGGGGTTAGTACAGGAACATAGCCACTTATTTTTTAGATAAGCTTTAAGTGATGGCTTACAGTGCTTAGAGGATGAGACTGAGAGAATGGAGTTAGGAAGAGAGTTCCATATACGAGATATATAGTTGGAAAATAAAGATTCTCCTGCAGTGTTGTTGGCCTTGGAGACGGTGAGTAAGTTTTTGTTGTTAGAGCAAAGTGGTCTGCTGGAACTGTAAGGAAGGATGAGATTTTGTATTGCAGGGGTTCTAGTTAGCTGTGTTACAGTTTTGTGAGTTAGAGAGAGTTGGTTGTAAAGAATAATGTTAGGAAGCTCAAGCCAGTCTAGTATCCTTAAAGCTGTACAATGATGTGTTCTATATGGTCAGTCAGATGCAAACTTAGCAATTGTATTATGACATGCTTCTAGCTTAGATAAGTCAGTTTTCCTTAGATTAGTTAAAATTGGAGAGCCATATAGTAGAGTGGAGAGCAGATGGGTTTGTTCTAATGTAATTTTGGCCATTGTGGTCAGGAACCTTTTTGTGCCTATATAGACTTCTAAGTTTCTTATGGACTTTTTTTATAGTTATGGAGACATGCAAGTCAATTTTAAAATTTAACATCAAACACATTTAAAATTGTAAGATTTATTTTTGAAATCTAATTGAGTAGTATAAATATACAACGTTCAAGTTTTGGTAATGCAGATTCTTAGTGCGTTCCCACACCTGAATGTTGGGGATTCCTTATCTAGTCAGTGCAATGGAACTCTGTAACTATCATCTCTGTTAAAATAGTAGTTCCAGCTTCTGCTTATCATCTCTAATCTGTAATGCAATATTTCTTAAAGTTCTGATTTAATTCATATTTCCAGAATTCCTTTCATATTCACATTTCAAGTCTTGTTGTATTGTTCAGGCTATTTACATTTTCTTTAATTTCTTTCATTATCTGTTTCTGAAGTAATTATCTTTGTAGAGCCTTCTGTTGGAGTTCCAACATTACAAGCTTCTGTATATTGAAGCTATGTAAGCTGGTCGGGAGTTAATTGTTTTGTTACACTCCTTTATCTCAGCAATGTCTGCACAAGTTATATTTAAAGTTTTGATTCATTCTGTCAGACTGTCAGTCTTAGGAGGCATTGCCTTTATTATAGCAGAAATTTAATCAGTAATTACTTTCTCAATGTCATTCAAAAGATTAGTCTATGCTTCAACTAAGATGTACATCCAATGTAAAAATAAATTGCCTTCCCATTCACTTCCAGCTATATAAAACCCATGTTTAGCAAAAAAAGGCAAGTTATTTCCTCAGAACTAAAAAAGAAAGTATTTTCTTCAAAATTAATTGCTGTAGTCTGAGTTTAGTCTTCAATCCCCAAAGCTTTACTATTAGCCATATTCTCTTCTTAGAAGCTGCCACTGATAAATTATCATGCTTTGCAGAACATTTTTATTAACTTTTTCAATTCCTGGAAGCACAATGACTTCAGTGCTCCTTCTTGCTGGTTCCCTTCTCCTTTAGGTGAAAGCATTCCACTGTTTTCAATCTAGCTAGAGACTTAATGACTGACTCAACAAATGCTCACTAAAATGACAAAACATGATTAAAGCTTTATTTTATGGCTTCCTAGAAGTTAATAAAATACCAACACTTCTAAATAGTTTGAGACTGCACTTCATTTAATGATTAAGAGGATGTCAGCATTTGCTAAATAGATATAGGATGCTTCTGAATTATTTAAAGACTCAGGGAAATATTTACAATTCTGAATTAGATTGGGCAGTATGCATCTGACTTTTCCCCTGTGCATTGACATGGTACACCAGTCCATATAATTGTCATGCACGCAGTAGTCATACACTATCTAAAAATTAAGGTAAGTTGCACTTATGTTATAAAGTTGGAAAGGTACGCCAGTCAGTGACATCAAAGTGGGTATTATGTAAAACTATATTGCATTATTTATTTTAATTCACAGTCATTGAAACAATTGAAATTCCACATAGAATGTCTGTGGTCTAATATGTACAGAAGCACTATAAAAGGCTTTATAGCCCAGGGAATTGTGGTGCTGTCTTATACTTACAATATATGGTAGTTGTGGTTGCAATACTAGCTAGTATAAGCCAAAAAACAAATTCACATTTCAACATTAATTTATTTATTTCTCTTTCTTGATGAGGAAAGTCCAACTGGGCAGAACCCATTTTCAGGAGAGTCCTGGGGAGAAAAGCTCCATCAGAGTACATTTATATTAACAAGAGAATTTCAGACAGTTCTCAGAAAAATAACAGTTATATTTCTCATGAAAAACAAGCATAATTACAAGATATGCATATATAGTAAAGTATTTACATCAAGAAATGTAAGTGTATACAGTTCTTCTCATTGTAAAATGTAGGAATTAAATGGAATGATATTCCAGAAGGGAAAATAACATTGTAAAGAAGTTTAGTGGTCTTACACAGAGTTATAAAATTATGTAGGATGCGAAATTTTAGCATTGCATAAGTCTGTAAAACGCTGAAGAGATATAATGATATGATATGCATTAAGACATACACAGGTGTAGTGAAGAAATAGTAATGCACATCAGTATGTATCCTTGCTTCGGAGCTGTACATGCTTATGTTTTGTCTGCTTATCAAACTATCCACTTAAATTATAAGTACAGAATAATGGCAACCATTTTGTTTTGTATGTGCAAACACATTTTAAATGGCACATACTGCTGACCACAAAGGAGGGCGAGTCTGTGGTATAGTGGTATGTCAAGTCTCATTAATTATTCATTCTCACTGCTAGTAATGCTACACATGTCTTTTCCACACACTTGTCCAGTCCTAGGACAGTCAACCCCCAACCTATAAATGTTAAAAGTATAAGAGATAAAATTGCTGAACTACATGCTTGCATTATCCAACATAAGCATAAACAACTCTAAAATTATACCTCCTAGCTATAATACCATCCATAATGACCATATAAAGAGGAAAGGCAGGGGTATTGCTTTAATATTTACCAACAACTACCACTTTTCCCCTTACAATAAACCAATAACAAAATTCAATTCAGCAGAGTTTTTTATTAGTTTCCTGAAATTAATCATTTATAAACAAATATGTATAACTGTTCTTTACATCAGTCCTGGTAACAATACAGCCCTACTGGAAGATATCCTACATTGCATATCCATACCAGTTCCACAGGAAATACCATTACTAGGTAATGTGAATGTCAGTTGGTTGGACATAAACTCTAACTCTCCTTCATCTTGTGTGAACTTATTTGGTTTCATACAACTAAGTAATAGCCCACACATTATAACAAGGCATCAAATTCCCTATTAGATTGGATACTAGTATGACGTCCCTCCTCTAGGCCAGTAACCAAGGAGCCACAATCCTCACGACTGACACTGGTGGGGAACAGATACACACACACATTTTCATATACAGCTTTCCAAACAAGCATAATTTCCCTTAAGAGCAAACAGGGAATGCAAACTCCAGGTTTTACTCCCCAGGCCCCAAATAAGGCTCTATGCTAACTCTGGAGAAATCAGTGCTCTGTGTCCCTCTTCCAAGTAGCTGACACACACACACTCTTTGTGATTTGGTTTTCACACACACACACACACACACACACACACACACACACACACACACACACACACACACACACACACACACACACACACACACACATACACACACACACACACACACGCACACACGCACACACGCACACACACGCACACACACACACACACACACACACACACACACACACACACGAAAGGATGGCACACATTTACCCACTAGAGCACCTCCACCCAGACTATAAGGGAGATTCACTACCACTATCCAACTAATTTAAGGCTCTTAGCAGGATACCTAATTACTCTTAATAAAATTAATACTTATACAAATGGTAGTGTTAACCAATTGGCAAGACTTTCAGGAGCATGATGCCACAGTGCCACCAAATAAATGCAAGTACTCCCAAGGGTTAAATATTTTCTAAAAGACCAGCCACAATGAAATGTTGAGACATATTTAATAATAAATAATAAAAGAAAAACATGAAAGTACTGAATTCTATTCTATTCTATTCACAATAAACAGGAAATATAAAAACAACACAGATGGGAAGATTCAGACAGATGCAGAAAAACAATATTTAATTAGCCTCACTATATTTTCCAAACTGAATGAAGAATTATTGTCCCCTACTTACTTGCTAGAGCAAGGCAAGTTGAAATGGATGAATGCCTCCTGTGTCATCTCCAATAAGAGAGTACATCTATCACATCTCTCACTTACTATAATTTCAGTGCTGGCTACTGAATGACATCATATCTGGCCACCTGACTCTGTGGCCTCCACACTACCCCCTCACAACATCCAAGACAGGATTTGGCACAGATGTATCGCAATACACAGACAGAACTTTGCTAAGGCATAATATGGCATCTGGAAGCAATAAAACAATTCCAACACTTCTAAATACATTTCAGCAGTTACAACAATACATCCTGACATACATGCATATTTTGTTATTGTCCAGCAGGACCCGCTCTTGATACATAGTAACATGTTCATAGGTGTCTACTAGGCTAATGGCCCTGAAGCCTTTACAAGCCTAGCCCATAGATGTGCCCTGGCATTGTGCCACCTGATGTTAGCTCCCAGTGCCTCTATCAAGCAGAGCCACTGGAGTGATCCCCATGTTGAACATTCTATTTCCCATCCACTCATCAATATTTCTGTTGAAGAGGGCCAGCGAGGTGCTCTGCTTGACATGTATGGGAAGTCTATTCCAGAGTATGAGCAGTCTCTGAGTTATGAACCTGTCCCTCCAGCGTGTTCTGTTGATTGTGGTAATGAGGTTGAGGTCTTAATCATGTGGTATGGAGGGATTGGAATTTCTTTAAATGTAGCATTTTTAACAGAGCTGGGTCAGACATGGCTTTGTAAGTCAAGCAGTGATCACCTCTTAGTAGACGATATGAGACAGAGAATATCTGGAGTTTTTTGAGTCTATCCATGTAAGATGTGTTTAAGGCCTAGGATCCTCTTCATGAGGTACTTTTGTGGCCTTTCCAGCTGTTGCATGTGTCTAGTGAAGTACATGCCAAACGGGGCATTATACTCAATGACTGGCCTAATGAGAGAACAGTAGAGCAAGATGATGACCTCTTTCTTCCTGGATGCAAAACTGTTAGGTAATGAGATATGCCACATAGAAGGACTTTCTGACCACAGTGGCAATGTGGAGGTTGAAGGAGAGGTTGCTGTCAATCTGTGTCCCCAGATCTCTTATAACACCTTCTGTGTTTAGTGGGCTCCCATCAATGTGATTATTAGTGGGAACAAGTTTTTCCCAAAGGGGATGATGATGCATTTTTTGGCATTAAGCTTAAGGCCATGGTTTTGTCACCAGTCATTGGTCTCAGTGTGGCCTTTCTGTAGGATGTCTACATCACTTGGGGAGTTAATAATGGCTCCCAGCTTGCAGTCATCTGTGAACTTGGTCATTCAGAGTCCCTCCGTGTTGGCCTGGACTTCTGAGAAGTAGATGCCAAACAGGAGAGGACCCAGGACTGATCCCTGTGGGACTCCACTTGTGAGTGGTCGGCAGTCTGACTTGGAGTCCGCTACTTTCACACTGTGGGTTCTATCTCTGAGCCAATTTGCAACCCACCTAGTGATATAGGGGTCGATGCCTAGTTTGGTGAGTTTATCAATAATTCCTGAGTGAGGAATGGTATCAAAGTCCTTGGCCAGATCGAGGTAGGCTGTATGAACTGCCTTGCTCTCATCCACAGCTCTGGTGACTGACTCAAAGAAGTCAACCAGGTTGAGCAGGCATGATCTACCTTTCACAAAACCAAATTGCGTGGGATCTAGAGTTTGGAGATTTCCTATATCCTTGTTAATTAGGTCCATGATGATGCACTCCATAGCCTTACATATCAGACTCATCAGGCTAATGGGGTAATAATTCACAGGGTCTGTAGTCACTCCCCCTTTACGGAAAGGGATGACTGTAGCAGTGTGCCATTTGGTAGGGACAAAACCTGAGGTGAGGCTGTGGTTGACCAGAGCACACAGATGTGGTGCCAGTTCACTTTGTAGTTCATGTAGAACACATCCAGGGATATTGTTGGGTCCCATGGAAGCTGTATTCCTGGCCTTGGAATGCAGCATTAAATTGTGCTGCAGTAATGCTGGGTGCCTGGCATTCCTCCAGTATTATGATTGGTCTTTTGGGGGAGAGGAGGATAAAGTTGGCATTGAATCTGTCAGCCAGTATGTTGACAATATCTGTTGGCTCAGTATAGGAGGTACCATTGTGCAGTAACTCAGTGCAAACCTGGGTATTGCCGTGGAGATTCTTGATATAACTATTGCAGGCTTTGTGGTTGTTATTAGTGTCTGCCCCAATTCTTTTTAATACAAGCATCTGTAAAAATCAGTTTGATATTCAAATAACGTGATTCTTTACGAAACTCTAGATAACTATGCTGGCATATGTTACACAGGCACTGCCTCTCTCTATGTGGCACATTTGGCAGTATCTCATATACACGTAGTATCAGACCCTAGCAAATACACCATCTCAGGTACAATGTCTGACTGTCTCGGGGATCATCTCCCAGTCTATACAACCAGAATTCTCACACATCCACTTAAAGAACATGTTTATAAACCGAAACACAAACTTTCCAAGTTTAACCTAGAAATGTCATATATTAACTGGCACTTCTAAATATCTTCACCATAGACAATGCTGTAAATGAGTTCAATATAACAATATCTTGAATAGTCTTGAACCTCCTAGAAGGCAGAGACTAAAAACAAATAATGCAATTTGCCTGTCCAAGAAGAGTAAAATGCAAATGCAGGATAGAGAAAAAGCATGGAAAGGATAGCAAAACTATAAAACACCACAATATCCTGGAAACTTCAGAAAGCTTCGCAATCATACTGAAATGAAAATAAATGAAACAAAAAAACTATACTGTAATAACTTTCAGAATAATATTAAATATAACCCTAAAGATTTTTGGACAGATGTTAAAGAAGTCTTGTATCCCAGCTATAAATTCAACCCTAACCGCTATCAAAATAACTATTCACTCAAAAACATTATACAGTTCAACTCTTATTGCACAAATTGTATAGAATCTGTAACCAAGGATTCACTAGTATCTATGCCTAACCCTGCCTGACAACCAAGTATCACCACATTCACTTTCACCTTCAAATTTGTGTTCATATCATGTACAAAAGTACTCTTAAACTCAAACCATACAATACTTCATCTGATGACCTTCCAAGCAAATACCTTAAAATAGCAGCTGATAGCATTGTGTTCCCTGTCTTAATCCTTATAAATAGGCCAGTCACGGAGTCCCACAGTCACTCTCTCTGGAAAAAGTCACACATTATCCCTCTACACAAAGAAGGAAATTCAACAGACATTACTAATTTTATACTATATTAATCTTATCACCATCTCCAAAATATTTTAAAAAAATGTATTAAAAACAATTGCTAAATATCTTCTGCAGGAAGAACTCATATTCCCCAAACAACATGGCTTCCATCCTTCCCATAGTACTAATACTGTACTTCTAGCCTGTATAGATACTGCCAATAACGCTAGAGGTAATGGCAACTAGGCTCCTCCTTATTTATGAAATAACTGGAAAAGGAACTCTTTTTTTCTTCAAAACAGGTTTATTGTTTTAACATACAAGAGAAATATCATAACAATTTTATACAAGTAATTAAAAATAGATATGATTATAACATTCAACAAAACAACTAAAGTATTTACAAAGACATCCACTACAATCAGATCAATTAATTAAACTAAAATACCATGCTATTGAAATTAGGATTTTTTTAACAAATTTTGTAAATTATCCCATACAATATAATAAGATGTTTTTCTAGTTGTTCTTGACCTAATTGTGTTTATTTCCATATGGCACACTATATACATAACATTTTTAAATTCATTGAACGAAGGAGGTGTATCTGAAATCCAATTTCTGGTTATTATTTTCCTAGCCACTGCTAGAATAGACCATAACAAGGGAAGCTTAACCTTTTTAACACTTTGAGGTACAGGTGTGTTGAATAATATAAGAGATTTAGAAATAATGAAATTATCTGTAAAAAGAGCCTGCAAAAATTCATTAATTGACTTCCAGTATTCTTTCAATTTTATACAGTCATAAAACATATGAGCCCAGTCAGCATTAATTTCTACATTACATCTCTTACATAGATTAACTTTATTATTTATTTTATTCATCATCAAAGGTATATAAAAAGATCTATGTAAAAATGTCCATGTATAAAGTCTCCAGACAATGGAAGGCTTAGTTCTATAGGCAGATTCCAATATATATTGTTTATCTTGTTGATTTGGTGGGTCCCCATTAATAGAAGTGAAATAATTCCAGTATGTATCTACACTGTAAAAAGTTTCTTGTCTGATAATTTTATGTATGTATGAAAGTTTACCTTTATCAGAAACTTTATGTTGTAAATTTAATATCAAGTAATCAATCAGTGTTGGAATAGATTCTTTAACTGTTATAGACATTAGATCTATTTTATTAATGAGATGTTGTCTAAAGGTCTGAACCTCTAACCAGCAAGTTTCTCTTAGATCAAATTCTTGTTTTAAGAAATCTAGATTTTTAACTTTATTATCAGATATCAACTGATACCAGTACTTTAGATCATTATCTATAGCTAAATGAGTTCCTTCAGAAGTAGATGACAAAAGCATACCCTGAGTATACATTATAGGGAATATAATAAAATTCCATTCCCTATACTTAGGGTGCATGAATATAAAGTTACGATAGCTAATAATAATATTTAATGGGTAACAAACCATATGTTTAGGTGTAATAGGTGAAGTACAAAATTCCTTTAGTAACCATAACATGGAGTTATTTACAATCATATTTTTATGTGTTAAGGAGATTTTCATGAAGTGCATACTAATTAGCTCCCAATAATCTTTCCATTTTGCGACATATGACTGATCTATTAATAAAGTAATAACTTTTACAATAGAAGAGATAGTATATAAATTAAAGTCTGGAAAAGAAATACCCCTTGAGACCAGCTATTAGTATGTTTCTTTAATGCAATCCTAGGTCTATTAGGTGCCCATAGGAAATTTAACATTAGTGTATTCAGTTTCTTGATAATTATTTTGGTAGGTGGAAGTATTATTGATTGTATTAAGTATAAAATCTTGCGGAATATTATCATTTTAATAATTGTGAGACTCTCCTCCACAGTAACAATCATATTATTCCAGGTATTAAAAATATTTTGTATATTAAGAAAACAGGTATTATAATTATTATATATAATAGATTTAATATCTTTAGATAGTATTATACCTAAATAAGTTATCTGACCTGAATTGGGTACATATTTAGTAAAATCACTAATGAGAATATTTTTTGTGTATATATAGGTAGTATTTTAGTTTTTCTTCATTGAATATTAAACCAGAAATACTTTTAAAATTCATCATTTTATCAAATAGAGACTGCATAGAAGAATTAGATCCTGCTGATGTAATTAGAACATCATCTGCGAAAAGTTGAATTTTGGATGTTGTATTTTCATCTATTTCAAAACCCTCTATGTCAGTACTGTTTCTGATCAAATTAGCCCAAGGCTCCATTACTAAAGTGAATAATAGTGGAGAAAGTGGACATCCTTGTTTTGTACCTTTAAAAATGGGTATTTTTGTGAAACATATGTTCCTACCTTAATATAAGCCAATGTTCCTTTGTATAAATGCTCAATTAGATTTACAAATGCATCTGAGAAGTTTGTGCACTTCAGTAAGGTAAACAGATAGTCCCAACTTACTGAATCAAATGCTGAACTTATATCAAGACTAATAAGTGTTAAATCTTTCTTTTTTCTATTTGCAAAATCAATTAATGTTAAAGTTCTTCTTATATTATCAAAAGTATTTCTATTTACAATGAAGCCTGTCTGATCTATATCTATAATGCCGGGATGATTGTCTTCAATCTATCAGCAAAAATACTCATAAACATTTTATAATCAACATTAAGTAATGAGATGGGCTGATATGAAGTACATCTAGTTGGATCTTTATTAGGTTTTAAAATTGGCGAAATAAATGTATATTGCCAAGATGGGGGGGGTTATTAACTCAGTTTGGGCCAAAATAAAAACCTTATGTATTAATGAATATGTACTTTTAGAAAGGATTTTATATATCTCTGGTATAATACCATCATTACCCGGTGCTTTGTTTGATTTAAGCTTATTTATTTGTGTAATAACCTCTGTATATGAAATACTTTTGTCCAATAGTTTAATCTGTTGTTTATTAAGCTTTTTATTCATGTTTGTGGTTATAAACTCCTTTATTTTATCTTTAGGTTCCATGTTAATGTTATTATGGTTAATTTTGTGAAAGTGATTTCTAAATTCATCTAGTATTTCTGGTATACTAGAAACATTCTTATTTTTCCTTAGAGAAAAGATTTCTTTGATATGGTTTTGTTTATTCAACCTTTTGTTTTATTTTTAAGTCTATGTAAGTATTTGGGGCTTATTGAATAAGACAAAACTTGTATTTCTCTAAAGTTATTTTAACTTTATGAGTTAAAATTTCTTTGTATTTCTCATTTAGTTTGTTTATTTCTTCAATAACTTTCTTGTCCATAATATTTTCTTTACTATTATGTTTATAAGAGTCTAATTTACTTTGAATATCTAACAATTCCTTATCCCAAGATTTCCTTTTATTATTATACCATCTGATACTTTGTCCATATAGATATGATTTTAAGGCATCCCAAACATAGACAATGGAGACTTCAGGAGTATTATTTATGTCTAAAAATGTTTTACTTCTGAAAGTATATATTCTTTATAGTCTTTTAGTTGAGTTAAGTATGCTGGTATCCTTTTGATCTGAACATTATGAGTATTTTTATCATGAATTCAAAACAATTGAATTATGATCAGATATAGGACATGAAATGATTTTGGAATTAATTAAATCTGTTACCATCTGGTTAGAAATAAAGACCCTATCTATTTTTGAATAAGTTTTGTATCTGTTAGAAAAAAGGTGTATGGTAATGATTTTGAATCTATCTGATTATTAATATCATTCAAATGATAAGAATTAGCAAAATCATTTAAATGTTTTGCATTAGATGCAATTCTTCTTTTTCCTATAGTGGTAGTATCACTTTCATGTAGTATACAATTAAAGTCACCAGCTAAAATAATATCTCCTATAGAGAATGATATGATCTTATCAAGATGATGTTTCACTGTATTAATACCAATTCCAGGTATCCAATATACATTAATTAAAGTGTAAGTCTTCCCATTAATTTGTATTGTAACCATACAAAACATTCCTTTGTCATCCTGATAAGACTTAATGGTTTTAGGAATGGGCATACTTTTATTCCATAAAATAGCCACTCCTCTTTTTTCTGAGTGTGCTCTGAACTAACCAATACTGTATATTTGTTTGTGGCTAGTTTATCAATATCTTTTTTCAAGAGATGGGTTTCTTGCAGGAAGACTAAGTTGGCCTTATGTAAATTAATGTATCTTATTAGGCTTGCCCTTTTACACGGATTATTCAATCCATTAATGTTTAAAGAAATTCATTTTAAAGATGTCATTTGGCATTTTTAAAACTTAAGAATCTTATGATCAAAATAACAAATAACAACATAAGTAATGTTACATCTCCTCCTTTAGGTGTACCTTTAAATATAGCTGTATTTATTGAATCTCTTATGGGATTTTGTATAGGATTCAATTTTGTTTGTAGTGACAATGAGTGTACAAAATATATTGTGGATATCAAAACTATATACATATAACAATGAACAAGTGAAAATAATGTAAGGATTAAACCTTGCATCCAGCCTGGAGTTAAAAACTCCAACTTAGAGTAGTATTTACCACTCAAGTTAACCCCCTACCCTAAGCAGCAATACCTCAGCTACCACCTTATCAATTTAATACTGGTTATATTTAACTTAAATTAACAGCTTTCAATTCAATTATCTAGCAAGACAAGACTACACATTTGATAAAACAGCATCATATAAACTAAAATAAACTTTTTTTTTAAACTATTCATACAACTATATACATCTATGTAATATAATACACTTGTATTCAAATAGCATTCAAATAATCTTGATATTAGGAACCAAGAGGAGAGAGAGAAATAAAAGACATGAAAGAGGGAGAGAGTGAAAGAAAGAGAGAGAGAAAAAAAAAAAAGGAAGGCATATTTACATATTAATTTATTCAAAGTATGTAAAAATAAGTTCTAACATTCATTTAAATGAAAAACATTGGCTAATATGGTTCAGACATTACATATATTAAGATGCATCTATTTTCTGTCATGTAAATGCAGTCAACAGCTTCCAAAAAAAAAACTTGAATTGCTTGTATATGAGCATTTTACTCATACTCATTATTGTCAATAGAATAAAATATTATATTTATAGAAATTGTTATAAATCATACTGCATAGTTATGCAAATTCTCAGAAACACTTGCATTATTGTAAAAAAAGCCATCTGTATTTTGTATGTCTATACTACTGCTTTAAAATATATCACATGGCAATTTCTTCCAGAATAGAGTTATAAAGTTATTTATGCTTGTCAATCAGAGGAATTAAATGTGTTATAGTAATGTATATGTTTGGAACATACGTTTTTAACACAGATTAGTATGCTGCAGTCAAGTAGATTTTCAAAAACACTTGAATAAATGTTACATTTTCTATGCCTTCTAAAATAAGACATTTACTTACTACAAGAAACTGCATCATTTAAAATCATTATAACTGACATATTTTATGAATTATAACATAGATATTTAAGTAATTATATAAAATAACTCACATTTAAATGTTAAAGAGTTCATTTTCCTTCACATAGTCGCATTTGCATCAGTTCTACTTCCTGGTAGAGTGTTCTTCCTGAATCTGCTGTGTCAGTGTGATATCTGGGTCAAAGGTCAAATTGACTGCTTTCAGCTTCTCTGTGAGAATTCTGAGAGTTGAAGCTTTTAAAACAACTCGAGGACACTGTTCATGAGGTAGCCCACATCCCAGATTGTCTCCCTTAACATTTTGGCGGGAAACTTGTTAAAAACTAGTGACAAACATTCATTTAGCAGTGTAAATGCATCTAAACATGACAAAACCTTTGTGATGTATTTTACAGGTTATTACAGCCTCTATGTAAGTGAAATTAAGCCCAAAGTTATTAATAAGTAATAAAACTCAATATTTTTGTCCCAACTCAATTTTTATGCAAATCTTATTATTTACTGTGTCTATATGATCAAAAGCATTTCTATATATTAATATGAAAAAAAAATAAAGAGAAAGAATAAAGAAAAGAAAAAGAGAGTAGAAAATAAAAGAGTGTAAAGCAGAAATAAAAAAATGTAAGAGAAAGCTATAAGAAGTATATACAATGGAATATTACTTACTGTTTATATTAATAGAGTTAAAATAAAACATATTGTTTACTATTATTTAGTTCTAATTATTATTAGTTAAAGCATGACAGATTATTTACAAACAAGCATAAGCAGTATAATCAAGAAAGTATAATTAGGAATAGCATTTGAAGAACATATAAACTTTTTACAAAGAATAAATATGTTATTATTCCATTTATCATATTTTCATTACTCTTCTCTCCCTGCCCTCCCCCACCCTTTACCCACTACATAATCTAAATAGAATGTCATTGTTTAAACAAAGAAAAGAAGAAAAGGAGAAAAAAAGAGAAAAAAAATGTATCAAATTACTGACCTTACGTCTCTTTTTCAGAAAGAGAAACAAATTGAATAATAGCTTGTTATTAGTTCCTCAGATATTTTGACTGGTTATGAAACAAAACATTTCTTTGCACACAGAGAATAACTTTGATTAAATCATTTTCAGAATATTTGTGGCTTTCTGGAAATGTAGGAACTATATTTAAAAAGATTAATAATGAAGTAAAATGATGAGAGAAAAAAAAGAAAACATAGAACAAATCATTTGTTTTTTAGTCTCTTCTTCTTCTCTGAAGTCTTCCACGATGTTTCAGTTGCCAGTCTCTTTAATGAAGGACTAGCCCATTCCATTTCCTCTATTTTATCCAAAATCTTATTTTTTTTGGTAAACAGTAAAGCAGAGTCTAAGTCATCAAAAATTTTAGGACCATCAGGAAGGAAGATTTTTAGCTTGGCAGGAAACAGAAGGTATGTTTTAAACTGTGCTTTTTTAAGCTCCCTTATTAGTGGCAGAAAAACTTTTCTTTTAGCTATTACCAAGGAAGAATAGTCATTGTCAAAACGCACAGTTGTCTCATTAATCTTAACAGGAGCTTTAGCCCAAGCAGATTTATCAAAAGATGATAGAAATCTAACTATAACTGATCTAGGATAGTTTTTGTTAGAGTTAGTATTAGCTATAGATCTATGTGCTCTTTCGATACCAAAAGAGAATGCTTCTGGTAAGTCTAAAGTTTTAGGGAGCCATGTTGTTAAAAAAGAAGTAATATTGTTACCTTCAATATTTTCTGGCAGTCCAAAAATCCTAATGTTATTGCGCCCAGATCTATTTTCCAGGTCAATCCAGCTTTGTTTGTAAATGTGTATTTTGTTTCAGCAGAAACTCAATGTTGATTTCCTCTTCTTGGATTCTATTTTCCATGTCATTCACAGCTTCTTCTATGCCTGTCATCTGGAGCTTCTGTTGTTGCAGGTCTATATGTAACAAATCTATTTGTTTTGTAGTTTTTTCTATGAAGGTATCTATTTTAGTATCCATTTTATCCATCTTAGCAGTAAGTTGCTGGATTATAGTTATCAGAGACTGAAGTTCTTTCTTGATGCTGGAGTCTTGAGAATTTGTCTTACTGGAACTCATTTCAGACTGATAAACTGACAGGAAAATTTCCAAAGTGATTTCTGACAGGAATATTGTTAAAATTTCCTTTCTTTTTTAGATATAGTTCAAGAACTATATAAAACAAACATATTTAGAAAGAAAATTACTTCAAAAATTAATTTTTAAGTAATTAATTCCTGTCAGTGTAATGAAATTGGTGGAGCTGAAGAAATCTGCTGCTATCCTGTGTTCATCCTTGGCCACGCCTGGAAAAGGAACTCTTGACAGCAGAGAACTACACCAAACTTTTCTGAGATTAAAGAAAGAAGCAAGAATTGCAACAAATACTGCAAAACACATGCACCTTAAACCAATTGATTTGGAAAGAAATAAAATGCAGGAACATTAAATAACTTTTCAGCTACCAGAAATGAACCCTTATGCTCACATTTTGCCGTCCACCATAAGGGGCATAGCTAAAAGCATTTCCAACAATTTACTCCCTCACCAACAAAGAAGGAAAATCTTTATCCTTTGATCTATACCCTCCAGCCTGTTATGCAGAAACTTTCGCACATCTGAAATTTCAATAAAATAGACTAAGCCCGTACTTCTCCAAGTCAGAAATTCAGGATTTAAACCTAGCATACTTCATCCTACTTTACCAAAAAATCACTAAACCCCTTCCACTATATTACCTCAGACACAATCAAGCACCCAGTTATAGTTCTTCTACTTAAACTCGCTTTGTCTAATGGGTTGAAGGACTTTAGACCTATTTCTACACTCTGCAAAGTAACAAAATATTTGAACATTTTTTTACAAGCAACTGCTTAAGCACATTAACAGCTATGACCTGTTATGTGATGTAGTTTTTGCAATGGCTTCATTATCTCTACTGCCCTGCAAATAGGCACTGATACTATTTATTACAAGCAGAATGAGAGAATTATTACTGCAGGTCTCTTTGTTAACATGACAAAGGCTTTTCAAACAGTCAACCATACCATTCTTCCCAACAAACGGAAAAGATACAGTTTGAAGGTAATACTAATTGCTGGTTTCACAGCTATATAAAAGAGAGAACCTTCCATGTCCATAGCAATGTCTACTGCTGGTAAACTTAATGCATGTACACCACAAGGGTCTGTGCTGGGTCCACTTCTTTAATACAGGTGTACCACAAGAGTGTGTGCTAGGTCTTCATCTCTTCTCTCTCTCTCTTTTTAATTACAAGATCTTAAACTAATAATGTATGCAGATGATATGCCACTCATGCAATCCACTACTAGCCAGACTGACCCGCAAACCAAGTTATAGAATAATTTCACTCAGTTATATACTTGGTGCATGTCTAACAAACTACTAATTAACCCCAAGAAAACCAATATCATGGTCTTTGCCATAGACAAGAAATTACCCACTATCCCTCCTATTCTCTTAACAGGTCTTAAGGGGAGCATAATACCTAATGTCACTGATCAGAGGTATCAAGGCCTAATACGTCACCCTACACTTTCCTTTTCCATACATACAGATTTTTAAATAATGAAGTCCTTGTTCAATTAAAACCATGTTAGAATGTCAGTTCACTCACTGCTCACATTGCTAAAAATATTCCTAATAATAATAATTCCTAAACTGAAATATCGTTTTCATTTTCTCGTTATTCATTCAGGTCACAATACCCACAGAATATAGACTGCTGAGAATAAAATCTGCATGTTCATTCTGTTAGCAGACTCCCAAATGCAGCATTGCAATTTACAAAACAATTCCATATGGCTTTCAGGGCCTGCTAGGGCCACTTTATATCCTATGTACTCTAGTTTACAAGGTTCAAAAGCAGGGACAATATCTCCTTTTATGAGGGAAACTATCTTTACAAGTCAACATATATACCTAAATGTTCACAGGACAACTATTTTTCTCTAGTAGGGTCTCCATTTATGACTGCTGTAGGAGAGGGAGCCTTATCTAGACTGGAACCTGCTACCTAGAACCACCTCAATACTGACGTCAAAAATACAGAAAACATTAAACGCTTCAAAGATGCATTTAAAGTACAACTGCTTACCAAATCTACCTACATTTGCTACCATGTTAGTGGTTAAGTAACTTAGCATGCTGTACAATGAATAATAAAATATATTTAAGAATGTTTCTCAATCTATTAATGTGGCTTCTTATATACATATATTCGCATATATATAGGAGTTTATAGGGGTCCGAATGGAGAGATGAAAAGTCAAGTAAAAGAGAGTATTATTGCTGAAATTGAATTCATCCTCAAGTCTTGGTGAGCACATTTGTGAGGTGGACCCTGTTTTTCACAAAATCTCATCACGATGACACTGATATATATACTGTATTTATATAGCATATATCATGGACAGAAGTAGGTTATAAATTAAAAAAGATAGCTGGGTACACAAGATCCAGGATGAAAAATTGCCCAATCCTGGTAGACACACTGGTGCTAGGACTGGAAAAGATGCCAGTGTAGAATCCTCAAAATATGGAAACATTCCTACAATGGTGCCAGGTCAGGCCCAGGGGGAGGATGGCACCCCTGTTGTAGAAGGAAGTAGTAGTCCACAAAAATCACAAAAACTGATAGACCAAAGAAGAGCCATAAAGACGATAAAGTGGACTATTGAGGATAAGAAAGAAATTACGTATTGTTACTGTTATGCAAGAAGCCTAGAATTTCCAGACATAAGATATACAAAATGATTAAGAGAGAAATTAGAGGAAAGAAAAATACTTCCAAAGGAAAAACTGTTATAAGCTTCAAATAAAAATTTGTATTCATTAATACTTGTGAAAAACAATATATAGATTAAGAAACTTTGATCTGTTTAGAAAAAGAAGCATCTGAGGAAGTCAGAAAATATAAACAACAAAACCTAAAGGTTTTTGAAAACTATAAAAAAGAAATATGGACATGGCATGGGAAAGAAAGATTGATTTGATATGGTGCAATAGCTATGCAAAGGAGAAAGCCAAATAAATCAATATAAAAAAGGCAGCCCCAAAGATATTCAAAGAGAAATACAGGCAAAGGCATCCAGATATGGAAAATTTCACAATAAAAAAATAATATCACAAAGAGGGAATGTACAAAAGATTAATAAAGTAGAACCACGTAACCAGAAACAGGAAACCAAAGCAAAAGTAGAAATAACGAAAAATGCCCTGTAATAGCGTAGTAAACCTTTAATAACCGCTTTCATCTAGAGACTTCATCAGAAGTTTTCTGATGAAGCCTCTAGACGAAAGCGGTTATTAAAGGTTTACTACGCTATTACTGGGCATTTTTCGTTATTTCTACTTTTGCTTTGGTTTCCTGTTTCTGGTTACGTGGTTCGTTTATTAGTGGTATTCTATTTGGTTTGGTTAATAAAGTAGAAATTAAAAAAATAGAAGCTGAAGTTATGGAGTGCCTGCAAAGTGAAGGATTTGGTGCAGAAGGTTAATTACAGCATGATGGAGTGAGTCCCCAAAGTAAAGAGAAACAGGGACGATCAGGAGAAACCTGAAGATGAAATATGGACATGGGAAAGGAAATGAGACTTAATATGGAATAATATTTATGCAAAGGAGAAAGCAAAACTAACAAATATAAAAAGAGCAGCACCAAAGATATCTGAAGAGAAATACAGACAAAGGAATCCAGACATGGAAAATGTTACAATACAAAACATATGAAGACCAAGAAGAATAGTAGAAAAGGATATTAGTACTGGAGAAGTTAAAGAAATAGAAACTGAGGTTATGGAGTACCTGTGAAGTGAAGGATTTAGTGTAGAAAATCTCATTTAGAAAGCACCACAGCAGGATTGAGCAATGGATATCCAAATTAAGGAGAACTCAGTGGAACAGGAAGCAATTGGTCAGGTGCCATATGAAGATATTTTGGAGCCTTCCAACAAAAAATCAGTATAAATGTTCACTTGAAGTTGGACAGCAAGGGAAGGAATAGGAAATTGTTGAAACTCTGATGCAGTCAATGTTGAGGAGTGATAGGCCAGTGAGTTCCCATATGACAGAGCAATAGATGGCACAGGATAAAAATTAAGAGAATCTGCCACAGGAAGATGCCGTAGAACATTCTATAGAATGCCTGCAGGAAACGGAAAACAAGGGATGTGCCCTCAGTTTAGAAGAAAATGAGCTAAGGGAAGAGTTGCTTAATTTAATAGACATAGATAGACATATTAAGATCAATGAAAGAAATAGACTGCAGAAGGTCAATAAAACCCAAAAAGTAAGAAGTCTGATAAAACATATGAATGCAGTAATTAGGACTGTCCATAGAGATCCATGTGCTATAACAGAAGTAAACCAGATATATTACTGTGCTGCTAAATTAATAACTGATAAAGTTCTACCACAGGAACACAGGGTAGTGAGGGAAAGAAAGGGGAGAAATCGAATACCATCATAGAAGTATCGAATAGAGAAAACTATAACGCAATTAAGACAAGAAGTGTCACTGTTAGAAGAATATAGAAGAGGGAACAGATCAACAAAAATACTAAGAAAGATAGATGTGATAAAATCAATGTGCAGTATTAGAACAGACCAGGCTCTATCATGCACTATCGCAAATAACAAACTAAAAATCTCAGCACAGGCAAAAAAACTTAGAAGATATGCAGATAAATATAAAAGAAAAGTACAATGGATGACCCAACAAAATGTTATAGATAACTGGGAAACAATGTAAATGGAATTGATAGACTGCCAAAAAAAGAAGAAATAGATACATTTTGGAGAAGTATCTATGAAGAGCCTATGGAAAATAAAGATACTAAATGGATAGAAGTAAAAAAAAGCATAAGAAGTTTAAAGGTACAGAATATGAAATGGAATGAAGTAACAGCCAGAGAGATTGAAACAAAGTTAAGAAAAGCTTCTAACTGGAAAACCAAATGCCCAGATGCAGTACTTAACTTTTGGTTAAAAGGATTAATATATTTGCATGAAGATTTAGCCATGAATAAGAACTATTTATATACACACCCCAAACAGACACCAACCTGGCTAACAACAGGAAAAACAATGCTCCTACTTAAAAGTGAACCTGCAAGCTACCCTAAAAGTTTTAAACCAATAATTTGCCTTCCGACGACGTATAAACTATACATGGGAACTGATGCTGACAGAGTTTATAGTCATTTAGAAGAAAACTCAATTATGGCAGTAGAACAATAGGGCAATAAAAGAAAATAATATGGAACAAAGGATCATTTGTTGTTAAAGAAAGTCATAGTGGAAAACTGTAAAAAGCACAATAATCTAAGTATGGCCTGGATTGACTACAAAAAAGCATTGGATAGTATCCCACATTCATGGATAACAGAGTGCTTAAAAATGTATAAGATACACCCTACACTGATTGATTACATTGCAGTGACCATGAAACAGTGGCAGACTATTTTGCAATTAAGCCATAGTAAAGGACAAATTATTATCCCAGGGATAAAAATTCAAAGGAAGATATCCCGGAGTGACTCTCTGTCACCACTGCTATTCTGCCATGCCCTTAACCCATTAAGCTGTCTACTTAGCATGGCTATAATTAGGTTCCTGGAAAACAACAAAATGTAAAGACGTCTTGTGTTCTCTTTGTCAATGATTTAAAACTGTATAACTCATCAGATTAGGAACTGAAAGTACAGCTGCAAATTGTCAAAACATTTTCAGATGACATATGAATATCATTTGGTCTTGATAAATGTGTGAATGCAACCTTTAAAGTGGGAAAACTGCAGCACCAGGGAAACATCAGTTTGGGACAAGAATATGATATTGAATATCATATTGAATATGAATATGATAGAATATGATACTTGAGCAACAGGGAGTGTGTAAATATTTAGTAACTGATGAAGGATCAACAATAAAACATGAACAGATGTGAATAAAACTTAGTAAAGACTGCTTTAGAAGACTTACATTAATCCTGAAAACAGCATTGACATCTAGTACAAAATTCAAGCTATAAACCAATTTGCTCTTCCTGTCCTAACATACAGTTTCAGAGTGACTGACTGGCTCCAAAACGTGTTGGATAGATTAGACAGGAAAATAAGAAGGAAGGTTCATGCTCACCACATAATTTATAAAAATCAGTGCATACCAAGATTATATATTCCCCATTCTAAAGGAGGGATGGGCCTCCATGAAAATGATTACATGTATAGATCTGCAATCGTGGGACTCTACACATATCTGGTGACCTCACAAGACCCAAATGTTGTGAAAGTTTTGAAACATGAGGAGAATAAACCTAAGATGATTTCTCTGCTTAATCTAGGAGAAGCTTATCGGTATCAAACAGGAATGAAAATCAAACCAGAAGTAGATAGAAATCAGGCAGCAAATGAATGTGCCAAGAAAAACAAAAGACAGATTATAAGGTAAAGGACCAGATGAGAAGGCAAGAAATGTGGAAAATGCATAAATATAGTTGCAAGTATAGAAAACTTTTGGAAGAACCTCATGTTGATCAGGAGTGAACACAGGAATGGTTAAGGAGAGGCAAATTCAAACCAAGAAATGAAATGTTAATATTGGCTGCCCAAGGTAGTAGGCTACATACATGCCGGTTTACAAAGTCCATTAAACATATGGGAGAAATAGACAAATGTAGGTTTTGTAAAACTGAATTAGAAACAGTCACACATCTCATTGCTGGTTATGATATACTAATGGCAGAAGGACTGTATACTGAAAATAATGTGGCAAGACTGTTGCACTGGGGATTGTGCTAACATTATGGTACTGAAGTGGCTGAAAAACACTGGAAACATGAGCCACAAAGCATCACAGAAAATGATGAAGTTTACATCACATGGGATCACCCATTATCAATAGTACAAAAGACAGATGCTAGTAAACCGAATATAGTGGCCCATGAAAAGAAGACAAAAGAAGCATTGATCATTGAAATCGCCACACCCATGGACTACAGTGTTTTGCGTACAGAGAAACACAAAGTCAGAAAATATCAGGATCTGCAGGCAGACATGAGAGCAATGTGGAAGAAAGATACCCAGACAGTTCCAATAGTAGTAGGAGCAACAGGTCTTATAAAAAAGGAATCTAAAATCATATATGTTACCAATACATGTAACCCCATACGAATTGCAGAAGGAGTCATTACTGGGCACACTGAAGTGCTGCGAAGAGCACTTTTGGCTGACATCAAAGACTGAAACAATATTAATTTCATGAACTTTAATCGTACTTTGACTTAAGAATGGGGTCCATTCCCATTATGGTATTAGACACCCAAAATATTTGGTGAAATTAAAAAAAGAGCTTATGTTTTATATGTATGATTGCACTTTCTATATGCATATTTTATATAGCTTTTTTTTTTCTTTTTCTGTCAATACAGTACGACTGATTAAAAAGACTGTGATGTATATTCTGTTCTTAGAGCTTGGGTTGTGTCTGAAAAGGGTCAGTAGACAAGTCATCTTATCCAGTGAACAAATATTAAGTAAGTAAGTAAATAAATAAATAAATGCATATAAACATGGGTGAGAGGTGACATGTGTTAGTGTCCCCGCAAATGCAGCAAATCCACATTCATCCAAATGACCTAGTCTGGGCACTTACATGTGTAGTTCTACAATGACATTACTGGGAACCATTGTACTGTACTGCTCCATGCCCACATCTACAAATAGGAGTGATTCAGACAGCACAGCACTGTACTGCCCCATGCCTCGCACGTATGGAAATGAGCAACTCTGACAACATGCACCATATCTTTCCATGCCCAACATCTATGGATATGAATGATTCAGACAGCCTAGCTACATACTCCTCCATGTTTCACATCTATGGAAATAAGTGACTCAGTCAGCTTGCCACCATATTGCTCCAAGGCTCACAATAATGGAAATGAATGATTTAGAAATATTTCAGGCTTGTTTATCATGCTTGTGGAGTATCTCTTATCTGCATAACATTTAATTGAGGAGATTTTTTCACCAGCTGCTGACACTGGTTGAAGCATCACAGCACCACTGCAGTTAAGGCTGCCACCAGTCCCACTATTAGTGAGACATTCACATTTTGGATTTGCAGGAAGCAGTGTCACAAAAACGGCCTGATTTTGCTGCATCTCTAAATCGCCATAAAAAAGCCTTACTTCCATTTTTTTATCAGCAGTTCAGTGATATCACCAACTCAAACCTACAGGGAGAGCTGCTGACTGTTAAGATTCATTGTTGGAAAACTGTTCAATGATTGGCTGAAACCTGTGGAGGAGGTGGCACTTAGACAAGCAAAAACCCTACACAGCCATGGCTAAGAAATACGTTGTTATCAGCACTTCTACCAATGTGGGGAAGAAAATATCTGATTACTTCAAAAAGAGCTGTTTTTGGTTAGTCAATTACCCAGAAGGAAGCATACAAGTCAAATCAGCAAGAAAGACAGATCTATTCTTAAATTATAAAAGAACATGACAGGTTTATGGAAGATACAGCCTCCTTTCACCAACAGCATTATGAAAAAAAGTTACTGTTATCTGTCGCATACATGGCTGTGCATTAACTTAATTTTGTTTTCATCCAATATATATAGGAGTATGTGTTATACGAGGAATGGATGTACTTGTAACCAAACTATCAGACTTAAAATAAGTGCTTGGGAACATTTTTTCAAGGAGGTTCTAAACAATAATTATTGTGTCCCATGAATATTTTTCTTGCTTCCACAAAGTGCCAACACGCACTTAAAAGTGACCACACTGTATATTTTCTGTAAATTGCTGTAAAGGTGAACCAGCCATAACATTTTTAAATAACAGTCAGCATTTCTGTTTTCCAGTTTGAATTTTAAATGCTGCTCTTTTATAACTGTGAGCTGGTAATTCCTTACTAAGTGATACAAGGATGTTGTTAAAGTTAATGGGGGGCATGGGGGTACTAGCCACAAACTGCATACTGTGTTATGGAAAATAGAGTTGGCAGAAATAATTTTATGGTAAATGGCACTTTTTAATATATATTTATTAAAGCATGCATGTTAGCTAAACTATTTTTAGTTTCACTGTTTTTGTTACTGCATTACATGAATTAATATAAGGATGCACACCTGGGAACCATACTATTAGGTTTTTGGTAAGTGTTCTGGGAAAGACAAGGAAATGGTGTTAAAAGTGATTTGGCCACACCCACCACCCATGACCACACTCTCAGTGATATCATAAATTTGCCACACCCCTCTGTCACATTTTCGACTGATGAAAAGGTGGTAACACTAATTGCAGTAGGATAAGAAATGCATGTTTGTAGCAGCAGGACTATCAGCACCATGGTAGACTCCATCGTGTGGAACTTTTTTCTACTGAACAAAAGTGTACTTTTCTGCTGTATTTATACATTATGGACTGATGTTGTTCCTCAGTTGCGTAATGTCAGTAACAATGATCATGATCCATCTTGATAGAGGCACAACAATAACTGTTTGTACATGGTTCTGGTTCCATAATATTAGAGCTGGGACTAACCCATACATGGGCTGTTCTTCTATTTGTGAATCACTTACAATTTTCTGGGGGTTGATTTGCATAGATGCTGCATTCACAGGGTACCATGGTCCACAATGGGATAAGACCATGTACAGAGCCAGTTGAGAGCTGTGCAGTTAGGGATTGGAGGCAGAGATTAAGTAAGTGCTAGGAAAACTGAACAGTGGGGGACAGTAAGGTGACAGCTGAAGTTTAGTGCAGAGAAATGTAAGTTATAACATTTAGACCACAACCTCCTAGCATGAAGAATAAGCAGACTGGAGGAACTGATGGAAGCACAACAGGAGAAGGATGCAGGGATGTTATTCATATCTGTACCTGAGAACAGTAGCACTGTGATATGGTAGTTGCAACAGTAAATAGACCTTGAGGTGTATACTTGAGCTTCAGCTTGCAAAAACAAAGGGGTAATGCACAGGGTCCCAGTCAGACTATACCTTCTGTACTGCTTACCATTCTGGGAGCCATTTAAGTAATTGGACAGCAGGCTATCAGAAGAAATCCGGAGGACATTTGTCAGAAACATCCATGAGATGTCGGAGAAGGGACATAAACAGGAGCTAGAGGTCTTTCCATTTGACACAAAACAAAATGACATGACTTTGATGCACAAGACCATTCCAGGTATTTGTGAACATGAAGGACAGAGAGGAAAGCAGGAAGCTCAGGTAGCAGATTGTAAGGGCTAAACTATTTGCTTTTGTTACTGTGAAAGTCTGACTGAGTTACTTTGCCTAGTTTCAGAAGAGACCTGGAGAGAAAGATTCCAAGAAATAGTAAATATACAGTACATACAAAGTATAGAGAAGCTCTTAAGAAAGAATTATGTACAAAAATAATGAAATTTGTTAAAATGGAATAAATTGTAACTATCATACAAATATATGAGGTGTAGTAATTTGTAAGAAGTAACATTGTTGCACATTACAGAACATCTCTGGAGTGGGAAATTATCAATAGAAATGCAGCAACATTACTACATGGTAAAGGGTATCAAACATGGGAACTAAGTAATGTAATGTACATCTAGACACATACTGATGCTAGAGCTGATAAGAGAACAGTTCTAGCACTTTTCTAGGCAACAATGCTTTATACTCACTTCAGTAACAAAACATTATTGGGAAAAACTGGATTTTGTAAGTGAGATCAACAAATCTTGAATATTTTTATTCTGTGAATTCAGTGATTTAGATGTACTTTGAGACTGTTTTCAAAAGCAAGGAGGTTGCTTATTCTGATGGTAAAGGGAATTGTGTTCTATATTTTGGCTGATTGATTAAAAGGCTTCACCATTTGAGTTGTTGGATTTTTGAAATTCCGTTACATGTTGATCCTTTGATAAAAGGTCCTTTTTGGGTTTTACAATTTTAGTATATTACTGATGACTGTGCTATTTGAGGGATGGTTTAGTGTCAAACCAGAAACACCAATGTAATCATTCAGATGTCAGAACTGTCAGGTGCTGCTTGCAAACCTATCAGCAATGATTTCTTTGGGCCATTCAACAACAGTGGCCATTTTATACTCCTAACTAATGAATAATATTGACGTCCCATATTATTGCCAGTGAATATCAGCATAGTCAAAACTGTCATACCAGTAATACTCAAAATCTTTTTAAGTGTGGTATTCCTACAGCAATCTTCTCAGATACATTTTAATAGTTCAAACAATTATGCAGTAAATGAGATAGTCATCAAAGATGAAGATGAAGTCCATTATGGCCAAAGGCTAAAGGCATTCTAGAAGAGTCAATAACTAACTGAGGCAACTACTATGTGGACCTCTGAAAGTACTTTTCATACAGTAGCTGTATTCCTAAGAAATGGACTACTGGAAAGACTGATGAAGATGATATGCACAGAGTTACTTAAGAGATCATGTGAAAATAAGAAGCAAGAGCCATAGAGAGGGTAGAATATTAAAACACATTTAATGGTCAGATTAAATAGACTCATTCACTCCAGCTCAATGTGTAAAAATGGGAAAAGGGGTTGAAGATGGATAGATGGATGGCTTTGTCTCTTTCTCTATGAAGCAAAATGTAATATTATTCACTCTAATGATGTAATTCTTATTTACTCAGCTACTCAAAAGCAAAGGTACCAGGGCTTATTCAAATCCTACCTACAATACGAGAAGTAACTTATAAAGATAACGTGCTAGACAACTTACAAAGGTAACATACAAGACAACTTATAAAGGTAACATGTTAAGCAACTTATAACGATAATGTACTAGACAACTTATAAAGGTAACATGCTAGACAACTTACAAAGGTAACATACAAGACAACTTATAAAGGTAACATGCTAGACAATGTATAAATATAATGTGCAAGACAACTTATAAAGGTAACATGCTAGATAACTTATAAAGGTAACGTACTAGACAACTTATAAAGGTAACATACAAGACAACTTATAAAGGTGATGTACTAGATAATGTATAAAGGTAACATACTAGAAAACTTATAAGGGTAACGTACTAGACAACTTATAAAGGTAACATGTTAAGCAACTTATAAAGATAATGTACTAGACAACTTATAAAGGTAACATGCTAGACAACTTACAAAGATAACATACAAGACAACTTATAAAGGTAACATGCTAGACAATGTATAAATATAATGTGCAAGACAACTTATAAAGGTAACATGCTAGATAGCTTATAAAGGTAACATACTAGACAATGTATAAATATAATGTGCAAGACAACTTATAAAGGTAACATGCTAGACAACTTATAAAGGTAACGTGCTACGCAACTTACAAAGGTTATGTACTAGACAACTTTTAAAGGTAATGTGCTAGACAATGTATAAAGGTAACGTGCTAGACAACTTATAAAGGTAATTTGCTAGACAACTTACAAAGGTAACGTACTAGACAACTTATAAAAGTAACATGCTAGATAACTTACTTGCAGAGAGGAGGGAAGAAGCCAGTAGAATGTGGAGGACTCCCTTTGGCAGACAGAGAGCAAGAATTAAAAAAGGCTCCTCTGTTGCAGACGTTGATTCAACGTCTTGTCAAAGCTATGTCACAACAAAGAAAGAAATCTGATCCAGATACTCCCTGACTTAGTACTGCAAGGATGGTATCATTATATTATTTCCATAAGGCAAATTCTTTTTTAATACAACATAAAGGAAGCATAAAAGTTTCATTTTGGGGTTGTAAAAAACTAAAAAACATACAAGTAAAAATAATCGATTTTTCTAATATGGACAATATGACCAATAATATGTTGAGCAATGATTTAGTGTGCAGTTGTGCAATACAAGCATAGCCGGAAAGACTAGTGTAGTGTTCAGATATGAGGATTGACAGATGCTTCTTGGACAGCTATTACAATTGATTTCCATGGGTTAGTCAATAACATTGGCTATTTCTAGCCAAAACTGATAAACAATTTTAATATCCCAGCATACACAGTTTATTAGTAGTGGTAACTATCATATGTTTGCATGTGGACTGTGCAAACATTGTAGGTTTATACATGAGGGACCATATATAGTTGTAAAGGGGTATGACAGGAGGCAGTAGGCATAAGTTGTGATACCTTGGGGAAGTCTATCTTCCAAATTGCACAGTATGTGATGCGTTTTATGTTTGGCAAAACTAAAGAAAATTAAAATATAGAATTAGAGAACATGTTTATGATATAAAAAACAGTAAGTCAACAAATGCTCTGAACAGACATTGGTGGCACTGTGCTGGCTTTAAGAATTTTTTTTCCATAATAATAAGCATAGTTATAGTTATAGACTAAGACAGAATATATGTGTGTGAATGAGAGGGAGGATAGAGGAATGGTGAGTATGCAGGGAGTAGAGGTGGCGAAGGTGGATGAGTTTAAATACTTGGGATCAACAGTTCAGAGTAATGGTGAGTGTGGAAGAGAGGTGAAGAAGAGAGTACAGGCAGGATGGAGTGAGTGGAGAAAAGTGTCTGGAGTGATTTGTGACAGACAAGTACCAGTAAGAGTGAAAGGGAAGGTCTACAAGAGGATAGTGAGACCAGCTATGTTATATGGGTTGGAGACTGTGGCATTGACAAAAAGGCAGGAGTCAGAGCTTGACGTAGTAGAGTTGAAGATGTTAAGATTTGCACTGGGTGTGACGAGGATGGACAGGATTAGGAATCAGTACATTAGAGGGTCAGCCCAGGTTGGAAGGTTTGGAGACAAAGCCAGAGAGGCGAGATTGCATTGGTTTGGACATGTGCTGAGGAGGGATGCTGGGTATATTGGGAAAAGGATGCTAAGGATGGAGCTGCCAGGTAAGAGGAAAAGAGGAAGGCCTGAGTTAAGGTTTATGGATGTGGTGAGAAAGGACATGCAGGTTGTTGGTGTGACAGAGCAAGATGCAGAGGACAGGAAGAAATGGAAACAGATGATTCACTGCGATGACCCCTAACGGGAGCAGCCGAAAGAAGAAGAAGAATAAGAATAAGCATAGTTATATTAGACACTGGGCAGGAGGTAATTTTGATGTGTTATTAGAATCTACAAAATTGATCTGGCAGTTGAGGTCGAATGCTACTGTCCCCCTTGGTCTCAACTACAGTGTTTTAATTATGAGTGTTTTGAAATTGAAAGACAATACTTTGTAAAGACAAGTTACTTTTATTTTATTCCTATTTTTTAACCTTGTTTTAGCATTTAGTGATAAGGAATGAGTTAGTTTTGCCATTCATGCTTAGAAGAGTAATGCAATTTTTTTTTATTTCTAATTTTATATTTAGTTTTAATTTTAACTAGGATAGGTAGTATTGTATATATATATTATATTTTCATTAACCATGTGGACTTTAACTTAATTAATCAACTGTTTAAAAGTATTTTAGAACAATATTTGAGGCAAATTATTAATTATTTATGAAGAGGTATTTTGATTGGTTGTTTTGTACATTTAAACAGATATGTGTTTTATTGTCATTAACTCTGATGAAGTCCATGTATTTGGGATGAAAGCACTACGTTAATGCAAGTTGTACTGGTGTTGTGTGTGGATCTATGCCACTGGACATTTTCATGTGTATCTTTATAAAGTTATACAGGTCATCCATTCTTTAATTAATATTTCAAATGAGACACATACCATGATAATCCATTTTCCAAGAAAACCAGTGCTATGGAAAACTGGATCTTTTGCTTGTATCCCACGCCTCATTAACACCTTTCCTCTTCTGTCTGCCCCGATGTACCTCCTCCTCAGTTGATTTCTTTCAATGAATTTTGAAATGGCAGGGGTAATACTGGAAAAACCTGTTGTCTGTTCAAAGTAGCTGATTTCCTCCTCACTGTGGGTTCTGTTTCAGGCACTGGATTCAATGGACCAGAAGCTTGTACAGATTGTGATAATATTGCAGCCAGTGTGGAATATACAGATAGAGCTTATACTGGTGAGAGCACATCCTCACTCACCACCCTGGTTGCTGTACTAACTGATTCCTCTTCCTTCTGGTTATGTTCTGCCTCTGGGTCTTGTTCTCTGGCTTGGGGCCAAGTAAACACATGATTATTACAGAAATCAGTCACATCTCTAACAAGTTTCTTCTTCTTTTGTTGCAATAATTTCTTCTCATAGATAAAAACTTTATGATTTCATGAAGGAATACATCTGCAGCTTCATTGTTAGAGATGTGACTGAGATTGCACATGGCCTGGCAGTTGATGTTGTGGTACCCCTTGCAGGTGGCGTAGATTCGACCGTCCCCACCAAGTGGTGCCTTGATGTGTATACGAGTGCAATCTATGGCACTCAGTACTTCAGGGTAGTGTGCTACATGATAGAAGTGTTGCATACTGCTGGCCCTCACCTCAGTGGTGAGGGGAAAAGAAATGTGCTCACTGGCATGTGGTAGTATGGCATCCAGGAACTGGTGGAGTAGCCTGGATGCTGATGCCTGTGAGACTCCCATCATGTCTCCACTTGGTCTTTGGGAAGTACCTGTAGCTAGTTTCTTAAGGGCTACACATACCTTTGTTACCACTGGGATGGGTTCCCGTCTGTTGGCTGTGAGTCTGAGTTGAGGGCGGCAGACCTCAGTAAGTTCTTGTAGTATGTTCCTGTCCACCCTGTAGCACTCTACAACCTCCAGCTGATGTAGCTCCTGGAAGGTTATCCTGGGCCTGAACACTCTTCTCCTTCTCAGTGTAGGCCTGTTGTCAGTAGCAGCAGCACTAACTTCAGCATCTAGCACATACAGGTGTAGCAGACCTGCAGCAGCCCCTAGCATTCTCTCAGTTAAAATTTCCAAGTCCGTACTCCAATGGTCTCAAGTATTGGGAAAAAACAGAATGTAGGGTGTATGCATACATTATAGAACTCTGCTGTAGGTGCAGAGTGTGTGATTGGGTAACTATGATGCACTGCACCTGCCTATAATATAATTAACATCATTTCATGGCCCTATTTTATGTTAAACAAGGGTCAAAGCTAATTAAATACATTTTTAAACATGCTCAGTGCAGCAGCATACCACACAAACACATGCAGGGAAGGTAAACAAAGTTTGGAAGTTAGTAGACAAACCCCCGTAGGGACACACTCAGCCAGATGGCACTCCATGCAAACCCGCACACCTATGCTGAAATGAGCTTAAAAGTCAGTAGACACACCCCCCTAGTGTCAGCTGTCTCCTGTGTAAACAGCAACATGCGACTAAGTCTACACGGAAGGGATATGCAGACAAGATTACTCCTTTCTGCTATTTAGTACCTCCATCTCATTTGTATAGGCATCTGTGCTCACAGCCTGGACACTACACGCTTCAGAGAACAACCACATTAGCAACAGCACCAATGCACCATTGTAGGGACTCCATGCACAGTCATATCCATGCACAGTCATATAATACATTTCTGTCACATACTAATTAATTTGTTTTCCCACTTTTTTTTTTATTTTTCTATAAAGCATGTTTGCACACCATGGCGAGCTGTCCAAACATCCCCAGATTATTAAAATAAAAAAAAAATATTTAACTTATTTCCTTTCATTTTTCTGACATACAGGATAATAATTTGGGGCATATGTGTATGTGGTATGACATTTCTGTGCCAACATCTACAATTTTACAACCCTTTTTGTCTGTCTACATGCCTGTACATGGAATTTTTCCATGTACGCTACAGACAATGACACAGGGTCTGAAGAGAAGCCTATCTGCTTGCTGGATCACTCTACCTGTCTCATTTGCATGAGATTCACCCGGTTATGAGGTGATTTACATGCCATGGAACTTTCCATGTTGGCGCAGGTGTGCGCGCTGCTCAGCAGCACTCATTGAATCTAAAAATTTCGATGGCCATGTAAGCAGTGCTGCACGATGCCTACACAGAAAAAAACTTGTTGACTTTATTACATTTCCCTCAAGATTATTTTAGTGCTTAAATACTTAATTTACAAAACATCAACACAAACAATATTACATAATAAAATGAAGACTAACATTAAAACAGCAATACATGCAGTGCCTACACTAACAAAAACAAAATGAGACAGTGCTTCTCTGTTCCCCACCAACTAATGTTAAACAGCAATACATGTAGTGCATTTGTAAAATGTGTACCTCACTAGGAGATAAAATAACGTTGAGAGGCAAACTGGTGTAAAGTATTCATAAACAGAATCTTTTAAAAACAAATATGGTCCCAAAATTAACAGCAGAAAATAGAATTGTAACAATATTCCTCAGCCATATAATTTTTAACTGTACTGGCATAAATGTTGCAGTGACAGGAAGGACAAGACCAAAAGAAAGCACAACAACATTCACTGCTGTCCTGACAACCTCAGTGATCAAATTCAATCTCCACAGCCTACACTAACAAAAACAAAATGCAACAGTGCTTCTTCCTTCCACACCAAAGCAGTTATCCACAATTTCACAGTGTTTCACACTGCAAAACAGTTCCATGTATAAACAACAGGAAAAAGCTGAAACATGCTGAAATAAATGCTGAAAGCTGGGAAGAGGGAACGCAATCTTAACCATCTTCTATCTGACCATAGCCTTCCATCCACAAAGAAAATCAATTGTAGGAGGCACAATATTCAGAAATATCTATAAAAAAAGACCAAAGGAAGTGTAGTCCACTCCATGGTCTGTCAAACATTTACCACCACTAAGAGCAAAATTACATTGATTAAACAATACAGAAGGTTTTCCTGAGATCACCCCTGGTGCTGATTTCTGGTTTTGATGAATTTGGCGTATACCCACACAGAGACAGTGTAGCTGGTAGGTCATTTCATTGAGTGGTAAGATATGAAGTATTTCCAATTTCAGATGGGACTTATTTTGAAAACAACAAAAGAACATATGTTGTCTTTAGGGATTAACTTTCTTACAGACTGTCAAAACCTTTCCAAAGTTAAATTTTACATTTAGTTGAAGAAGACAGGAAAAAGCCCTTGACATGCAAAAGACCTAACATTATTATTTTAAAAATTAAAGAGGCTGAGAATGGGCACACAATCTCCACATTTGTTTTGGAGTTAAAGAGAAGCCTACAAGTATTGTTAATATATTACTGAAATTGCTTAAAAGCAGATGCTTTTGAAAAGGAAGATTTGTTAAGTAAAAACAAAAACAAAAAAAAGCAGAAATGAGAGAATGGAACTTAATCAATATTTTGAAATCATACAGATAGCAGAATGCCGCATGCAAGAGCCACTGTAGGTAGTATAGATTTACTTTTTTAAAACATGAAAGGTTAATACTGAAGGGCAAGTGCAAATATTCCAGAGAGATCATGAGAAGGAACAGTATGAAACTTTGAGGATTAAAAAGTATGATGTTGTTATTCTCACCAACACGAAGGTCTGCTGCTTTTACCTTCACCATAAATGCAAAAGATGGCATAATAATCTCCCCTGACTCCTCTACAAAACTACTAGGTGTCATTATTGATAATAACCTAAGATTTGACCTGCATGTAAACCAATCGATCAAGGCCATCAATAAAAAACTTGGATCGCTGTATAGAATAAAAGCCTTCCTAACCCCCTCCAGCTAAGATTGCCATAGCTTGCTCTCACCTACTTTCAACACTTCTATATACTTCCCCCCTTCTCTCCAATCTAAACAAGTCTGTACTTTATAATAGACTGTCAACCTGTTACAATCACATTGTCAGGTTTGCCACTGGCCTGCCCTTTCCACCACTGCATCAACCTTAAACAGCTTGGGTGGCTAGAATTTCCAAGTCAAATCCAATATAACCTTCTGATTATGGCAAATAAAATCCTCTATAATCCAGATAATACATCAGCTCTTAAAAATATTATCACTCCCCATAACAATCTGAGACTGCTGCGATCCTCGAACAAACTACTAATTCAGACACTCAAGATTAACAATGCAGCTGGTGACTCCCTCTTTGCAAACTCTGTTGGCAGAGCCTGGAACTTACTTCCAGCTGATATTACTTTGCTCTCCTTCCTAGGCCAATTTATAACCAAACTCAAACAACATCTGGCACTAAACTGGCTTTGCCACTGCAACAAGCTTGGCTAACTCTTACCGTGAATGTGAATAATCTATTAAAAAAAGTCTACTGCTAATTTTTCCCCTGACTGTAACCAGGGGTAACTCTAACCTATGAACTTGTCTATTCATGTTTGCCTATGCATTCTTTGTAAATACCACTCTGTTATATGTCTTTATTGTTTTTTATTGTATCTGTTTACCTTGGAGCTTTTCTCCCCCAGCCTCCGCTGAAAATGGACATGGATCCAGTTGGACTATCCCGGTCAACAAATGTAAAATAAATAAAAATAAATAAAATAAAGGTTTGGGCCAAAGTGTAGATAAAAATTGTCATTTTCATTAGTATATAGTATAAATGAATATAGCCCTAAGGTTATGCAAATGCTAAGTAAGAAAATGATAAAAGACAGACTAACAAACTGGGACAGAAATAACTGAAATACTACTCAGAATCTTAGCAATGTTGAGGACTATGGATATTTTCGGATTTACAAAAGAAACCTGGCCTAAATCAGAGGGATATGTATATATTTTTTTCAGTTTATCAGATCCATGCATTCATTAGGAAGGAAAAGCAGAGTCCTGGGTGCAAATGGACATACATCTAGTAACAGCAGGGATACTGAATACAATTTAAAAGGGAATTCCAGTTTAGCAAGGCTTGAAAGATTCATGGAAGAGGGCAGTTGGTATAAGACCATGTAGCTGTATAAACATATATAAGACAGATGTGAATTTCAACAGCAAGAAAACATAAAGGGAAAAAGTGGTGCTGGGTCTGCTTTACTACATTATGAGTTTTAGTGGAGTTAAGTATCTAATCCTTTTTTACCGGACAGATCTAATCATTACAAGCTACTAGTTTCAGACAGATGCTGGAATGAGTCTTCAGGAAAGAGCAATGTGACTCAGTTTTAGGGGGAAATGTCTTCAGTTACAAGAATTTTGGTCAGAGGTGAAAGAGATGAGTAAGGTATTGAAAAAACAGACAGACATACACATTTGTAGAATGGAGTTCTACCCTAAAGGAGAAGGAAGCTAGAAGCACTCTTTAAAAGCAGAGTGAGGCTCCATCACAACAGATAAAGGTACCATTAAAGTATGGCTGTAGTCACAAGTTCACCATAAAGAAGTCTGATTACAAAACTTACAAAATGAAACAATGAGTGAGAACATCACTGAAAAACCAATCAGTAAAAACAAAATGAAAACTCCAGCAAAACTAGACCTTCCACTGAGTGACCTCCCAAACCTCTTGTATCAGAGGCACATGGGATATATGCAAATTATTCTTATGAACATCAGGTGTTTCAGCTTATTGGCAATTCTGAATGCCCATGACTTGTTTCATCATTTTACTGGACAAATTCAGACCAATAAAGCCAAACCCCACTAGCTGTGGATATGCATATTTCAGCCCTGTTATGACTTTGTCAGCACAAGCAGAAGGTTTAAGCATTAGAAACACAGGGCTGTTATACCCAACTGATGTCCATTATCAATAGGGTTACTGCAAAAATATCCCAAACAAACTAAAACAATGAGTGAGAATGTCACTGAAAAACCAATCAGTAAAAACAAAATGAAAACTCTAGCAAAGCTAGAACTTCCACTGAGTGACCTACCAAACCTCTTATATCAGAGGCACATGGGATATATGCAAATAATCCTTGTTCATAAGGATCATTTGCATATATGCCATGTACCTCTGATACAAGAGCTTTGGGAGGTCACTCAGGGAAAAACTTTTAAAATGAGAAATAAAATGGAAAACTTAACCACCAAATTGAATCTGAAGAAATGTAGGTTCAATACTATGTACAAACTCAACTTAGCCAAGATAATTTAGAATTTAACTCAAGAGAAAGGTCAGAATATAAGTTATTTCTCTAACCTATGAGTCAGAAATAGTTAAATGTCAATGCATAAGAGCTTTTTGGGGAAAAAAGGAATTCATTTATCAGAATATCAAATCTCTTGAAAATAGCCTTGATCTATCCATCCATCCATCCATCTACAACCCTTTTTTCCATTTCTGTACATGGGATCAGGTTGTCACTTCAACAATAACCAAGCTTCAGACCACCGGGTGGCTAGCCCTGCAGTGGTCTTTCTTCCATACCACACACTCACATGCACACTCACATCTATTGCCAATTTGGAGTGTCCAGTCCACCTACTGCATGTGTTTGGAATGTGGGAGGAAACCAGAGCACTGGAGAAAATCCACACAAACACAGGAAGGACATGCAGACTCCATACAGAAGGCACCCCATCTGGGAATCAAACCATTATACGTCTTGCTGTGACAATGCTATCCACTGTGTCACAGTGATGTAGTCCATTGAAAGTTAATGAATTAATTTATTGTTTGGCATGAATTTTCTGACTCCTTGCTGATTTATCACATGGTTTTAACACATTCCCTGGGATTCATGAAGCTTGCGCCAGGCGCAGGTGTAGCGTTGGTGTTTTAATGCCAAGTATGGCCACCGACCAATCCAGGTACGAACTGTTTCCACATGCACTACCAGCGTATGCCAGAGCTGCGCAGCTCACGGGGCTTGTATACTAATTACCCCATGTACAGCAGTGTAGCATGCAAATGAAGGTATATAGTGATTCATGAAGTGGTGCAGGTGTAGCATAAGCATGCAGAAATGTAAACAAAAAAAAAAACGTTTACATTTTTTCAAACAGAACATCGGAGCCATGAAAGTGGACCAAACGTACGTATTACAATGTTAACATATGCCAGTGGCTAAATATACAGACAATGGCATGAAAAAACACACACAACACATAAAAAATAACATTTAATGTCATGGCCACACTAACGCAAAGTACAACCGCAGTGCATGGGTGCGCAAACGGGAACAAAAGGAAAATATATTTAGATGTCATAAAACTGCAATGTAACAGAAATCATGATTTCGCCATAATAGTCAATGCCATGCAAATGAGTCAAGTAATACTGAATTGCAAGCATCCCGCTGGCATAAGGATGTACCACAAGGCACAACAGTACAACACCGAGGAGTGGCCTGGAGGTAAACATGACATCATGAGAGCTGTGCACCAGCTGTAAGCACATTGGAGCACTAGTAATCCGGGTTGCCTGTTGCTAAGCAAAGACACAGGATAGGGGTGTGTACCTAGCCATAGCTATGCTTAGCTGACAGCACACAAGGTGAACGAAAGTGCATGTGAACGTGGATGAAAATGCGCTCAAAAGCCAGAAACCATGTGCGTGCGGTGCGCTAGTTAGGTGAAACAGGAAGGTTACGGGAAGACAATAAGGAAATGCTGCAGCATGGTAATTGGAGTACAAATGAGTAATTAACACCTAGAAACTCACAGTGGGCCATAGACAACAGCTAACAAGGCTGCTAGCAGCTACCTACAGAACAGGAAAGGGGAGGTGCCATACAGCAAAGAAAAGAGAACTGTCACAGCAGAACAAAGCAAACTTGCTGTAGATCAGCTGCATAACACATTTCCCAACACAATCCTGGGTTGTGGAAGCACAAAACAAGAAAGGTGGTCGCTGGATGCATGCCTGACAATGGGAGGTGAATCGGGTTGAAAACAGAAGTAAAGGGCAATAGATGAATCATGGCAGACAAGCGTAAGTCAACACTGTAGGCCCCACAATAGCAGTACCTGCTGTAAAACCAATAATTAAGATACCCTGCAGTTGGAATAGCACAAACACACCCAATTCCACCAGTATCATCCATTGCACAATAGTATAAGGTGTGAAAGCCCCCCACACACACTTGTGTATTTCCAGACATTCTGCACCATTGGTGTATACAGACAGGGAACTTTTAATATGTATATGTTAGGGGCCGCCACAGCTTTGATTCACCACCATGTGTTGGAGACTGACGGTGGTGTGGAGGATGATGCTGACAACCATCTCAGGCACCGGAGGAGGAGACGAGTGTTCAGACCCAGAGTAACCTACCAGGGCAGGGGCTACATGACCTGGAGATAGTAGAGTGTTACAGGGTGGACAGGGACATCATACAGCAACTTGTTGAGCTATGCCAGCCATGCCTCAGAGCCAGAAGTAACAGAGGGGAACCCATCCCAGTGGACACAAAGGTATGTGTAAGCTTGAGAATACTAGCCACAGGTACCTTCCAAAGGCCAACTGAGGATATCATGGAGATCTCACAGGCATCCAGGGTACTCCACCAGTTCCTGGATGCCATGTTACCACATGCCAATGAGCACATACACTTCCCCCAAATGCAAGAGGAGTTGGCCAGCAATATGCGTCTCTTCCACCGTGTGGCGGACTACCCGGAGGTACTGGGTGCAATAGACTGCACGCACATACACATCAAGTCACCACCCGGTGAGCAGGGTAGGCGCTACATAAACCGCAAGGGATTCCCCTCCATCAACTGCCAGGTCGTGTGCAATGCCCAGGGCATTATCATGGATGTGTGTGCCAGCAGTCCTGGAAGCTATCACAACTCCCACATCTGGCATGCCTCACAGCTGTATCAGGTATTTGCCAGAGGGGACATCCCATATGGCCACCTGGTGGGGGATGCTGGCTATGCACTGGAACCGTGAATGATGATATCCATCAGAAATGCACACACAGCCACACACGGACGCCATAATGAGGCACATGCAGAAACCAGAATACTCATGGAGCACGTGTTTGGGGTGCTGAAATCATGGTTCTGTTGCTTGGACATAAATGGTGGAGTCTTGCAGTACTCTCCAGGAACGTGTGCCTAAATCTTCATAGTATGTGCCATGCTACACAATATGATCCTGTGGAAACAGCTGCAGCAGGGACAGAATGGTGAAGGCCCTCACAGCCCACCACCCTTGCCAAGGGACCCACAGGCACAGGGGGGCTCAGACCACGAACACCCTGTGGTAGCCCCAGTAGGCAGATGGAGGCGTGCCCAGTATACCCATGCCTTGGCAAAAAGGGAACATATAGCACACACACTGACAGTGTAGGCACTCATGGACTGACACCCTTCTCCACTTGCACACACAGCAAACATGGATGGCACACACACATGACCACCTGTAAATTGTCATGTATAGGCGGTCTACTGTGTGCATCCTACATAGGTATCCCTCAACTATTGTACACACAACCGCCATTGGCACAAGGTAAGTCAATACCTGAACAGTATATTAAGCTATCAACATGTGTCCATACTGTATGTACAGGCTCATAGATACATAGGTAGGTACATGCCCAACTGCCAAGGCCACTCATAAGCATAGGCAAAACGCATCTGCTGTCGCCACCCCATTAATCGACTAACTGTCCATCTGTGGAGCAGAGCTACTTGCAGGATCCCTGGGGTGTAGCTACTGTTCACCACCCACTCTGCAAGGATTCCCCAGAGTGTTAGTGAGGGGTTTTGTATAATGTAATCAGGGATGTGTTTCCAAATAATGGGGAGTATCCCTGACAGGAATCTTCACAGATGTGTACATGTTACATAGTAACCTTAAACACAGCTTGCATATATAGGTAGTTCTCCACAGAATAATAAACATGTGGAACACACAACTGCTGAAATGTGCGTTCATCACCCTTGCACTACCAGTGCCGGCTCTGAGAGGTAAGATATCACTGCCAGGATTAGAACATGCAACCATGTACACATTCATCACAATAACATACCACTAAGCTAACTGAGATGTACCAATGGCCATTGTGTATACTGACAGGATAAAACACAAAAGGTAGGAATGTGTTGAAATAGGACAAACCAGCATGTACACAATGAAAGGTGTATGTTTTATATATATATATATATATATATATATATATATATATATATATATACAATCATATATATATATCTATATATATATATATATATATATATATATATATATATATATATATATATATATATATATATATCTAGAGAGAGAGGGGGAGATATGTCGATATATGGGGATATACATATATACATAGGTTAACAACATCTACATAACCATGGAGGTACATATAAATGGGATACCTACAACATACCAACTGCTTTACATACCGACGCACATAATCCCGAGGCTTAAGGTCCGAAAGAACACAGTACCGAAACACCAGATGCATGAGGTGTAATCTCACAATGTTAATGGACAGTTAGTCAGTGCTTCTGGTGTTGCGGTTTGGGTAGGTTACTGTGTGTACGTGTGTTTCTTAGGGCTGCGGTGTGTGTAAGTGTGTGTTCTGTGTGTGGTGTGTGTTGTTGGGGGACTGTAATGTATAGTTGTGGGTTAGCTTTGTGCATCTGTCTGCGCAACCTAGAATGTAGAATATTAAAGTAGTGGGTGGTGTATGGGGTGCAGACACCTACATGGGGTGTGTAGTGGGGCTTGGCCACTTGCTCATACATAGTGTACGATGGTTTGTTTGGATGTGTTGGTTACCAGTGTGTCTGTGTGTGCATGTGTGTGTTACATGTTCGTGTTACCTTCACAAGTTACTGTCGATGTTGGTAATGTGGGGTATGGGAGTCTGTTCCCGGGACTGTGTGCGTCGGAACACTGTGGTTTTGGAATTCCGTAGGTCTCACTTATACAGCAGTTGAAATGTTCACATATGTGTATAACATAGGCCATAGCAATCACACATTCCACCACTACCTACCTTTATGAACAAAGGATATGGAGAGTATATGCCTATACACCATTACAAATATGTGCTATGGACATGAGCCAATGATAGTGTTACCACCTGTTCCACTTTGCGAGGGACACTCCCTCTTTGGGCGGTTGTGTCCTGACCAAATATATTAAATGTGGCAAATGTCCAGGGATTGTAGGACATAATTATGTCCCATATGTACTGTAATAGTTGCATATAATAGTTATTTCTGTATCTAAAGTACCTACATGGTACAGGAAACAGGATAAGCTACTAAACTGCTACAAGAATAAGCTTATAATTAGGCAAGAAATTAAAATTTTATCCCTTGTACTGACCGTGGGTTTGTGTCAGCCTGTAAAACCAGATGTGAGTCCCAAAGAGGACCCACTATGGACATATGAAAAGGTGGAAACCCTAGCCAAAGAGGGTCAGTCACCAACTCAACTACGATGACTGCAAATACCTATGACAGAAATACACAGCTATCATGTAGCAACACGTTATTACATTCAGATGTATTACTAAAGGGATTAAAGGACTAACATCACCTGCATGCTATACAAGAACCACATAACAGCGCCTTAATGAATCATCCTGCAAATACCATTGTATTAATCCACAAAAGGATAGGCATTCAAATAGGGAAGGAACTCTCACGCACATACCGATTATGTATAATAGCAGTTCCCACACACCTGCATTTGCTAAGCACACCCACCAACATCACCCCCACACTCAAGCATATTACAATACAAACTGTAATAACATCACAAATCATTCACACACTGTACGACATCTGCAGAAGCCTTAACATACCTTGTCAGAGACACACTAACATGGCCCTAAGTGAAATAGCGGCTGTTATAAAATGGAACAGCTGCTGATGTAATAGGGTTTGTTTGCACTAATCCTGTTTCAGAGGGTTGTACGTACACCGGGATGTGTTAGCAATTAGTGAGTAACAGCACAGTATGCTACACTTGTACACCAAATCAAGGATGTCTGGTGAGCACACTGTACACCACATAACAGTTCATGCATAGCCATACGGCCTTGAGCTGGCCAAACATCCTTGCCAGATTTAAACATCTACAGAAGTATCTGGTACAAACAAACCCTGCATAAGTAGCACTGTTCTGAAATATAACAGCTGTACTCACATGCAGAACTAAATTGTCTAGCCATTACACACAGTCCACAGGAGTCATGAAGCTAATATATATCTGTGTGTCTCCATATAGCTGTTGAAATATATCGCAATAACACATCTAGACCGTCTCCCTCAAAGGTAAGGCAAACCGACAGCGCTAAAAGGAGTACTCACTTATACACCACTGTTGCCATGGTATCAGCTAATGGAGTAGCTGCACAGCTGATGTGCATCCAATTAACTACTTTGGAACAGCAATTGGTGGACAGGATACCACATGTTACCGATATGTAACTAGAAAAGGATGTGTCATCACACATTCAAGCCATCCGTATATACCAGCGGAGCATTACAAATAACATTGAAACACAAACCGAAAAGGATTGAATCAACTGTTAACGATACGTCGGGTTACTAATAAGGTATGTAGAACAGTCAGTATGTCTGTGTAGGTAGTACTATTCTGTAGTATTTAAAGTGCACACAATCCATATAGTGGAAACAGTTATCTTGTAGTAATGTATTGTTGGGCATAGTCACTCTTGTAGTATTTGTGTGTACTGCTGTAGGTCACAAGGCAAACACTGCATACACCACAAGGGATGCTATATAAGGGCTTTGAACAGAAATACTCCTCACCAGCTGACGTCAGTGGCAGGGTTGGTCCAACAAGTATGTGCTATAACAGGGGATAGTATATGCTGATATATTGTAACTGTAGCCATATGTATGGGTGTAATACAGAGAGTAACATGTGGAAGATTGGGCCACTGTGCAAGTATGTTTTGCATTGTGGGATATTGTGCCAATAACTGTACAATGTACAGTATTGTAGGCATATATGTATTACAAGCTACGTAACATTACTGTAATGGTAGCCAAACATTAGTTATGTCAATCGGCATTTACAATACACAATAACAAGATACATATGTCTTTTATTGAGCTGACAGTTTATCAGCATGATAGCAAAGTAAAATGGAAGAGCTATTTAACTATCCATGCACATAAGACATGTAATATGTGCAAAGGTAGGTACTAGGCTGTCTTACCAAGGGTATCTGTAAGCCTAGCTAGCGTGTGCTGTCTTTTGCCACCCCCATAGTTTGGTTCTCTGTACCTCTGAAAGGCAGAGCCAATAGTTCCCTGTGCTCTGTTCAGCAGAGCCACTGCAGTGATCCCCGGGTACATGACTGTCTCCCATCCACACGGCAAGGTTTCCCTTGAAGAGTGCTCGTGAGGGGCCCTGCCTGATTTACATTGGAATCACGTTCCAAAGCATAGGGAGTGTCCGGGTCAGAAATCTATCCATTCAGCGTGTCCTACTCATCATTGTGGTTAGGTGTATATCCCTAGAGCATGTGGCTCTCAGGGGCTTCTGTTTAGGTGGAGCATATCCAGCAATACAGGGCTGGACATGGGCCTTGTATGTCAAGCAGTGATCACCTGTGAATATGCGGTATGCAACTGAGTACAGCTGGAGTTTCATAGGTTGGGCTGCATAGGTTATCTGTTTGAGGTCAGTAATCCTGTTGGTGTGGTACTGGTGTGGTCTTCCAAGCTGTTGCAGTTGTCTTGTAAGGTATATCCCAAATGGGGTGTTGTATCCTTTAATGGGTCTGATATGACATGTGTAGAGTCACAATGGCTCCTCTGTCTGGATGCGAACCCATTAGAGATTAGGGGGGGCCATGTAGAAGGATATTCTAACCACCTTGTCATTATGGGTATCGAAGGAGAGATTGCTATCTACTGGTGTTTCCGGATCCCGTATTACCTTTTTTGTATGTAGAGGACTAGCACCTATGTAGTAGTCTGCGGGTAATTAGTTATATCCAAAGATGATGACTATGCACTTTTAGGCATTCAGCTTGACACCATGATATTAACACCAGGTATCCATCTCAGTGTGACCCTTCCAGAGGGTGTCTGTAGCAGCTAGGGAAACAATTATGTCCCCTAGTTTGCAGTCGTCCTGCAAACCTTTTCAGCCACAGCCCTCCTGTGCTTGTCTGTACGTCAGAGAGATATATACCGAACATGAGGTGTCCCAGGACTGAGCCCTGGGAGACGGCAGTTGTAACTGGTATACAGTCAGACCTAGGGTATGCAACTCTTACTGTGTGTGTTCTGTCCGTGAGCCACTTTGGAAACCATCACATGACATAGGGGTTAATGTTCAGGCGGATGGGTATGTTGATAATACCAGAAGGAGGAATGGGTGTTGAAAGACTATGAGAGCTCTAGGTAGGCTGTGTGGACCTCCTTACCCTCATCTAATGCCTTGGTAACTGTCTCTAAGAAGCCCACCAGGTTTAGGAGGCATGGTCCGGCCTTAACAATACCAAACAGGGAGGGGTCAAAGGTTGGAAGGTGCCCAATGTCTCTGACAGTGATCCATGATGTGCACCATAGCCTTGCAGACCAGGCTGGACAGGCCTATAGGGAAATAGGTCCCGTGGTCCGTTGTGGCACCACTTTTGTGGAGTGGGATTACTATTGCTGTGTGCCATTCAGGGGACACTATGCCTGATGTGAGGCTATTATTGAACATGATGCATAGGTGAGGAGACAGTATGATCCGAAGTTCATGTAAAACACAGCCTGGGATGTTGTCCAGTCCCATGGATGCTGCAATATTGCCTTTAGAGTGTGCAGCTTTGAGAGGGATCTGCCAGGATGTTGCCAATATCCATTGTTTCTGTAATGTTTGTGCCTTTGTGCTGTAACTCAAAGCAGATCTGGTTGTTGACATCGAGGCTCTGTGGTTGTTGTTGGTATTAGTTGCGTTAAAGTTTTCGTAGCTAGCTTTGGAGGATTGTATAAGGGATCTCACCTTCTTACTGAGGCTGGCCAGGGATCTCCTCCACACATGGTATTGTACTCTCATTTGCAGCAGTGTCTTCCTCCTGTAGTACAATATGTTTATGGCAGGGGACCACCAGATTGGTTTAGTTAATTATGAGTATAGCATCCTGGTTCTCTTTGGGATAGCACAAGCCATGCACTCCTGTAAGTGCTTATGGAGTGCATTTGTGTAGGATTCAGCAGTTGTAACAGTACTGTCCATCTGCATGGGTGTCATGATGTCCACCACATCTGCCTAAAGAAGCATGTAGTTGTTCTTGTAGACATTTTATACTGTGGTTCACTTAATGGGAGGTAGGTGCGGGATGTGGATTTCAACGGTGTTCAGCACATGTTCTGATCGGACCAATGAGGAGTTGGATTCACGTGTGGAGCACCAGTCACTCATGTCGGTAATGACTAGGTCTAGGATATTGTTGCCCCTGGTGGGTGTGTGGATATGTTGAGTCAGGGCATTGGTGTTTATGAATTCCAGAAACCATTGAGCTAATGTGTTGGTACTTGAGTAGTTTTCCCAGTTAATGGTGGGGTAGATACAGTGAGGCTTATGTGATGAGTGTGGTGTTGTGTGACTGTGTACCTTCTCCACATGACAGTCAGGGTCAGGCTTGGTTGGAGAGACCTTTACCTCCAGTTTGGCTAGATGACTGCATCTCTCACAGGTTATAGTGTTGGGTGGTAGGTGGAGAGGCTTGTCTGAGTACATGCGGCAATGTGTACATTGCCTCAAGATGTCCAGATTCATCAGATAGACAGGTGAGAATACTGGCAGTTGACTCTTGGACATGCCTGAATGTAGAACTATATTCACCTAGATAAGTGAGGAAAGTGAGTACAACAGCTACATTACCCTATGCAAGTGAGAAAAGTATGTACAAAACCTGTTCACTCTTACCTGTAGGTCCTGAACAAGTGCTTAGCATGAATAAGCAATCCAGATAGGGTCTTGGATAATATAAAAACATGGCCCACTGCCCCCCAACAGGTACACAAGCATATATCTGTGTACACCACAGGTCCCCTGTATCCACAACTATGCAGGTACAAGCTGTACTCAGTCTGCATGGGACCTGCCCACATCACAGGCTGTATCATACACATATGGCAAAACAAGATACTCTCCACGTACACATCATGTAAAACATAACTTCATGTCAGGTTGTGTACACACTGAATGGTGCACACAAACAGGTATCACAACGCAACAAAGGGGGAGACACCACTGATAATGGGAAGTACTGCACTACTACCCTGCTGAGTCTGGTCTGGAAGGCCATGAACATTGATCACTTAAGTGATGTAAGCAGTACAGATGTAGATGACAGTATGGTTGATGTCACACCGCATATCATAACCTTGCCAGGTCATAGGACATCATCACCCATACTGTGTACCACCTACACTCGGTATACTAGATGTACATTACTATGTCACAGGAGTGTTTAGCAACAGGACTGCTGGCAGAAACAACACTACAGAAGGTGTCTGAATAATATGTGATCATCACACCAGTGGCAGCTACAGTATGTCAGGGTTAATGAATTCTATTCCCCCTCATTGTAGTCCACACCTCACAGACAAACAGAAGGCATCTGCCTATTGAAGTATGCAAATGACTATGACCTAGGAGCAATAGCTGACTCGCATTGTCACCCCTATGTTAATAAACCTGTACCCATGAACTACCACCTAGGCAGTGGTCATCATAATGGACACTTGTGTGTGAGGGATGCAGCTGGGCAGTTGTCTTTCCTGTGATAGCTACATCACCACACCTGTCAGGGAGTCATATGTGGCAACCCTAATAATAATAGGATGCCATTCATGAATATAGAGATCATTGTCCAGCCGTACAGACCACTCAAGTGACCCATATCAGATCACATATTTCCTTTAAGGGGTATTGGCCATGTGCAGATGGCCTACACCAGCCTTCCCATTCCCCATCTCCACTATGTATCATGATGCATACCCTGAATAAATCCATGCCCAACCCAGTGATGTCGGACATGCTACACGTACTCATCCTGATCACAAACACATACTTCATGGACATCCACCTACCACATGCTGGACAGATCCTTGTCCCATACACTTGACATAGTCCTGCCATACTATGCATTCCTGTCCATCAAAGCTGCACATCACTCCCCTCTCAGACATGGTGTGATGACCGCATGATAACACATGGTATATTTATCATTAACCCTGTGGATCAGTAATGTGGCACTGCTCCACCTGCCCCCACAGACTCACCTGTCAGCTACTGCCAGGTAACCTTTCATCCTAGATGAATACATGGCCCATGGCATATAGCCCACTAGCTGACTTTGACTGTACATGCCATACTTGATATCCATCCCTGCAAATACCATGTGCAACACAGGTGATACATGGCAGGGTGTTGAATCGATGTACAGTGCTGTGTAGATGTATATGGCAGAACACATACATGTAAAACCTTATGTGAGCATGTCTGCAGGGTCACAGGCCATGTCTTTTAAGGCAGTGTAAGTCCTTATATGTGACATATACACTGCATCAAGGTCAACTGCATTAATGTGGACACATCCAGCCATGTGCTGATAGGTAGGAACACAAGTACAGGCAAACAGACATGCCCACATCAAGACAGTAACTGCATGGAGTATGAGCAATGTAATCAGGTGACACACACACACATATATGGTGATAATATCCACTCAACATTGAGTGTCATATGTGTGTGATGTCAGTGTCATGTAGGTTTGCAAATACAACTATTTAAACTGAAGTAATGCGATACACATGTATGTTCAGCTTTAGCTCTGTATGTCTCTGAGGTACTGTGACCTGTCTCCATCATTATGTCTTCCAGGTATGCCGCGTGCAAGGCTTCCCCCTTTTACATGCTTGGAGGATGAGGCCCTCATCCCATACCTACTCAATAATCATGACATCTTTTTCAGCCATGTGCCACAGGATGCACAGCAGTGGGATGCCCTGTGGATGGAACTTTGCAGGAGGGTTAATGACGTGGGTGGCCAAAACCGCACATACCAGCAGGTGCACAGACACTGTACAGACCTCATTAGATGGGCGAAACAGAGTGCAAATGCAATCACCAGGGAACAAGGTGCAACAGGTGGTGGACCACCAACCCAGCACCCACTCACATGTACCGAGGAGCTACGGGCTAACCTGGGGACACCTGCAGAACCACATCCACAAGCCTTAGCTGATATGGTGGAGGCGGGTGTCTCTCAACCACTGAGCCTGGAGTTGCCTGGTAAGTCAGTACTGCACCTATAACAACTATATTCCATATAGCTGCATGTGTCACTGTACAATATGTAATGTAACGTCATATGCAAGGCATGTATACACACATGCTGCATACTATAGTATGCTACTCTGTGTATGCACACATGTGCATACACCATAGTGCAGTCTAATGTACTGGTGTATGTGTTATGCACATTGCTCCCTGTAGCCTTTATACAGGGGTGGATTATGCTCATACTGCTGTGTTACTCCTATTTAGGTACCTCTGACATTCTGTGGTGACAGCAGCCAGTTGCAGGTGAGAGTGTTATTATTTATCAGGAATTGTAATGCACAAATCTATCTGCCATGTGGCCATTCACAACATGTACACATAATGTATGGTCCTGTCACAATATACAGGTCAGACTTGCAATGCATCACAATGACTATCCATGTGCCACACTTGCAAACTATGTGAATCATCTCACCGACATGAATCCTCACAAACTTTATTGCTAGATATGTTGACAGCTGTGCATACAATGGTGGAGGTGCTGTTCACTTTAGGAACATACAACAAATCTGATCTACACATGTGGTGAATAAAAACAGTACTACACAGTGGGCTGGAGTATGGCCAGCACACAGGTTTCACTGGTGTGGATCATAGCCCTGCTATGAATGTCACACAATGTGATGTGCTATCTTGACAAGTCCATGACATCTATTGGCCTGGCTGCTACACTGCCTACCTAACCTGAAAACATATCCCACATACCACCCTTTATCTGCATAACCCTGTTGTCAATGGAGCATATATGTCATATGGGACAACACAGACATATGAAATAGATAAAAACCAAGAACCAAAATACCTCAAAAAGTATAACGTTGGAAGAAAGCTCAGCGTTCTAGATGGAAATGCTGTATCAATGTTGTTACTGCTGGCGTACTAAAAGAAGACAAATTCCAAGGTCCATAAACGCTGAGATGTAATTTATTAATACAAGTAAAAATACATAAAAACGTCGACCTAGGTTTCGTTCGTATCTCCGAACTTCTTCAGAACAATTAAAATTGTGCAAGGACCTCTTAAATATCTTACTAAACTTTGCAATTGATAACTCAATTGTTCAATTAACTTCCCACCAAAATGTACTCAACCAGCAGTATCCACTAACACACATATTACCATACCTATACAGTATAAATTAGTTATCTAAATAGACCTAAAAACAGTGTACATTAAAAACTAACTAACTACCCACAATAAAAATACATATGTTTCAATGTGATGAAACCCTGTGTTCATCGATGCCATCCATCTCTATGTTAAATTCCTAAATTAACCATAATTGCTTTAAAAGTATTAAATATATAATGTGTAATTATTTAAAATTACATAAACCAAAATGAATATGAACAACAATAAACCATACATATTGGAATGTTATATGGTCAACAAAACAATGTCACAATGTAAATATATATAAATGTGAATGGAAATCATTCTAAATGCAAAACAATATAAGCCACTCATATGGTGTACATATCCACAAAAAGTATGCACATTTAAAGATGGAACCAAAATCAGTAACCCTTTATGTTATTTAGCCATAAAATAGGTTTTATACTGATGTATTCATTAAGTCCAGGGAACTGGTGGGCGTTAAGGTATATTTGCATCCTTAGTTCTAAAATATCCAAGTTAAATTTTGTAACTTTACCCTGTGCATCAAAAACCAAATGTGTTACACCAAAAAACTTAAAGGAATGATCTACATATTGATTTATGTGTCTAGCTAAGGCGTTAGTCATTTTGTGATTCTTGATGTCCAATAAATGTTCTTTAACTCTGTCTCTTAGATGCCTACTCGTCTTGCCAACATAAAAACTTTCACATTGTTGGCAGACGGCGATATACACAATATTAGTGGTATAACAGTTAACGTGTTGACTTATATTTATATTTTGATTATTAACTGTCACCACTCTATCTACATTAATCATGTATCTACATGTTGAACACCTGCCACACTTAAAATTACCCTTGGGTTTATTGGAAGCATTCTTAGAATTAACATTCAGGTTCTCAAAAAGTTCCTTGAATGATATATCCTTCCTATACACATGTGTTACACGCCCTTTGAAAATTTCCCCTATTGTTTTGTCTGTACTAATAAAATTCCAATTTTTGTTCACTATGTTTTTAATTTTAATTGCTATATCATTATAAGTGGTGATGTATAAAGGAATATTATTGCAAACAAATTTCCTAATGTCTACATGGTCACTGACTGCACTATCAATAGATATCACTTCACTGGAATACAATAGAGCTTTATAAAATCCTGTATGTCTTTTGTCTAATACCTCCTTGGCGATGTTGTTACAAAGATCCTTAGGGTAACCTCTATTCAAAAATAGTGTAATAATAAAGTTGACTTCCCGTTCAAAGTCCACCTCCTCACTAACCATTCTGGCTGCCCTCACCATCTGACCCTTTACCACTGCCTTCTTTTGATGGTGAGGGTGCCAACTATCATAGTGTAAGTATGAGTTTGAGAAGGTGGACTTCCTATGTATATTCGATACCAGCTTGTTTCTGCTTCTATCATAAGTCAAGCTAATATCTAAATAACTAATGCTGTCTTGACTAGTGACATATGTGAAATTTAGGAACCATACACTACTATTGATATATTCCAAAAAACTTTTTAATATTGCTTGGTCCCCTCTCCAAATAATAAATAGGTCATCTAAAAACCGACCATAGAACTGGACATATTTAAAATATTCTGAGTTGAATACGTAGTTGGTTTCCCAAAATGTCAAGACAAAGTTCGCAAAATTGGGGGCACAAGCTGCCCCCATGGCTACTCCACTAATCTGTTTATAATGTGCCCCCTCAAAGAATATAAAGTTATTTTTCAAGACAACTTCCATTAACTTGACTATAACATTCACTTTATTCTGATCGTATAATTTTGTATAATATAATTGTTCTTCCAACCACTCAAGCCCTCTATCGTGCGGTATAACAGTAAAAAGATTACACACATCCAAGGTGATGAATGTGTCCCCCTCGTTGAATTCTATTAATTTGATTTTGCCTAAAAAATCCCATGAATCCTTCAATATGTGTGAGAAAAACTTTATGCCTGGTTTTAGATGATAATCCAGGAATTGGCTAATAAAGTGTGTTTTGCTACGCTTTCCGTCCACTATAGGTCTAAATTGTAAGTTGTCAAGACCTTTATGTATTTTGGGTATTCCAAAAATACCACTGGTAACTGGATATTCGTTCTTTAAAAACTGCCACTCCTGCTCATCTAGCTCTCCTTGAAATAGCATATCAAATAGTGTGGTATCTATTCTACTGTACGCTATATTGATCTCGTTCCTACTTGTTTCTCTATAGGTGTTACCCAACAGTAAAGCGTTCATGTATGAAACGTAATCGTAGTGGTCCACTATAACTATCCCACTCCCCTTGTCGGGTTTCATAATTCTAGTGTTTTTAGCTTTTAAGATTCTGTTCAAATTGAATTCTTCCTGGGTGGTCAAGTTCTTATTAATACTATTAGCCCTGTTATATTCGGTAAAAGCGTTCCTGATGTCATTTTCAGTTACTTTCTCAAAAATAGCAACACCCTCATGCATAGGTGGATTGTAGGTACTAGGCTTTACCATTTTATTGCTACCGTTGTTGTTAATACCCCACGAATTACCTTGATATAAAATTTTCAAATTCAACTTTCGAGTAAACAATTTCAGGTCTAAAATTGTGTTTACAAAATTGCCCCTCCTGCATGGTACGAAACTAAAACCTTTTGAAATGAAATATGAAATAGATACCCATCACTATAATTTGGACAACACATGTACACGCATGGACATGGAGGATGGCCAGAGACATGGAGCAACACACACACTAGAAGTGTTGTGCTTGTGTGTACACCCTGTCGTACAATGGCTACACATGGTTCGGCCATGGCCTTTGTATAATGGTCATAATGTAGATGTGGAACGCTAGACATCCTACAGGCCTGTGCACATCTTGTGTAGGCGTAACATCAATCCACCACATAGGATGTGTTGAACATCTTGAGGGTGTTGCAACATGACATCAGTTACCTGTACAGTATCCACATCAGGCCACAGATACAGTACATTCCCATTGCTGGTGATGGACATAATGCCATACTAGCTCCTCATGTGTGTGTGGTACACAGATGTCATGTGGGACATGGTGTACCGACGTGTTCGCCATTTCTGGCCATAGTTGCCAGGCTGCAGCAATATGGTTGCAGATGTGCAGGGGTGTCATCCATATACCCATCAGTGACCTGTGTCACAACTTCCACATCATGGTTTAGTGTGTATACACCTCAGTGACATTGGTCACATTCCACAGTATACATGTATTGTATCTGAACACAGTCATGGCTATAAGCCATGTCTGTAACTCACACTGTATAGCACTAGAGACTCCTCATGATTCCCTGCAATGGCCATGCACATCAGCTAAATTTGCAGTATATCTGTAGGGTGGACAGACAACACTGAATTGGTACACCATTGCCCCACTGTACATTCGACAGGACACCATTGTGTTAAACATGTATACATGTCATTGCACACGTCAGCAGATCACATGTCATACTACATGTGATTATCAAGGTAATATGCTACACATCAGGCAGGTGTACTGTTAACCTGTGCTGGTCCACATGATGTAACACAGGGATGTATGCTAACCACTACTATGATTGTATAATTTGCATGCTGTCTGCTATCACACATGCATGCTGTGTGCAACCTAGGGATGTATGATAACTACCACTATTATTGTCTGCGCTGCATGCCGTCTGCCATATCACATGCATGTTGCATGCCTTCTGTCATATCACATGCGTGTGTGTGTGTCTATTGTATAGATTGCAATGTACAGTTCTTGTCTGCCCTCACAGGTGATGTAGGTGCATTGCCCTCCTGCGGTACATCAGATGTCAGTGTCCCCACAGACTCTAGCAGTGATGATGAATGTATGATTGGGTCACAGGCAGAGTTGTCAGGGGCTGAAACTGTGCCATTGGTTGCCATTCCATCTATATCCACCTCATCCCCGCACACAGATCCCATACCTGCACATACCCCATCACCAGTGGCCATAGAGGAAGGACAGTTGGCAAGTGGAAGCTTGGAACAGGAAAGTGTGGGGGCTATGGAAGGTGTTCCTGCACACCATGGTGTCAGCCAAACTACTGGTGGTGCCCCACACAGGCACGTGGCCAGTGCTGCTCGTAGGAGGACCTCTGGCCAACATGCTCCTGCATGACAGAGCACAGCAGCTGGTGTCACCAGATGCATGTTTCAGGCTGTAATGGAGGCACAGGCATGTGCTGAATGGTGCAACAGAGAAGATCAAAGGCTACAGAGGACTGCTGTCAGTTCTTTAAACAACAGCATCCAGGCAATGGTAAATGCTCAACAGCAGATTGCTGATGCTTTGGATAGACAGTTGGGTGACATGCTTGGAGTCTTTGACCATGGCATGACAATCCACGAGTGTGAGCTGTCTGTGTTGGAACATCTGGTAGGAGTGAGGCATCGGGCACGTGGATGTAGGCCTGCTACATCAGCTGTGTCAGGTCTAAATGTACGAGCTACCTCACATGTCCATTCCCATAGTGGCGGTAGCAGCAGCAGTGCATCTGGTGCTGTGCTGTCCACACCACGACACAGCAGGCCACGTGCACATGGCCCGGGACAGTCCCAACAGGGACATGGTTCCAGTGGACTAGTGACATCAGACAGTACCCAATCTGCACCTCTGTCTGGTAGTGCCCGTGCAACCCCTGGCAGGCACAGGTCACATGTCCATGGCTGGACACCATGAACTGTAATACCGCACCTGTACAGTATGCAGCTGTCAATAATACCCTTGTGTAGGCCAGACACATGGGAGAACTGTGTGCAGACATACACACACACACTGGACACATATGTAGGGCACCGCAACACACACATGCATAACATCCACACACGCCCAATTAGATCAAAAGCCCAAACCCACACACATGATGTCATCCAATGGTGTAGCCTAGGCCTCTGGCAAACATTAACACCCTGTGCATATGATGATGCCTGTGCTGCATCCCTGACATCCACACCATCGGTGCAGGGACATGCTCATATGGTATGATGCACAGGGTGAACAGACTAGGATGATATGTGTAGTTTACAAATGTTGTGGACTGCTGACAGTGAGCGGATATACCGTGTAGTACAGGTGTACAATACTGTTAACAGTGTGTGTCTTGTGTAACAACAGTGCATCCTAGGCCTCCAGCAAACATTAACACCCTATGCATATGATGATGCCTGTGCTGCATCCCTGACATCCACACCATCGGTGCAGGGACATGCTCATATGGTCTGATGCACAAGGTGAACAGACTAGGATGATATGTGTAGTTTACAAATGTTGAGGACTGTTGTCAGTCAGCAGATAGACCATGTAGTACAGGTGTACAATACTGTTAACAGTATGTGTCTTGTGTAACATCAGTAAATGCATGTTGGTCATGTTGTTCTGCTGTCCTTCTTGAGGTCTAATTGCACATGCCGGTGGATGTCAGTGTTTGCAGTTGTGTCCCATATGTCAATGTGGACTACTCACAGGTATGTATGAATATACCAACATGCACCGTGTAGCTGCCACATACCAGTAAGAATGTCCCACATTACAAACATGTCTACCGTTCCAAGAGCATGATAGCTGTGTATAAGCTACTGTGGCCACAGACGTGACATCCATAAAGGGTGACATCACAGGTACAGTTACATGGAGTGGTGAGGTAAGAGAGTGGTCTAGCTGATTACAAGGGTAGAGGCCAGTGGGAAGTGTGATGCCTCAATGGGAATCAGTAATGCACATTCCCATGACAGGATGCCAACACACAACTGCACCCACACACTCAGGTATTGACACACATGTATTCAGTGACACTGTAACACACACACACACACACACACACACACACACACACACACACACACACACACACACACACACACACACACGCACACTCTCATGGCTTCACCAACACAGTAACACACACTCGCACACAGTTGCTGCTGGCGGGATGAGGACCCCTGCCTATGTGCAAATCATCATTACAGTACTGTGCACCTACACGATACACCACAGAGAATACACATGTACAGGTAGTCTGTATGGCCTAAGATCAGGGACATCAACATGGATAGTTGAATGCATCGCCTGGATGGTGGGAGGGGTCCTATCAGTTCAGTATGGTAACATACATCCTCACCCCAGGGACCAGTCAGCCCTACATACACACACTGTGGCATTCAGTAATTAATACACCTATGTCGTGCACATACAGATACCTCACATGTGTGAGATATACGCCCCTGCCTATGTCCTGCTTTATACATTGCAGTCTGCACAGATGTGTACACTAGTGTACAGGAGAGTGAGTAACAATTGAGATGTATTCCCCACAATACGTGATAAATATAGACACACATGCAACCACACATGCCAGTACTGTGAATCTCAGACCTGCCTAGCTCATTTTATGTATGTCAGATGTACAGCAGTATTGCCGCATTACAAACTTTACTGACGCTTCCTGTGACAACAGTGCTGATATATGCACTAGGGATGTCATATCTATTAGCAGGTGTCAAGTGATTTACCTTCGCTATCACCCTGACCACTGTCTAAGTTGTGTGTTATGTCCTTCAGTTAACAAAACCATTGCTTACTGGTTACACAGGGTATTGTAGGACCACTTGTGACACACCTGTGAGCTGTCCATAGCAAACATCCATCTGCAAAGATGCCCCGCCACTTAGTTATTTCAACACATCTGTCCATACCTGTGGTACATCTTTCTGTACATTCAGCATATCACCATATACAGTTGGCAATGTTGAGGCTGCATTGCAGCTGCATGATGTACTAGGATACACGCCACCTGCATACATCAGCAACTGCACACACATGTTATCTGAATGCACAACACTATGTATACAGGTGTGTAGGTCCTACAATCCTGACATTTGGTCATGTTTGTAGGCATTGCAATTGGCGGATATGTGTAACAACATACATGACACATGGACTGTTGTATGATATGATGGGTGACCAGTACAGAGGGGATGTTACCTCTGTCAACATTGATATCGCACCTTATGTACTGTTAGCATTCAGCAGCCCTGAACCTACATTCCATGTGCATGTGTGTAATGGCTGTAGCCACCTGTTTGCACAAAGGACTACAACAGCTATGCTATTTACAGGTATGTTGTGTGTGTGTGGCATGTACATACCCAGGGCAGGTACATGTATGTCATATCCATACATGAGGGTGTGTACTGGTGTACAGCAACAGACATCTGCTAAGGTTGGACAGTACTGAGGGCCCTTGGTACGTGTACAGCTGACCTGGTCACAGACAGTGGCATCATTGCATTGCATAACACATGATGTAACTGTGTCAGTACATGTGTACTGTCTACAGTTAATGTAGAGCTTAGTACACAGGTCAAGAGTCACATGGTGGCATACTCATCTGTCATACAACATGTATGGTTGCATGGTGGTGGTCCAAGGGCATGGTGGTGTCTGCAGTTTACATCCTAGAATGCAGCATGTGACACTGTGTCCTGCACATGGCTCATCTGTGATGCCTTTCATGGGGGGACTGGTCAGTACATGTGAGTGGCCTTTATGTATGTAGGTACTCCACCTGGAGCGGTCTGTACCTGTGTTATGGCCCACATGTCTGGTTCTGAGGTATATGGTGGTAGTGCTAGGTTCTGAGGTATGTGGTAGTAGTGCTATTGTGCACTACAGAGACATCAGCCAGGTGTTCCTCACTGCACAGATGTCAGCACTCCCCATTGTTGGATCTACAGTGGCCAGCTGTGAATATGGACGCTACACATCTAGCACTGGTTAGCATAAGAAAACAATGCAGTTGTCCTGTAGGTGTATGGGAGTTAACCTGTGTTTAGGACATTTGCCTAGGAATGACACTGTGTGGGCGAATGTGACTTGGGTAATATCCACACTCCCTTGTATCATGGATGCATGTGATATGTGACAATGGCCTGCCTACTGTCAGTCATGTCATCCCAGAATGATAGCTGATTTGTTAAAGACCGGTTTCAAATATATGTAGAGCAGTGTTCCTGCTAACAATGACAACTACCAACACCAGAGCCCATTACAATGTGTTATTTACATCTACCTGTAATAGCATGGCCACTATGGACCTCCATGTTTAGCATCAGAGTGCATCCCGGTCAGCCCTGTGCTACTAGGAGTATGAGCATGCCCAGTATATCCTTGTGTACATGGACACATAGTAGTGCATTCCGACCAGCCCTGTGCTACTAAGTGTGTGAGCATGCCCCCTGTGCTACTAAGTGTATGAGCATGCCCAATATATCCTTGTGTAGATGGACACAGTGCATTCCGAAAAGTCCTGTGCTACTAAGTGTGTGAGCATGCCCAGTGGCACCTTGTGTTGGTTATGTGCCTCTGTGTATGGGCATGGCCATTGTAACCCTGTATAGTGGTAGTAGTCGTCCATTCCACAGATGGGCATACTCCAGGTCAGGATGGATTCATACTTTAAACACACAGGTTCACAGGTATGTACATCTTAACTGCCAGCATCCCTGTTGATGTCCGCATTCCCAGATGGTCATAATGACAGCCTTGACATGTGTAGTCTGTGTGGTGCGATTCGTATATATGTAGTATTGTAATAGTAATCTGTAAATAGGCAGGTGTTCTGTACCCGACACTGGCGTGTGTGTGTATGTCTGTCCCTGTTTGCCGGTGGACTCTAAATTGCATTTAGACTGGCCACACTCCATACATTTCTTATACCCACTGTTAGCAAGGCCGATGATGTCACCCATCTACAAATACACCTCTGGGAGGGCTGTGTCCCAGTAATCTCGGTAGTGCGTTCTGTAACTGCGTAATGCTGTAGTGTAATAAAGTAGTTAGGTCGGTGTTCTACTCCCATACTTGCCATGTGTTTGTGTGTGTGTGTGTGTGTGTGTGTGTGTGTGTGTCTCCCCATTTGCCTGAGGACTGATAATGCCTTTATACTGCCCACACTCCATATATTTCTTATACCCACCATTAGCAAGGCCAATGATGTCAACCATCTACAAATACACCTCTGGGAGTGCTGTGTCCCAGTAATCTCAGTAGCGCATTTTGTAATTGCGTAATGCTGTAGTGTAATAAAGTAGTTAGGTTGGTGTTCTAGTCCCACACTTGGTGTGTGTGTGTGTGTGTGTGTGTGTGTGTGTGTGTGTGTGTGTGTGTGTGTGTGTGTGTGTGTGTCTCCCCGTTTGTCTGAGGACTGAGTAATACCTTTATACTGCTCACACTCCATACATTTCTTATACCCACCGTTAGCAAGGCCGATGATGTCACCCATCTACAAATACATCTCTGGGAGTGTTGTGTCCCAGTAATCTCGGTAGCGCATTTTGTAACTGCATAATGCTGTAGTGTAATAAAGTAGTTAAGTCGTGTTCTAGTCCCACACTTGGTGTGTGTGTGTGTGTGTGTGTGTGTGTGTGTGTGTGTGTGTCTCCCCATTTACCTGAGGACTGAGTAATGCCTTTATACTGCTCACATTCCATACATTTCTTATACCCACCATTAGCAAGGCCGTTGATGTCACCCATCTACAAATACACCTCTGGGAGTACTGTGTCTCAGTAATCTCGGTAGCGCATTCTGTAACTGCATAATGCTGTAGTGTAATAAAGTAGTTAGGTCGGTGTTCTAGTCTCACACTTGGCGCGTGTGTGTGTGTGTGTGTGTGTGTATGTGTGTCTCCCCGTTTGCCAGAGGACTGAGTAATACCTTTATACTGCTCACACTCCATACATTTTTTATACCCACCTTTAGCAAGGCCGATGATGTCACCCATCTACAAATACACCTCTGGCGGTGCTGTGTCCCAGTAATCTCGGTAGCGCATTTTGTAACTGCGTAATGCTGTAGTGCAATAAATTAGTTAGGTCAGTGTTCTAGTCCCACACTTGGCATGTGTGTGTGTGTGTGTGTGTATGTGTGTCTCCCCATTTGCCTGAGGACTAACATCTTTATACTGCTCACACGCCATACATTTTTTATACCCACCGTTAGCAAGGCCGATTATGTCACCCATCTACAAATACACCTCTGGGAGTGCTGTGTCCCAGTAATCTTGGTAGCGCGTTCTGTAACTGCGTAATGCTGTAGTGTAATAAAGTAGTTAGGTCTGTGCTCTAGTCCCACACTTGCCGTGTGTGTGTGTGTGTGTGTGTGTGTGTGTGTGTGTGTGTGTCTCCCCATTTGCCTGAGGTCTGGGTAATACCTTTATACTGCTCACACTCCATACATTTCTTATACCCACCGTTAGCAAGGCTGATGATGTCACCCATCTACAAATACTCCTCTGGGAGTACTGTGTCCCAGTAATCTCTGTAGCGCGTTCTGTAATTGCATAATGCTGTAGTGTAGTAAAGTAGTTAGGTCAGTGTTCTAATCCCAGACATGCCAAGTGTGTGTGTGTGTGTGTGTGTGTGTGTGTGTGTGTGTGTGTGTGTCTGCCTGCATGAGACAAGTACAGTGCTTTGTAGTATATGCTGTAGGGCGTGCCTTAAATGCATGTTGCTGCAGTGTGATACCGTAGAGGTTTGTATAAAGGACATGGCAAGTGTGTGTTTGTCTGTCAGGGCCTGTGTAGAGGTGGCCATGATTGTCTTACCATTGGACATGTTTGGGAGTGAGTTTTGTAGTTTTCCTATATAGTATCCGTCTTATGACACATTGGCCACCTCACGAAGAGTTCAGCTGTCAGCCAGCCATGGCACTGAGTTGGCAAGCCATACCCATACATCTGGCAAAAGGGCTGGTGAACTAAGTATGCAGCCCTACTAGTACCCGGTATATGTCCCGCACCTATGTGCCATGCACATCCAACCTTGCCTAGGATATCCCACTATGTTGCTAGTAACATGCACATTGAGGACAGATAGTAGGCATGGTGTGACTGCAGTGGTCTGCAGAGGACATGGCACCCTGTATAGCGGTACAATTGGCACATATATGCGGACATTGTGCCTTCATTATGTTCCACACTGAATGGCTGCAACATATGTGGTGCCATCATATGTGATCCACTAAGGCCAGACAATGCTGTACACATGTGCCCTGTATGGACCCATGCCACTGACACCATGGAATACCTGTCCATTCTATACATGCAGGTGCAGGGCCGACCTGCTCACTGTAAGCAGGTTTCACCACACCAGGCCAGTATTGGCATATTGGGGTATAACAAGCTGTGTACACTACATGTGTCTGCCAAACCAGGTACACCTGTACATGTCACTGTACAGTATTGTGGGTCATGCACATCCCAGGCAATGTCCATGTGAAGGACTATCAAACACAGACATGGCATGCATTGCAAAGCTATGGCCCTACACATTGGTAACCAGGATGTCAGGCCAGATATTGCAGTACCCATCTGTGTGGGACATTGCAGACACTACACCCCTGCACTACACACCATTGTCGGGTGACACAATGGCAAGGATTACCCCTCACCCAGCCTTGTACAGCCATCTTGCACAGTCAAACACTAGACACCCATGGAGCAATGCATACCTGCATGACAGTACTGGCACCCTGTGTCTGCATGTGGTTTGTGATGCTACCAACCACAGTCACTCCCAGTATAAACCTCATTAGCATACCAGCAGTTGTCAAGCACTTTCACATGGCCTAGCCCATTGAAACTCCAGATATCCCCTGTGGTTCATGTGGCCCTGTGCATTACTGCGGTGTGGCAAACTAAGTAGTTACATTGTGTATTTGCCGCCCTGGCAAAGGTGTCAATATGTGTCCATTACAGTGTGGTTGTGGTGACAATGGCATCCGTTCATGTGGACTGACATGTGTGCCATACCTAATGTATGTCTACTATATCTGTTGTAGATGGCACTCACTCATCTACACACATGTTCTTACAGCATTGCAACAAGGCGTCTCTGTGGCATATGTAGTAACGTCATGCACATGTGATAGTAATGAGTAGTCAGGGGTTTGACTCTGTACTATTCGGCATGTGGCAGATTATGGTGAAGTCTCCAAGACCTTCCCTGGTGTACATTGCCTGTCCCTCACACACACTCGCTGGTGGATGTGAAGGTGTACACCTGCACAGCAGCAGCATGTGTATTGTAACAGATGTAAATGGTCAGGTGATGGCCTCTGCACCTGTTGCAGTCCTCTTCTAGCTGATTGCATGTGGTACAGCTGTGATGGTGTTCCCATAGCCATCCGCATGATAAAGACAGTACACTATTTAGGGAAATTATGTTATTATCTGGCCATGACAGTTGCTGTGAGTGGTACCTGGATGTGGTGTTCTGACACAGCATCACAGATGATATCTGGATGTACCTCAATCATTTTCAACAGTGGGAAATACCCTAATGACAGGAGGATGATGTGCCACAGAACTACAGCATGTAAGTGTAGCTATGCTGCATTGAGATTACTGCCTGTTTAACATGTGTGTGGTAATGGCTATTCTGCATGTTAAAATACAGACATGATAGTACTCTGTTCATGAGGGAACCCTATCTGTAGGGCCATCCGTGAACAGGTCAGCGTGTACAACTGTTTGTCTCCTGTGTTACACACTGAACACACTTCTGTGCACAGCAGAAGCATGGTGTGGGGATTGCAGACAGTACATGATGATAGGGATGTGTTACTGCCATCGCATCCCTGACTGGACATGTGTCACATGAGACAGTGGTATGACTGACACTGTGTGGGATTCCCAGTGACAAGCCAATGATGGGCAACTGTTCGTAGCTGTGGTCACACGTCTACTACACATTGTACAGTTGCCATGCGGTATATATGCATGTTTTGTGCTCCCTCTGCAAATGTATACAATCTGTTGGGTTGCTGGTGATATCTATGCATACTGTTGTAGGTAATCCTGTATGCTGTTGTCTATCACTAAGCCATATGTGGGTTTAAAACGCAACACCATAGACCGAATGGGTTGGCAGGTACCGGCAGATCCTCCTGTCCCAATTCAGCTGACCATGGCACTGGGAACTAGCACATTTGGGGCCCAGCCATTAACATCAACCTGTGTTGACTATGCACCACCTTCTGGTGGCTCCACCACTGAGGATGGAGCATGTCCCCCTTGGGAGTGGGACCAGACAGGTACATATCTGCTGTTGTGCGGTCCCAGACATGTTTCGTAGGTGGCTTCCTAAGGTGTTACGAAGCCAGATACGCCAGTTTAAGGGTGGAGTGTCACATTTACAGGGTGCTGCTGCCTGTCCTGGACAGCCACAGCACTGCCTCCTTTGCAGCTGTGTAGGTGCAGTGGCAGTTGCCCATGGCTGGAGACCTCCATCCCACTGTTCCCATGGGCTTTTGAATGCCAAAGACCCATCCCCATCCAGGGTGTATCCCCCCCAACATGTGTCATATACCAACCCTGTATGTTGTCATTTCTGTGCTCCTACCTATCCTCCATGGCCATACCTACACTCCTTCCCCAACATCTGACCCTCACCTACAGACACATAAGGCCATTCGGCTCCTAGGGCACCATCTGTCCTATACATAGCTGTCCATTACACACATGTGCCCAATGAACACATGAAGCCCCTGTAATATGCATCATAACATACTACTGCTATCCTCACCACTGTTCCTCAGTCACACGGTCCTGGTATGCACATCACTCCTACATGGTTCAGGTACACGTGAGGAGGATGACCCCATTGTACACATAACACTACCAGTCCCTCTATGGTTACCCCATTTACCTTTATCGTGATAATGATGTTGCACATTGCAGGGGCACTGTTCACACATAATGATTGGACAGGTACAATTGTGTTAATGTACATTACATGCACAGAGTGATGTATACGGCCAATGTACAACAACTGTCTGTCTGAAGGAGTCTTGTGATCACAAAGAGCAACACCACTACATAATACAGGCATCACTGGTGTTTCCTGTTTCATTCATTTGTAATGCTTTGTTGCCACATGGCATGTCCCTGATACATCTCTATATATGTATGTACCTATATCCTGGACATAAGCACTCACATGTACTTCTACATGATGGGATACATTCCTATACTATTGAATGACTGCACTGTATGATATCCTCTGGTTACAGCCTCTTATGCTTGATTAGCCTCTACATTGCTTAACCAATCCAATATTCGCATACTGGTAGACAACCACGCTTACACCCGTTCGTTCCCACACTTGCTAATGCACCGGCATTGGTGCTTGCATCTGTCATTCACACCCCTGGGTGTGAGCGAGGACCACAATATTACCTTGTGATGCCTATTACATCGTACTACATGACTCCAGTATCGGGATTGGCCACCCATTAGGCGGCGGCATCGCTTTCGGCTGTACGGAATCTACGGCCTGTCCAGTGACACAATCATATGTGTGTGTGTACCTCATACAATGTGCTCCCACTTTGTGATGCCTATTACATCGGAATACATGAATACAGTATCGGAAATGGCTGCCTATTAGGCGACAGCATGGCGTTTGCCTGTTCAGAATCAGCGGCCTGTCCAGAGATTCATTCATATTCATGTGTTCCTCTTAGGCATACCTTGTGATGCCTATCACATCGGACTACATGACTACAGTCATAGCTGGTCTTAGGCATAAGCCAACTAAGCATCTGCCTAAGGCACCGCTTTAGTGGGTGCACTTTACCAGTATTTATTTGGTGTAGGTAGACCAGGATGGGGACACTGGGTGGTGTGGTGGGGGGTGCCATTGTGCCCTCTGCCTAGGGCACCAGTTGACCTAAGGCCAGTCCTGACTACAGTATTGGGAATGGCTGCCCATTAGGCAACCACATGGCATTCAAATGTATGGAATCAGCAGCCTGTCCAGTGAATCATTCATAATTGTGTGCTCCTCTTGCAATCTGCTCCCACCTTGTAATGCCTATCACATCGGACTACATGACTACATTATCTGGAATGGCTGCCCATTAGGCGACGGCATGGCGTTCGACTGTACGGAATCAGCGGCCTGTTCAGTGAATTAATCATATTTGTGTGTTCTGCATCATACACTCTGCTCCCGTCTGGCTGATACATGTGAACTGAGACCCTGCATTAGAAATGAGTAGTTGGGTTGTGGTAGCCACATCCATCGGATGAGTCATGCTACCGCATACCAGTTATAAGTTTGCCACCTTCTCAATTGGCCAAGGTAGGACTTTAGGGTAACCACCTGTCCCACTTTGCGAGGGACAGTGTGAAAATAATCAAGACATAGCACATGTCCAGATTACAGGACATTATTATATTCTACGTTTCATTAATGATTGCATACAACAGTTATTTTATATATGACACTTCTATATGTTATGTGAAGTAGCATAAGCTTTTATTTGTGCAAATAAGTGTAATCCTGTACTATGCATGACTGTAGGTATGTCTAGTCCTGGAATGTCTGACATTTCTACAGAATATGTCCCACTCTGGCCATTTGGAAAAGTGGCAACCCTATAGGACCTGTATATACAGACGTCAGACTTTGCAGGGCAACACACCCACAGCCAGTAGAAAGGGGTGTACGTCACTGTTTTGCCTAAATAAAAGGATAGTCTTGTAGCATTATAGTTGCTTATACTGTTACCTATAACATCTAGGTGTTTCAGAGGAACATAATTGTTTTGTGTTACTACTACAGACAATATAGGTAGTCTTTGCCCTAAATCACAGGATATTTGGTTTAATTACAATTATTATGCAGGACAAAACTGCCCACAGGGGAGTGTCCCTCACAAAGATGGACAGGTGGTAACCCCATACCTTTTATTCTATCAATCTTCTAAGGTAGTCGGCAGAACATGCGCTTTCTCTCACTATCAGACCTCTCATACGAATGGGGAATAATAAACACTGAATCAGGGACACTGCATAATGACCTCAGGGACACATTTAGAAGGTTGGTGCTATTAACCTGACACACTGATGGACACAGAGCACATATGTATTCATACACATTTTCTGAGGTGCATGCAGTTTATGACTCTTATATGTTGTCATTATTCATTACATGTATTCCGCCACCTTTCCTCCTAATATCACTAATTCTAGAATGGTTTAATTGAGACTGTGTTAGGAATCTGATTCGTAATCACGGATGTCCCTGGTAATTGGGGACAGTTCAGTGATATGGTCTCTATGTATTCCCCCAATGGTTTACGGACTGCCCAGTAGATGTGCTCTTATAGTTTGGGAGGTATGTGTGTCTGCTATACCCACATTGGAATATTACTTACACCCACAGGGCGGCCCTAATACATGTCTGCCAGCCAACACATGCAAGCCTAGTCCCACAATCGCATACCCATAGTTCCCCCACCTGCCACTAGTCTACAGCATTCATCCTTACTGTGGGCACAGGTGAACGCAGGTGGGATATGAACACAACCCTACACACTGCCCACTCTCCCCCGTGTCAGGACACATGTCGTACGTTGTGTCAACCCATGTGTTATCAGGCTTGCACAACCTACTGTTCCGTGTACAGCTACATCCTGGTCGTAATGGTGTTCCACCATTGGTTGAAAGGTACCACATTTTTGGTGTCCCGCAAGGGACATCACTGTCCATGTTTAAATTGTAGACCTTGTAGATCTCTCCCACTGGTAGTTTCCTGCCGGTGGTCTGGGAACCAGAGTTGTATTTACCTTTATTTCGTGTCTCACCGGCCTAGCTGGGGTGGGTGATAAGTAGACGTTTGTTGAGTGGACCTCCCACCAACATATGCCCGGTCTAA